>NC_045552.1:4523491-4838491 GCF_009769535.1 Thamnophis elegans
CGGTGTGATCACAGAATGTTTGCGAGCCTTGTGCATTTAGTTGATTTCTTTATTTGTATCCCATCTTCGTTACCTTTACAAGTAATTCAAGGCATTGGATATATCCAACCCACTTCTCCCCTCCTCCCTCCCCCCGCACTCCTATTTCCCCCACAACAACAGCCCTGTGAGGTGGGTATGGGCTGAGAGGGAGGAACTAGCCCGAAGTCACTCGGTTGGCTTTCGTGGCCAAGGCAGAACTAGAACTCCCTGTCTCCTGGTGATTGGCCTAAAGCCAATCTGGGTTGACAAAATCGGCAAGTTTGCGTTTGAGACCCGGTGGGTGCTGTGGGATGGGGTGAGCTCCTGTCATTCACGCCAGCTCCTGCCAACTCAAGATTTTGAAAGCCGGTGACCACGACTACACAGATTACAGATTAGGGGTCTTGTAGGTCATCTAGTCCAACCCCCCCCCACCCAAGCAGGAGACCCTACACCATTTCTGACAGATGACAGTCCAGTCTCTTCTTGAAAGTCTCCAGTGATGAAGCTCCCACAACTTCTGAAGGCAACGTCTGTTCCATGGGTTGATTGTTCTCCCTGTCAGGAAATTTCTCCTTATTTCTAGGTTGAATCTCTCCTTGGTCAGTTTCCATCCATTCTTCCTTCTCTGGCCTTCAGGTGCTTTGGAAAATAACTTGAGCCTCTTCCTCTCTATGGCAGCTCTTGAGATATCGGAACCCTGCTATCCTGTCTCCCTTGGTCCTTCTCTTCACTAGACTAGCCATGCCCAGTTTCTGCAACTATTCATCGTATGTTTTAGCCTCCAGTCCCCTAATCAGTGGTGGGATTCAAACAGTTCGCACCTATCCGGGAGAACTGGTTGCTAACTTTCTAAGCAGTTTGGAGAACCGGTTGTTGGAAGAAATCTCCTTTTGTTTTTTCCCACTTTACAGGGCTAATCCTGTAAGGAAGGCAGGAAGGAAACATTCTGGTGTTGTTTCTAGCCTAATCTGTATTGCCCTGCTTACAGAAACTGCCTCTCCGGTTAACCCTTATTATATTGTAACAGCTAAAACGAAGCGCCCATCAACGTGAGTGACATTGAGTTGGCCATATGCCCACCCAGTCACAAGACCACCGAGCCACACCTACCAGCTGGTCATTAGGGCAGAGAACCAGTTGTTAAATTATTTGGATCCCACCACTGCCCCTAATCATCCTGGTTGCTCTTCTCTGCACTTTTTTTTCTAGAGTCTGAACATCTCTTTTATAGTGTGGTGACCAAACTGGATGCAGTATTCTAGGTGTGGCCTTACTAAGGCTTTATAGCAGTGGTGAAATTCAATTTTTTTTACTACTGCTCTGTGGGCGTGGCTTGGTGGGCGTGGCAGAGGAAGGTTACTGCGAAATCTCCCCTCCTCGCTCTGGGGCCAGCCAGCGGTGGCATTTGCCAGTTCTCTGAACTGTTCTGACTCCCCTCATCCCACACCAACACACACTCTGAGCCAAAGAAAGTTACGGCATTTAATTAACAGACAGAGAGGTCCTTGGCAGCAAACCGGCCCAGACAAGCTTGGGCAGCAATCCAGCACAGATAAGCCGTTTGCAGCAATCCAGCCTGCCAAGCTCACAATAATGTTCTCCGACATTCATTCCTGCGTTGACTTGTGCAAGAGGGGTGTGTGTACAAGCAGTCCTTTTATAGTCTGGAGAGGAGCCTAATGACCACCAGCTGAGTGCAATTACCTCCTGTACTTGCACAACTATTCCTGACGCCTGTTAGCTCTTCGATGGCGTGCATCCAGGAACAACTCACTGCTGGCATCCGGCTCACTCTCCCTTGTCTCCTCCCCACTGGTCCAAGGGTCAGGTGCCTCCTGGTGGCCAACCAGCCTCTCTGCGCCCTGCTCGGAGTCAGAACCCTGTCCAGGGTCCTCCACATCCTCCAGAGCCGACTCAGAGAGCCCCTCGCTGTTGGAGTCTGGTGGCACCTCCACGGCTCCTGCTGGGCCACAATACTAAACTACTCCAAACTACTCAAAATTTCCACCTCCTGGTTCTCCAGAACCTGCTGGATTTCACCCCTGCTTTTATAGTGTGGTATTAGTATCATTTTGGTGGGCATCTTAAGGGGGACATGAATGAGTCCGCAAACGGGCATCAGCAAAGGCAGCCTGACTCTTCAATGCTACCAACGGCACTGGAAAAAAAGTGACTTCTGACCGCTTTTCACACTTACAATCATCTGCAGCATCCCACAGCCTTATGCTCAAAATTCAGGCACATGGCAATTGATCCATATTAATGACGGTTGTAGCATCCCAGGGTCATACGATTCTCTGTCCAGGGGGAAGCCGGATTCACTTTACAACCGTGTCACTAACTTAAAACAAACGGAGTGGTTTGCATAACGAGTGTGGCAAGAAAGGTCGTAAAATTGGGGGGGATTCATTTAACAGCCTTCTTGCTTAGCAACAGAGATTTTTGGATATGATGGAGGTTGTATCTCAAGGACGACCTGTCCTACGGAAGGACAGATTGTGGGTCCTGCTTGTGTCATCCGTGTCAACAAGAGGAGCCTGAAGAGGAATGTATTAAAATCTGGATGCTGAACAGGTTGGCAAGGAGACACAGGGAATTATTATCCAATCATGGTGCATAATACAAAGCAGAACACATTTCAGAGTTGGTTGCACAAATTCAAATCCAGAAAGCACACAGGGAACCGATTCAGGCTGGATTCATTAACTTCTTTATATACGTACAATAAATGAATACATGTACAATACCAACAGGTGGTTCTTCCAAGTAAACGCAAGGCCGGAGAGTTACCGGCAAAACACAAACAGCTAGTTTCATTTCAGCAGAGAAGCCCAGACAGACTGCTAGTTACTTTTCAGAGCAGCTGACTGCTTAAGTTTCGGTTTCAATTCTCTGCACAGACTCAGATCTGTTTAAGCTCCCATTGGCTGACTTAGTTGCTGTGCCTATTCATTGGCTGACTTTGTTCCCATGTCCTCTCCCAGTCATGAATATTTTAACAACAAGCTCATCGGGGCATTTTTTTAATCCCATGAATGACTGAGGCAGAGATGGGTTCCTACCAGTTCACACCTATTCGGTAGAAACCGGTTCATCAAATCTACCGAACCGGTTAGAAGAGGTTCCACCAGTGGACCCGGAAAGCAGGCCACACCTACAGAAGAGGTTCCAAACTTTTTTGAAACCCACCACTGGTCCTTGGATATGATTATTCTACACTATCATGCTCCTATTTATAAAACTCAGTGCCTCTGTGAAAGGTAAGGATGACTACTGCGTTTGTGGTGCAATCAGAACATTGCGTGTGTTGAAGTTGTTTTAACGCAAACCAAAGATGCCTTTTTAAAAAACAAGTTGACATCCTATTCTTATGCATGCCAGTGCTGTGTGGGAGGTAATTTAAGGTGGTTCTGACAGTGTCGTCGGCATCTTCATATCCGGTCACATGGGCGGCAAGCCACTCCCACAAAGGAGGCCACACCACAGAGTAGGTTCGAACAATTTTTGAAACCCACCACTGGACTGAGGACAATTAGCCCGTGGAACAGTTTGCCTCCAGATGTTATGGGCCCTCCCATCACTGGAGGTTTTTAAGAAAAGACTGGACAGCCATCTCTCTGAAATGGTATAGGGAAGTGAACCTTTTCGGCACTGCCACATGGGCCGAAAACCATAAGCACAGCCGCCTGGTGTGCAAGCGTGCCAGGAAGATGATCTTCCGGTTCCCGACACATACCTGCACACCAGCCACCTGGTCTTCTGGTTTGTGGGATGCATGCCCGCACGAAGACCACACGCCAGAAACTGGAAGATCATCTTCCCAGTGGGCCCATGCCGACCGGCGGCCTGGCCCACCGGAAGCCAGAAGAGCAAAAGGCAACGGCTCTCGTGCCCAGAGAGATGGCTCCATGTGCCACTTCCAGCACGCGTGTCATAGGTTCACCATCGCGGGTATAGGGCTTTCCTGCTTGAGCAGAGGGTTGGACTAGAAGACCTCCAAGGTCCCTTCCAGCTCTCTTCTGGTTGATTTATCTCCCCCACCCCCCAATTAGGGAGACGTGAAAATAGTCCTCTGCACCTTTTCTGCCATTTTTTTCCACGCCTGGCCAAAGTTGGAGGAAATATTGCCGGCTGGGGACGACGGGTGTTGTATTCCCAGGCAGCTGGCTGGGCCTCTACGTGACTCAAACCCCAGGGCAGAAAAAGGGATAGAAACAAGGATATTTGCGTCCCTCAACATTGCTAGGAATGGAGAAACTTTCTGCCATAAATCTCCACGGTTCTAAGACATCATCTCCTTGCCAACACAATGTGCAAATCAGCAGGTGGCTCGTGGCGACGCAGTGGGCAGTGGTGG
This sequence comes from Thamnophis elegans, assembly GCF_009769535.1. Classification (NCBI taxonomy): domain Eukaryota; kingdom Metazoa; phylum Chordata; class Lepidosauria; order Squamata; family Natricidae; genus Thamnophis; species Thamnophis elegans. The sequence goes on from NC_045552.1 coordinate 4,527,873, forward strand.
CAGGGCATCTTTCGAAAATAGCGGTGGCATGCCTCCCACTCGGAAATTTATTTCTGGATGGAACCCCCACCCACGCACACACACACACACACACACACACACACACACACACATACCCCCACGGAATCTGAACTCGCATTAGGAAACCATTCACGTTAAGCGTTTTGCAAGGCGAGGCAATCAAACCAAGCAGAGAGAGAGAGAAGGGAAATTGAAACTTTGCTCGATAAATTGGGACAAGGAAACATATGCATGTTTCTCCCCCACCCACCCACCCTTCCCTGGTTTGAGGGAGGAGGGGGGGCAGCAGACTTCGGATTTCTAAAATAGTTAGCTCCGAAGGCGGCCTCTGCGTTGAATGTAAATAAAGAGGGAGAGAAGGAGATAATTTTAGAAAGTGCTACCTGACCTCTGGCCCCTTCATCTGTCATGTTGGGAGGACCTATTTAAAGAGAGTGTGGGCGGGCTTTGGGGCTTTGGGGTCAGTGTGGGTGTTGGCGGGTATATGTGTGTGTTTTTTTAAATGGACCACCCACCCCAATTTCCCCCAAAAGAAGCAGGAAATAGAGGTGTTTTAGACGAACAGGATGGCCATGACGAATTTCTGTCCCCGAGGGCTGAATTTTTCTTTGTAAAGGTAAAGTTGCCCTCGCACATCTGTGCTGGTCGTTCCCGACTCTAGGGGGCACTGCTCATTTCCGTTTCAAAGCCGAAGTGCCAGCACTGTCTGAAGACGTCTCCGTGATCACATGACTAAACGCCAAAACACGAACGCTGTTACCTTCACACCAAACGTGGCTCCTATTTTTCTACTTGCATTTTTACATGTTTTCGAACTGCTAGGTTGGCCGAAGCTGGGACAAGTACGGGAGCTCTCTCCATTACGCAGTGATAAGGATTCGAACCACCGAGCTAGCGACCTTCTTGATCGACAAAGCTCACCTCAAAACTCTGCTCTGGAGTACATACATATAATCCTTGACTTATAACCTAAATTTCCATTGCCAAACAATTGTTAAGTGAGTCACACCCAGTTTTACAACCTTTCTGTTACAGCGAGGAAGCAAATTGTTGCAAGTCAAGTGAATCCTGAGAGGGTTAAGTGAATGCTGCTTCTTCCATTGACCTGGTTGGTTGGAAGCGAGCTGGGAAGATCGCCCAAATGGGGATCATGTGACCCCAGAAGAGACTGGACTGCCACTTGTCCAAAATGGTGTAGTCTCTCCTGCTTGGGCAGGGGGTTGGACTAGATGACCTTCCAACTCTTAATCTGTTAAAGAACCAAGTTTTTTTGGGGGGAAGGACCACTGCTCCAGGCAAAAAAATCAATTGCTGTGGTTCAGTAGTGGATTTCCAAATTTTTTAGAACCTTTTCTGTAGGTGTGGCCTGCTTTGTGGGAGTCGCTTGCTGGCCATGTGACCGAGTGGGAGTGGCTTGCCGGCCTGTGATCTGATGGGAATGGCTTGGCAGTCATGTGACTGGGTGGGCATGGCAAACTTGTAAAATGTGGTGAAACTCACTTAACAACGCTCTTGCTTAGCAACCAAAATGTTGGCTCAGAAACTCTGGCATTTGAAGCACGCAAGTCTTAAAGCTGTTAAGTTACAAGACCCTCGCACCCCTAACCCTTTAGAAAAAAAAACCCCAGGGGTGTTCAAACTTGACAGCTTTAAGACTTGTGGACTTCAACTCCCAGAATTCCTCCTCCAGTCATGTGGGCTCAGGAACTCTGGCATTGAAGTGTGCAAGTCTTAAAGCTGTCAAGTTACAAGATTCTTGCACCCCTAACCCTTTAGAGAGAAAAAACCCAGGGGTGTTCAAACTTGACAGCTTTAAGACTTGTGGACTTCAACTCCCAGAATTCCTCCTCCAGTCATGTTGGCTCAGGAACTCTGGCATTGAAGTGTGCAAGTCTTAAAGCTGTCAAGTTACAAGATTCTTGCACCCCTAACCCTTTAGGAAAAAAAAAACCCAGAGGTGTTCAAACTTGACAGCTTTAAGACTTGTGGACTTCAACTCCCAGAATTCCTCCTCCAGTCATGTGGGCTCAGGAACTCTGGCATTGAAGTGTGCAAGTCTTAAAGCTGTCAAGTTACAAGATTCTTGCACCCCTAACCCTTTAGAGAGAAAAAACCCAGGGGTGTTCAAACTGACAGCGTTAAGACTTGTGGACTTCAACTCCCAGAATTCCTCCTCCAGTCATGTTGGCTCAGGAACTCTGGCATTGAAGTGTGCAAGTCTTAAAGCTGTCAAGTTACAAGATTCTTGCACCCCTAACCCTTTAGGAAAAAAAAACCCAGAGGTGTTCAAACTTGACAGCTTTAAGACTTGTGGACTTCAACTCCCAGAATTCCTCCTCTTGCTATTCATCTTGATGATGTGCGGACGGGCGGTGGGGATGTAGCTGGAATCGGTTCTAAACGGCACTGTAGATTTGTGGAATCTCTTCTATAGAAGAGGTTAGAACTGGCAGGAACCCACCCCTGCTGTGGTTGCTATGAGCCACGGTGGCGCAGTGGTTAGAGTGCAGTACTGCAGGCTACTTCTGCTAATCATGGGCTGCACCAGTTTGCCAGATCAAATCTCACCAGACTTAGGGCTGACTCAGCCTTCCGTCCTTCCGAGGGAGGTAAAATGAGGACCCAGATTGTTGGGGGGCAGGAGGCTGACTCTGTAAACCGCTTAGAGAGGGCTGTAAAAGCACTGTGAAGCGGTATATATGTCTAAGCGCTATTGCTTGCTGTTAGTGTAAGTGTCATGTCTACAAGCCATGTTTTTTGGGGGGTTTCAGTCCTGCCACACTTTCTACTGTGGGAAAAGGGGAGCGGGATTTGTATGGAGTTGGGCGATATGTAGCCATAACAACATTCTTCTTAGAAAGTCAAGGTCATCTTTGCCTCTGCCCTTGGCCGGAACTGGATGGGAGGAATCTGTCTTCGAGGCCGTGGAAGATTGGACCATGGGATGAACTTGTGGGTGCTGGACAGAGTCTTGAACTTCCAACTGGGTGGGAAAACCTGGAAGCTTTCGGATTTGGGTTTTCCCAGATGTGCCAACATCTCTAATAAAGTGGAACTTTGAGGGAACTCGGAGTTTTATTTCCTTGGGGGTGTTTTTTGGAACCCTGAGAAAAAAACCCATGATGGCACATCACTTATCCAGTTAAATCTGGCAAGTAACTCTGACACCAACCTAAAAATTGGCTTTTCCAGCAAGCCAGCCTGGCCTGAACAAAATAAAATAAGTGATTGATTTAATTGTTAAGTTTAATCTCATTTTTAAAATGTTATTGTTAATATCAATTGGGCTTGTTTCTGGATACTCTTATCTAATTTCCTTTTGAGCTTTTGTAATATGTGTTGTTGTTGTTTTTAATGTTGTACGCTGCCCCGAGTCCTTTGGGAGAAGGGCGGCATATAAATCCAATAAACAAACAAGCAAATAAACAAACAAACACATCTTTTAAGAGAGAGGATTTTAGGGCAAGGAGGAGATTTACAATGTTTGTCTAAGGCAGGCCATCCTTTTATAATTCCTATAAACTGGGGCCTTGCCTTGTCGGAAAGCACACTTGATTGTGTTGCGGAAACAGTAGTAAAGCCAAACACCTCCATCCCTATTTGTTGAGGAAGAGATTGATGAAAGAAATGTCCTTCTGGGTTCGGCTCCAAGTGGGGAAAAAGACACTGGAGATGACATGGAGGCTGCTTGGAAAGATGGTTTTAATGGTGGACAGGACCACGTGGCTTGAGCACGTGATCACATGCTTCAGTGTTGGTGGAGAAGAGAAGGGCCGAGGGAGGGGCTTGCTAGGCTTTTTATAACCTGTTCAGTCCCACCTCTCTGTTTCCTGTTCCTGTGTAAGAAATGTATTCTGATTGGTTGTCAGACTCCCATGGGCCATGCAGGGGCAACTCTCTAGGCTGTGTTTTGAATCCAGGTTTGGTTGAGTTCTCAGATGCCAGGTGGTCGGTTGGGGCCAATATTATCATGCTTTAACCCCATCCCTCCCTGGAACTGAAGTGGAGAAGTCTTTATTATGTAAAGTGGACTAGCTCGGCCTTCTTAATGGCCCATTGACAAAGTGGGGATGGGCAGGAAGCTACAGGCAGCTATTCTGTCTTTTAAAAAATGTTTCTTTCTTTTCATATCCAGAGAAATATTCTGCCTTTTCAATGTTTCCTAGGATATTTCATTTTTCTGGGAGAGGTCTGGGTGATAACTTCCTACAGTGACTTTTTTTCAAATCATCCAGCTTGCAGAGAGAAGTTAAGCCCTGGACTTTTTGAACCTTCTGCGGACTGTTTTGGCTACAAGGCAGCGCAGTGGCCTCATTCCAGACTGGGAGGCAACAGGTTGCTGATTATGCATTAACCTGACCTTGTGCGGGAAGCATTCTGTGTGAAAAGCAAGCGCATAAATTCCTTTTTCTCCTCCACTGGTTCCTTCCTAAGGCTAATTCAGCAGCACATCCTTCGCTTCTCCTTCGCCTTCTCTCTCTTCTTCTCCTCCTCTCCTTCTCTTTTCTCTCCTCCTCTTTCTCCTCTTTTCCCTTTTATCGATGAGCCATGAAAGACTGAGCTAGTTTACTTTGCATAATAAAGAGAGGATTAGCCTTCCAGAGAAACTCACCATATAGCATCTAGAACAGTGTTTCTCGACCTTGGTCACTTGAAGATGTCTGGATTTCAACTCCCAGAATTCCCCAGCCAGCATTCGCTGGCTGGGGAATTCTGGGAGTTGAAGTCCAGACATCTTCAAGTGGCCAAGGTTGAGAAACACTGATCTAGAAACTCAAACTTGGCCCCATGGGAATCTGACAACCAATCAGAATACATTCCTTACACAGGAACAGGAAACAGAGAGGTGGGGCTGGACAGATTATAAAAAGCCCACCAAGCCCCTTCCTCCATTCTCTTTCCTCTGCTCTCTTCTTCTTCACCCAACATTGAAGCATGTGATCACCTTTCCTGTTCAGGGCTCAAGCCATGTGGCCCTGTCCAACAATAAACCATCTTTCCAAGCAGCCTCCATGTCTCCAGTGTCTTTTTCCCTACTTGGAGCCGAACCCAGAAGGACATTTCTTTCAACATCTCCTTCTCTTCTCTTTTCTCTTCTCTCCTTCTCTTTTCTCTCCTTTCTTTTCTCTTTTCACTTCTCTTTTCTCTCCTCCTCTCCTCCTCATCTTTTTCCTTCCCTTCTCTTCTCTCCTTTTCTCTTTCTCTTCTCTTTCCCTCTCCCTTCTCTCCTCTTCTCCCTTCTCCTCTCCTCTTTTCTCTTCTTTCTCTTCTCTTTCACTTCTCTTTCTTATCTCCCCCCCCTTTTTCTTGCCCTCTTTTTCCCCTTCCCTTCCTCTCCCCCCCTTCTCTTCCCCACCTTCTCACCTGCTTTCCATTTCTGCCTGAGATGCATAACAAGGAAGTGGCTTCACGAAACCTGATTATATTTAGAACAGACTTAATGAATAATGCCAGTCATAAAATCTACGAGGAGGCATATACACAGTCGTGAACTCCAGCTCCACCGATGATATCTCACCCTCCAAATGTTTTATTTGAATCATGGGATCTAAAGGATTCCAAAGGTGCCAGATTTTTGTGATTCATGCTTCCTGCACTCAATACGAAAAAGGGCTCATCAGATGGTCTCATCTGGCCAAATTAAAACACACTAGATAGAGGGTTTAAACTTAAGAATTAAAGACTCAGTTTGAACTAGTGATGAAGGTTGCAGGCCTGGGAATTGGGAGATGGTGAGTTCTAGTCCCATCTTAGATATGAAAGACAGCTCGGTGATTTTGAGTCAATCACCAGGAGACAGTGAGTTCTAGTTCCACCTTAGCCATGAAAGGCGCCTGGGGGACTTCGGGCCAATCACCAGGTGACTGTGAGTTCTAGTCCTTCCTTAAACATGAAAGCCAGGTGGGTGATCTTGGGCCAATCACTAAGAGAAAGTGAGTTCTAGTTCCACATTAGCCATGAAAGCCAGCTGGGTGACTTTGAGCCAATCACCAGGAGACAGTGAGTTCTAGTTCCTCCTTAGACATGAAAGCCAGCTGGATGACTTTGGGCCAGTCCCTTTTGCTCAGCCCAATCCACATCACAGGGTTGTTGTTTGGGGGGAAAATAGGGGGGAAAGTGTGTTTGCGTATGTCCACCACTTTGAGTAATTTGTAAAAATAATAAAGGTGAGATACAAATAATGGATCGTTAAATAAGGCAGCAGCGCCCCCTTCAGGTTAAGAGCCCAACCTTCGCAAGTTTGTCCTTTCCAATTACTGTAAATAAATTTTAGGGCTGTTTAGGAGAAGAAGTGGAGAAATTGGTGGCTTTGAGGCCAAGAGAAACATCCCTATTTTTTTTTTTCAGGAATGTCACATCTACATTTCCATCCATCATTTTCCATGGACGTTGATGGTTTCCTTGGTACGCATGAAGCAGTCAATTTCAATCAAAATTATTCCCTCTTGTCTCTTTGGGTTCCACCACAAAACCGCGCTCGACTAAACCGCGTCCGACTAAACCGCGTCGCTGACGTCATCAACAGGGCGACAACAGCGCGGAGACAGAAGCACGCTGTAAACCCTAAACCTAACCCTAAACCTAACCCTAAACCTAACCCTAACCCTTAGCCTAACCCTAAACCTAAACCTAATCCTTAACCTAACCTTAAACCTAACCCTAACCCTTAACCTAACCCTAAACCTAACCCTAACCCTTAACCTAACCCTAAACCTAACCCTAACCCTTAACCTAACCCTAACCCTAACCCTTAACCTAACCCTTAACCCTTAACCTAACCTTAAACCTAACCCTAACCCTTAACCTAACCCTAACCCTAACCCTAACCCTTAACCTAACCCTAAACCTAACCCTTAACCTAACCTTAAACCTAACCCTAACCCTAACCCTTAACCTAACCCTAAACCTAACCCTTAACCTAACCTTAAACCTAACCCTAACCCTTAACCTAACCCTAACCCTAACCCTAACCCTTAACCTAACCCTAAACCTAACCCTAACCCTAAACCTAACCCTAAAGCTAACCCTAAACCTAACCCTTACCTTAAGTTGAATCGGCTTGCTTTCAAAGCGCTATTTAAAGCGCCCTTCTTTCTCCGCGCTGGCTGTTGTCGCCCTGTTGATGACGTCAGCGACGCGGTTTAATCGGGCTTATTCGAGCGCGGTTTTGACGGGTCACCGTCTCTTTGCAGGTGAAGGATGGCAGGATGTGTACTCCACCTTTCTATTAGCCATTTTTCCCCAACTTCCTGCTTCCTTCTCTTTCCTTCTCACCAAATGGCGCAAGGACTTGGTGTTCTGTCCTTCCGTCTTGGTGAATTCCTTAGTGGTCCCCTTTTCTAGAGCTTTTAACTTTCTTTCATTCCAAGATCGATTCAGATCGGAATCAGGAGGAAGGTTCCCTTTCTCGGATCCACCAAAGGAGACCAAAGTTGGAAACCAAAGACAGGAAAGTTCATATTACTTAAGAGTAACTCAATCTTGCTAGTCTAAATGTGCTCCCCCCCACCACCACTCTATCCCTCACTTTTCTGAGAATTAGAGAGAGCTTTATCAGAGATACCTTCTCGTATTACAGTACTGGGCCTGACTCGGGTTTCTATTATCTACTGTTATTTTTTCCAGTTGCAATGGATGGCTGTGGAAGTTGGACCATAAGGAAGGCTGAGCACCAACGAATGGAGGCCTTTGAACTCTGGTGCTGGAGAAGAAAACTCCTGCATTGAGTCCCTTGGACTGCAAGGCCATCCAACCGGTCAGTCCTAGAGGAGATCAACCTTGACTGCTCTTTAGAAGGCCAGATCCTGAAGAGGAAACTCAAAGACTTTGGCCACCTGATGAGAAGGAAGAAGGACTCCCTGGAGAAGAGCCTCATGCTGGGAATGATGGAGGGCAAAAGAAGAAGAAGGGGATGACAGAGAAGGAGGTGGCTGGATGGAGTCACCGAAGCAGTCGGCGTGAGCTTAAATGGACTCCAGAGGATGGTAGAAGACAAGAATGCCTGGAGGAACATTGTCCATGGGGTTGCGATGGGTCGGACACGACTTCAGAACTAACAACAACAACAACTGTTATCTTACAGAAGGATACTGTGGCTCTTGCACAAGACCAGAAATTTTATTTCTATTGCTATTTATATTACTTATTCTATTCTATTCTATCCTATTCTAAATTCCCACACAGCCACACAAACACTTTTCTAAATTCATTTTTGCATCTGAATTCAGCCGGGTGGTAGTTTCCAACTAACTTGATACAGAACATAATTGCAAAGTAACTTCCCTGTCATCAAACAAGCCGAAGACCCACACAGAGTAAGCTGATCCCGTAGTTAGAAGCCAACTCAATAGAGGACTCTCTCCATTTACGGAATTGTTTTAGCAACCGGGAGCATTTAATGGCTCTCTAGACAAGTACCACTCCTTCTGGGCAATTATTGAGAGATGCCATGGGAGAACAGGCAGTCCACTCACTGATTGTGTAGCATCTCACCTATATGGAATTCAAGGCGATTTTTTTTTTAAGGGACAATCCAAACCAGCAGGTTTCTAGACCTCATGAGTCCAAGGCAAAAGGGTGAGGACTATATTTGGAGTGCAGGTTGCATTCTTCGAACAAAACAAACGTCTAGGCTGATTATGTGTAGAATCCGTCCCAGTTTCTCTAGCTTTTACAATACAGGCAGTCCTCGACTTATGACCACAATTGAGCCTCAAATTTACGTCCCTAAGTGAGTTTTGCCCCATTTCATGATCTTTCCTACCATCATTGTTAAGCGAATCATTGCAGTGGCTGAGTTACCAACACAGTTGTTCAGCGAGCCTGACTTTGTCAGAAGGTCGCAAAAGATGGTCGTATGACTCCGGGACGCTGCAACCGTCATAAATGCGAACCAGTGGCCAAGCGTCTGAATTTGGCTCACGTGACCATGGGGAATGCCGTAAGTGTCATGTTAGTCTGCCTCCTAGTGGCCATACCCGGATCTGCAACCTTTGGAAAAAAAATGGCCATAAGTCCCTTGTTGTAACTTTGAACCGTTACTAAACAAACGGTTGCAAATCAAGGACTACTGGTAGTTGTTATAACCATTGATAGCGTTGATAGAAATATCTGGATTCGGAAAAAAAAACTGATTAGGGATTAGGTGGTCCCTTTAAAATTTAAATCACGGGGCTACATAGAAATATAGAAATAATCGGCATATTTTTTTGTATGTGATGTTATTCTGCCTCCTAGTGGCCATACCCGGATCTGCAGCCTTTGAAAAAAAAACCTTCCTTTCTTAAGAGTTTCATTTTTTTCTTTTCAATTCAGAGTAAATCGTTCTCAAACTCCCTTTTTAGGACTCTCTAATCCCTTAATCTGAGGAGAGAGGGAGGGAGGGAGAGAGAGAAAGAGAGAGAAAGAGAGAGAGAGAGAAATTGTGGGGGATTTTGGGAAGGTCATAACTGAAAAATGCTCATAAGAGAGCCGAGGTGGCGCAGTGGTTAAATGCAGCACTGCAGGCTACTTCAGCTGACTGCAGTTCTGCAGTTCGGCTGTTCAAATCTCACCGGCTCAGGGTTGACTCAGCCTTCCATCCTTCCGAGGTGGGTAAAATGAGGACCCGGATTGTTGTTGGGGGCAATATGCTGACTCTCTAAACCGCTTAAGAGAGGGCTGAAAGCCCTATGAAGCGGTATATAAGTCTAACTGCTATTGCTATGAGTCACTTTGGCCATTATCATTTTGAACAGTCATTAAATGAACTGTTGTAACGCGAGGACTACAACTCTTAAGGCAGGGCGTGCCTTATTCGTCAACTATTTCTTTGGGCTAAAGAATGGGAATAAAAAGGCATCCGATAATGAAAATAATTATATGTGAAAAATGAAAACCTTCCCACAGACGAAAATATAATTAGAAAAATACTAGAATGTGTGGAGATGGATAGGTTGACATTAAAAATAAAAGACAAGGAAAAATCTGATTATTTTTTTTAACATGGGACTTGTGTTACCAGTGGTTAGATAAAAGAGGTGGAAATCAGAAGATAAAAGATGATTGCTATGTGTAAGTAAATGATGAAAGATTACTACTACATATAAGTAAACATTATTATTATTATTATTATTATTATTATTATTATTATTATTATGTAAAATAATATGATGTGATATGATATATGATACATGATATGCTATGGTATTAGTTATAGTATGGTATGGTATGGTATGATTATAATGTAAAATTATAATGTAAAACTAAGGGACGTGGTGGCTCATTGGCTAAGATCCTGAGCTTGTAGATCAGAAAGGCAGTTTGGCAGTTCGAATCCCTAGCGCCACATAACGGAGTGAGCTCCCGTGACTTGTCTCAGCTTCTGTCAACCTAGCAGTTCGAAAGCATGTAAAAATGCAAGTAGACCATGCAGGGGCAACTCTCTAGGCTGTGTTTTGAATCCAGGTTTGGTTGAGTTCTCAGATGCCATGTGGTGAGTTGGGGCCAATATTATCATGCTTTAACCCCATCCCTCCCTGGAGCTGAAGTGGAGAAGCCTTTATTATGTAAAGTGGACTAGCTTGGCCTTCTTAATGGCCCATTGACAAAGTGGGGATGGGCAGGAAGCTACAGGAAGCTATTTTGTCTTTTAAAACATGTTTCTTTCTTTTCACATCCAGAGAAATATTCTGCCTTTTCAATGTTTCCTAGGATATTTCATTAACTGGGAGAGGGCTGGGTGATAACTTCCTACAGTACTATCAGTATTTTGTATAAGCAATTGACTCAGACAATACACTGTTCATTAAGCACTTATGTATATTAAAGAAAAACTGTATAAATAAAAAATAATTTTAAAAAAAGAAATAATTATATGGATGCACTCTTCTTCCGCTTCCTTTTACTGGGGGAAATAAAACTTGGCATGGCTGTGCCACATCAGGACAAAGAAGTAGGACTTCCGGCAGAGAAACTTAGCAGAAGGAGGGAGTAGATTTATTTCAGGGGTGGGTTCCTCCCGGTTCGCACCAGTTCGTGCGAACCGGTTCGTCGGTGAACCCGGAAGTAATTAACTTCCGGAACGCCGGTACCACTCCTGGCCCCTGTCGCTGGGTGCCTGCAGGGTTTTTCTTTTTAAAAAACGCCTCTCCGGATGATCTTGAAAACCTGCAAGGTTGCTTTGGAAGGGGACAGATGGGCAGCATTTCCCCCTGCCCCCCTCCCCGGGAGCCTGCAGCCTTAAAGCAAGCCACTCCTATCCAGACACATGGGCAGCAAGCCACTCCCACAAAGGAGGCCACACCCACAGAGTAGGTTCGAACAATTTTTGAAACCCACCCCTGGTTTATTTGCTCTGTTTTAAAGACAGACACACACACACACACACAGAGACACACACAAACTGAGACAGTACTGAGTCACAGCAATTGTAGTAGCAGCAGCTATCAATAGCTTTGTAATGCGAAAAGTATGTGGCTTATCTGAGCCCAGTTTGTTTGCTTTAAAATAAAGGATCTCTCCTGATAGGATTATCTGGGTTTCAGGTTCGTTTGTTTTAGTGCTTGGGGAGGGTGGTGGTTTCCCCCCTTAAGGATATTCTGGGTTTGAAGCTAAGGAGTGCCGTGCACAGAAACATATGCCACATTGTGCAATGATATATTTTGAAAAGCCAAAGTAGCAATGGCAAATCTTGTCTTTGCCATAGCTGCGGTCCGTTGATTACGCCAGTGAAAATGGTAGTGAAAAGCCAGGCCGGTATTTTAAGTTTGCTGTCTCTCTTTGCCAAACCAGCTGGCTGAGGCTGAAAAAGAAGGGAAGGGGGACCAGTCTTACAAACTTCATGCGCGATAGGCTTTTGTGGCGCAGTCATCCCATATATCCATGCTTTCAACAACCCCGCCCTGGATTTCGCTGTATACTGTACGACTCCACTGCTCAAGTTCCACTTGTGTTTGAGTGTGCACAAGGGTGCTTTCATTTTGAGTGTGTACTTTTTGGTTCAATAGGCCACATCTGCTTCGGCCCGGTCAGTTTCCCCGCAAAAGGGCCTCCTACCCCTGCCAAAAGCGAGCTGGTTGACTATTGGCTGGTCATCAGGAGATTGGTGAGTTCTAGTCTCACCTCAGGCAAGAAAGGTGGCTCGATGACTTTGGGTCGATTCCCAGGAGACTGCGAGTTCTAGTCCCACCTTAGGCATGAAAGGCAGCTGGGTGATTTGGGGCCAATCACCAGGAGCCTGGGAGTTCTAGTCCCTCTTAGGCGTGAAAGCTGGCTGGATGACTTTGGGCCAATCACTCGGTAACTGTGAGTTCTAGTTCCTCTTAGGCATGAAAGTTGTCTGGGTGACTTTGAGCCAATCACCAGGAGCCTGGGAGTTCTAGTTCCTCTTAGGCATAAAAGCTGTCTGGGTGACTTTGAGCCAATCACCAGGAGCCTGGGAGTTCTAGTTCCTCTTAGGCATAAAAGCTGTCTGGGTGATTTTGAGCCAATCACCAGGAGCCTGGGAGTTCTAGTCCCTCTTAGGCATAAAAGCTGTCTGGGTGACTTTGAGCAAATCACCAGGACCCTGGGAGTTCTAGTCCCTCTTAGGCGTGAAAGCTGGCTGGATGACTTTGGGCCAATCACCAGGAGCCTGGGAGTTCTAGTCCCTCTTAGGTATGAAAGCTGTTTGGGTGGCTTTGAGCCAATAACCAGGAGCCTGGGAGTTCTAGTCCCTCTTAGGCATGAAAGCTGGCTGGGTGACTTTGAGCCAATCACCAGGAGCCTGGGAGTTCTAGTTCCTCTTAGGCATGAAAGCTGGCTAGGTGACTTTGAGCCAATCACCAGGAGCCTGGGAGTTCTAGTTCCTCTTAGGTATAAAAGCTGTCTGGGTGACTTTGAGCCAATCACCAGGAGCCTGGGAGTTCCCGACTCTAGGGGGCAGTGCTCATCTCGGTTTGAAAGAGATGAAGAGCCAGTGCTGTCCGAAGACGTCTCCGTGGTCATGTGGCCAGCATGACTCAACGCCGAAGGCCCACGGAGCGCTGTTCCCTTCCCACCAAAGGTGGTTCCTATTATTCTACTTGCATTTTTACCTGCTTTCGAACTGTTAGGTTGGCAGAAGCTGGGACAAGTAACCGGAGCTCCCTCTGTTATGCGGCACTAGGGATTCGAACCGCTGAACTGCTGACCTTTCTGATCGACAAGCTCAGCGTCTTAGCCACTGAGCCACCGGCCACCGCGTCCCTATCCTGACACTTAATAGGGTAGCAGCTAGAGAGCTAGAATGGAAAGGCTGATCCTTATCAGCTGCGAACCTGGGTTTGGTTACCTTAAAAGTTCCCCAGGTTACCACTTGAAAGAAGAATCAAGAAAATACTTGCAAATTCCCCTTTTGTTAAAAGGCAGATTCCTTCTCTTATAGTCAACACTTCCCAAAATACACAGACCAGCCTCACCTATTTTCCTCCGGGGCACCTGATCACACAGAGATTGTCCTCGGAGGAACTCTGTTCCTCTAAAGGAATGGGGCAAGAAAGGGTTGTCTTAGCAATCGTCTTTCTCCTCCGTCCTTATCTGAGAACTTCTGCTGGCCCAGAGTCTTAGAGGACCTCGGTTCTGCTGTTTTGGCAAAATCATGGAGGTTGGACATTGTGCTGAAGGACAACAACTGTTCTTATCTTCGACAAAGGGAGAAAAAGGAAAACTGAATAATTGGAGACTGGGTATGTCCATACTGGACAAGAATCTTGTACAGTTTGGATGTAAATGGTAAACAGGGATTTGGAAAGGAGGATTAGAAAATTTTGGTATTAAACATTATGGATGTTTAGCTAGAATAGGATATGAGGATTTAATGTTAATGGAGGATTTTATAAATAAGTAAATGAAATGCCAGTATGTGGTTATGTATTAAATCTTGGTATATTTTATGATGAAGGACGTTTGAATAATCATAGTCAAATAAAAGTGGAGGTATGATGACGGTAATATAATAAATATCCAAATTAAGATATTAGAATTAATATGAATTATATTTGATGACAGTGGAAGAGATACACAAAAGTGTTTTGTAACCAACTGATACACTTTCTACAGTATGTGTAAAGAAGGAGGATTTGTATGTTTGTTTTGACAATAAAAATATATTTTTTTTAAAAAGAATCTTGTACATTTGTGAAAAATTAGATAGGATAGAGAAAAACCTACCAAGAAAGGAAGGAAGGAAGGAAGGAAGGAAGGAAGGAAGGAAGGAAGGAAGGAAGGAAGGAAGGAAGGAAGGAAAGATAGAAAGAAAAGGGAGGGAGAAAAGAAAGGAAGGAAGGAAGGAAGAAAAAGAGAGAAAGAAAGAAAGAAAGAAAGAAAGAAAGAAAGAAAGAAAGAAAGAAAGAAAGAAAGAAAGAAAGAAAGAAAGAAAAGGGAGGGAGGGAAGGAACGAACAAATGAACAAATGAACAAATGAATGAATGAACTATATCGGGCAGCCACTAAAAAAAGTCACACTTTTTTCGTGGATCGTAAATTTTCTAAAAATCAGTAAGTAAACCTTGAAGAATTACTGAAGTGATACAATTAATGTCCCGTGCAACATTTATTAAAAAATAAACCATAACAAACAAAATCTATTGAGTTGTTTCTATGATATCAAAAAGATGCATCCATCTTTGAAAATAGGGTCAAAAATCTCCACTGTATTTGTAAATACTAACAAGCGAGAGAAAAAAAGAAAGAAAAACAATGAAAAGAATATAGAGAAGTATTTCACTTCTGAGCTTCCCTTCTTTCTGCCCCCAGAGAGTTACAATATTTTTTTTAACATAAACTTTCGAAAAACCATATCTGTTTGAAATTGCCTTGCCATGTGGTATCTGACATATATACGGAAGCCATTCATAAATTTTGTTACACACCTGTTTTAAGGTCAATGGATTTCAGAGCTGGCTTCTCTCAACTTGTCTAAACTGCAGGAAGCATCTGGCTTGGGTTTAAAATTTCAACAGGGCAGGGTTTGGTTTGCATTGGGTGAGACTTTGGCAGTAAATCCTGGGGAATTAGGATGATAAATGGCTGCCAAGAAAAAGTGACTGGACATGCCCATAAATCCATCCAGTGTTGAAAGAGATTTGACTTTTTCTATTGTTGCTTACACAGCTTAAATATTTCATGTTTAATTCCTGCATTGAATTCCCTTCCAAGATGAGGTTGAAGGTCCAACTACCTTCGAATTGAAAAGTTCACCGGTCGGCGAAAAAGCTGCTGCTATCACCACCGTGTTCTTCGCACATAAGCATCCTTGTAATTCCGCTGAGACTTTTCGCCGACTGGAGGACGTACACTATATTGCCAAAAGTATTGGCTCACCCATCCAAATAATCAGAATCGGGTGTTCCAATCCCTTCCATGGCCACAGGTGTATAAACTCAAGTACCTAGGCATGCAGACTGTTTTTACAAACATTGGTGAAAGGATGGGTCGCTCTCAGGAGCTTAGGGAATCCCAGCGTGGAACTGTGACAGGATGCCACCTGTGCAACAAATCCGGTCGTGAAATTCCCTCGCTCCTAAATATCCCACCGTCAACTGTCAGCTGTATTATAAGAGCATGGAAGTGTTTGGGAACGACAGCAACTCAGCCACGAAGTGGTAGGCCACGTAAACTCCTCCAACAACAGTGTGCGACCTCACAAATGCGCTTCTGGAAGAATGGTCAAAAAGTCCCATAAACACACTCCTGAACCTTGTGGACAGCCTTCCCAGAAGAGTTGAAGCTGTTGTAGCTGCCAAGGGTGGACTGACGTCATATTGAACCCCATGGATTAGGAATGGGAAGTCACCTACAGTAAGTTCATATGCGAGGAAAGGCAGGTGAGCGAATACTTTTGGCAATATAGTGTATAAGTGGCCAGCGGCCAGCCGATGCTTCTTTGAGAGCGAGTATGCAAAGCTTCGAGGTGACAGGGGCGTGGCCAGCCGGCCATCGCTACCAGTTCACCAAACTGGGCAAAATTTCCGCCACCGGTTCGGGCAAACTGGTGCGAACCGGCTGAATACCATCTCTGGGCTTGATGACCTACAAGATCCTTTCCAACCCTGTTATTCTGTTCTATGTAGTCCTCAACTTATGACCACAGCTGAGACCAACATTTCTGTTGCTAAATAAGCTATTTATTAACGGTCAGTAAACTATCGTAAGTCAAGGACGACATGGGTTACCGTTGAGCCAGGGACCACCTATTCTAATACCTATGCATTTGAATTCATTGCCAACCACAACTCTCCCAAAACCAATTAGGTTTTTTAAAAATTTTGTGTATTTGGACTCTACAGAAGGAAATTATTTGGCCGCCTCTGTAAATCGGTAACTATTAGGTTTAGGTTTAGGTTTCGTTTTATTTATATGCCGCCCTATTCCGGCGGGACTCAGGGCGGCGCACAAACCCAAAGAGGGAGGGGAACACAAAGACTACAAATATAGGCATTTAAAATCACCAACAGCCACACCAATCGAGAGGGGAAGGGAACTCATCAACCCCAGGCCTGCCGACACAGCCAGGTTTTAACGGCTTTTCGGAAGGCCTGGAGAGAGGTGAGGGTCCGAATCTCTGTGGGGAGTTCGTTCCAAAGGGCCGGAGCTGCCACAGAGAAGGCCCTCCCCCGGGTAGTAGCCAGATGGCATTGGCTAGTAGACGGAACCCGGAGGAGGCCAACCCTGTGTGATCTAATGGGCCTTTGGGAGGTAATTGGCAGCAGGCGGTCTCTCAAGTACCCAGGTCCAATACCATGAAGGGCTTTATAAGTGACGACTAGCACCTTGAAGCGTATCTGGAGACCAATCGGTAACCAGTGTAGCTCACGGAGGATAGGTGTAACGTGGGTGTACCGAGGTGCACCCACGATCGCTTGCGCGGCTGCGTTCTGGACGAGCTGAAGTCTCCAAATGCTCTTCAAGGGCTGCCCCATGTAGAGCGCATTGCAGTAGTCCAGTGTTGAGGTCACGAGGGTATGAGTGACTGTTGCGAGTGCCTCCCGGTTCAGGTAGGGATGCAATTGGTGCACCAAGTGAACCTGGGCAAATGCCCTCCTGGTCACAGCCAACAAACGATGTTCTAAGGTCAGCTGTGGGTCCAGGAGGACTCCCAAATTGCGAACCCTGTCTGAGGGGCGTAAAATTTCACCCTCCAGCCTGAGAGATGGAATGCTTAGCCAATTTTTGGGAGGGAAACACAACAGCCACTCGGTCTTGTCTGGATTGAGCGCAAGCTTGTTAACTCCCATCCAGACCCTGACAGCCTCCAGGCACTGGCACATCACGTCAACCGCTTCACTGAGTTAAGGGAGGATTACAGGAAGGTGGGGGGGGGGAGTTTGCACAATGGCTCGGGGATTGCCCTGATCCGATTTTCTTATTTTTACGGAAGCCTTTTCTAGAAATATTACCGGTTGGGAGGAGAGATTAAAATGCAAACAAAAAAACAAAACGAAAAAAACCAGTTTGGTTGGTTCAAGTAGTAGTGGCCACTGACGGACACAGCGAAGGACGTTTACTATCGAAATGGTCCGATTCTTCATCTTTCTGGTGTTAGTGGTCCTCCTTGGCTTGGTTGGTTGCTCAGAAGAAGGTAAGAGGATTTGGAAAGGGTTCTTGGAGATGGTTGCGTGAGAAGGAAGGAGAGGAAGATCCCTGGACAAGCAGTCTCCCCTCAACACCATTCGCTTGGTCATTAAGCTGGAAGCTTTCAAGAGACTGAAATGCCCACTATCAAAAATGGTGCAGTTGAATCTATGGCATACGTGCCACAGGTGGCACACACGGAGCCATATTTGGTGGCACGCCAGCCTGCTGATTTTTTCACCCTTCTGGAGGGCCAGGAGTGGTTGTTTTCACCCTCACCAGGCTTCAGGGAAGCCTCTGGAGGCTGGGGAGGGCGAAAAAGGGCCGAAAGAGAAGTTCGGGAGGGAGGGAGGGAAAGGAAGGAGGGAGAAGAGGGGAAGGAGGGAGGGAGGAAGAGAGGAAGGAAGAGAGGGAAAGGAAGGAAGGAGAAGAGGGGGAGGGAGGAAGAGAGGGAAAGGAAGGAGAAGAGGGGAAGGAAGGAGGAAGAAAGAGAGGAAGGAAGAGAGGAAAAGGAAGGAGAAGAGGGGAAGGAAGGAAGGAGAGAAGAAGGGAGGAAGAAAGGGAAAGGGAGGAAGGAGAAGAGGGGAAGGAGGGAGGGAGTAAGAGAGGGAAAGGAAGGAGAAGAGGGGAAGGAAGGAAGGAGGAAGAAAGAGAGGAAGGGAGGAAAGGAAGGAAGGAGAAGAGGGGAAGGAGGGAGGGAGGAAGAGAGGAAGGAAGAGAGAAAGGAAGGAAGGAGAAGAGGGGAAGGAAGGAGGGAGGAAGAGAGGGAAAGGAAGGAGGGAGAAGAGGGGAAGGAGGGAGGAAGGAAGAGAGGGAAAGGAAGGAGAAGAGGGGAAGGAAGGAGGAAGAAAGAGGAGAAGAGGGAAGGAAGGAGGGATGAAGAGAGGGAAAAGAAAGAAGAGAAGAGAGGAAGGAAGGAGGAAGAAAGAGAGGAAGGAAGAGAGGGAAGGGAAGGAGGGAGAAGAGGGGAAGGAAGGAGGGAGGAAGAGAGGGAAAGGAAGGAGGGAGAAGAGGGGAAGGAGGGAGGAAGGAAGAGAGGGAAAGGAAGGAGAAGAGGGGAAGGAAGGAGGAAGAAAGAGGAGAAGAGGGAAGGAAGGAGGGATGAAGAGAGGGAAAAGAAAGAAGAGAAGAGGGGAAGGAAGGAGGAAGAAAGAGAGGAAGGAAGAAGGGAAGGGAAGGAGGGAGAAGAGGGGAAGGAAGGAGGGAGGAAGAGAGGGAAAGGAAGGAGGGAGAAGAGGGGAAGGAAGGAGGAAGAAAGAGAAGGAGAAGAGGGAAGGAAGGAGGGATGAAGAGAGGGAAAAGAAAGAAGAGAAGAGGGGAAGGAAGGAGGAAGAAAGAGAGGAAGGAAGAGAGGGAAAGGAAGGAGGGAGAAGAAGGAAAGGAGGGAGGGAAAAAGATTGACACAGTGAATGGATCCATGTACCTGACCTAGCATGGAAACTGTTTTTAATTTGGTAGCTGGAGGTAAAAGATTTGGTCTGCACTCCTCCGTAGTTCTCCCAGGTCCCCCTTTTCTCAGTCCCCCCCCCTTTCTCACCTGTTCCCAATGGGATGGTGTGAAAGAAAAAGTGACAAACTGGAAGATCGCCCCCAAAGGGGGGCATCCACCTCCTCCACCTGGGTTGAAGGGAGCGGGGACAGTGGCTCATCCTTTCTCCAGGAGCGCCAAGTCCACAAAAATCTTCCTGAACCACGTCGACGGTGGCTTCTGTCGTCCCTCGTAGCCCCTTCCAACCTCCTCTTGTCTTTCTCCTTTTGGGGGGGCCAGATGGAAGGGACGGCGAAGGGAAAGAGAGTTTGCTGCGCAGGTCGAAACGAAGCAGGTTGGGGCATCCGAACTGCCCTTGTCCAGGTGAGCCTCGTCTTTTGATTTCCATCGGGGAGCGGGAAGAAAATTTGCCTGCAAGATTACTTTCGGTTTCTTCTGGCGCAAGGATTGTGTGGTTGTGTGTTCATAGGTTGTCTCCTTGGGGTTTTTTTTTCTCCCTCTGTTCTTAGGGCCCTGGCTCAAAAGCAAACAAGCTTTGTTGTTAATCAGGGTTCCTCTTTTGAGGGTTGCGTTTCTTCAAGGGGTGACCTCAGGGGTGGGACCGGTTTGGGCAAACTGGATGCTAGTTTTACATCTGATTCACCGAACTGGTAGTTGGAAGGACTGGCTGGCCCCGCCCGCCCCTCTCCTTCCCTCTAGGAGTCTCAACGCGGCCCGTTCATCATGCCAGGTAACTGCAGGGCCTGTGTGGAGGCTCTGGGAGGGCCAAAAAATGGGCCTCCAGAAGACCCTCCGGGCCCGTTTCTGGATCCCGGAGGGCCTCCAGAGCCTGGGGGAGGCTATTTCCACCCCCTCCCCGGAGGCTTAAGGACAGCCTCCAGAGCCTGGGGAGGGTGTAAACGCTGCCCCCCCCCATGGTGCAGGAGGCCCGAGTAGGCTATGCCCACCATAGCCAAGCCCACCCAGCAACCGGGCCGAGAACCGGTTGCTGAAATTTTTCAATCCCACCGCTGAGTGATCTGTGGATCAGGAGGAGGTACCTCTTTTTCTTCCTCTGATGTGCCATGTTTTCTCTTCCTGACTTCCTTCCAATCATCTTCCTTTAGTAATCCCTTGCAGGGTGGAGTCTGGGCAACTGAATGGAGCGAGCAGAGTGTTTCCTGGCCGGATGCCCTCCACTGTCGCCAGTATGGAGTTTTGTTCAGCAGATATATTCTCAGTGTGCCCAAAGAGAGAAATATCTGCCTCGACCTAGGATTGAACTCACGGCCTCCTGATGGTGAGGCGGGAGGTTGACTTCTAGGCCACCGCACCACCCTTCTAATGACGGTTCCTAATTGCTTTTAGATCTAGATGGACTCCGACGCCCAAAGAGACGCAGCCCTGAGTGTCCCTGTGATGGATTCAGCTTACGTAGTTTGTCAGGTAAGACAATACTCCTGGGTGTAACTCGTGTGAAAGTAAAGGAAGATGGATCCGTGGGTGTAGCATTTCCGTAGGTGTGGAAGAAAGGGAGAAATCAGAAACTACCCATCGGGATGTTTCTAGAACCCTGGCTTGTTTTAATTGTGTCCGCCCATTAAAACCACTTTTTATGGGGCAGGATACTACACAGCCGCCGTGGTTCACTTAACAACTGTGGCAAGACAGGGCGTACAACAGGACAAAGCTCCCTTATCAACGGTCTCGCTTAGCCGCAGAAATACAAGTTCTGGTCGTAAGTGGAGGATTATCCTCTACCTTTCTGCCTCCAACTGACCCATTAAAAGATGCATTGTTTTATTTTATTTTTTTTCCCACGTTCCCTTTCAGAACATCACAATCAACGTCATTCTCGCAAGAGCAAGCATCACGTGTCCCATAAGAACAAATGTAGGAGGTTTTTGAAACACTGCGCTTTTAAAGGGATCCATGTCCCTTTATAGTTTATCCTGGTTTTCTCGGCAACACCCAAGGGGATTTTTTTATCCAAGGTGCAATGTTGATTCTTGCGCCTTTCTGATTTTTTAAAATATCCTTGTTTGCTCTAGGTTGGTTGGAAATAAAGCTCTGAATTTGGGGCCTTTGTGGGTGTGTGAATGGCCTGTGTAAAGAATTGTGTGGACAAATAAAAACAATAATGAAACTTGCTAGACACCTGCTTCGCACATTTTGCAACCCCTTGTAAAACCCGGAGAGGTGCAGAAAATAAAGGCTTTCCTATGGGGAAAATCGTTTACAAATGGGAGTGAACCCTTTGCAAAATGCTAACCAAAAAATGAAGGTAAGTCTTCTACCAAAAGCAAAACAGAAAAGAATAATAGAGCTGGAAGGGACCTTAGAGGTCTTCTAGTCCAACCCCCTGATTAGGCAGGCAGGGAAAACATTTATCATTTCAGACAAATGTCCAGTCTCTTTGATGGGAAGCTGACTCAACCTTGAGTCGGTCAGGATCGAACTGCTGGCAATGGGCAGAGTTTGCCCGGAATGCTGCATTCTGTGCCCACCCTGTTAGTCTACATGATTTAATTTATAAAATTGGTTAATCCTGGTAAAAATATACGAATGCAGAATATAAATCACAGTAGGAGAGAGCTACTTAAACACTAGATGGCTGAATAAGGCTGAATTTACACATTTATATTGGTAAGTGGGAAATTTGTGGAGTGAATTTTGCACCATTTTGCCACTTTTCTTGCCACAATTGCTAAGTGAATCACTGCAGTTGTTAAATTAGGAACACTGTTGCTAAGTGAATTTGGCTTTCCCCTTGACTTTATAGCAATAGCAATAGCAGTAGACTTATATACCGCTTCATAGGGCTTTCAGCCCTCTCTAAGCGGTTTACAGAGAGTCAGCATATTGCCCCCAACAATCTGGGTCCTCATTTTACCCACCTCGGAAGGTGAGATTTTACCCACCCTGAGCCGGTGAGATTTGAACAGCCGAACTGCTGAACTGCAGTCAGCTGAAGTAGCCTGCAGTGCTGCATTTAACCACTGCGCCACCTCAGCTCTTTGCTGGTCAGAAAGGGGGCAAAAGGTGATCACATGAGCCCAGGACGTTGCAACCGTCATAACTATGAACCAGTTGTCAAGCACCCCAATGTAAATCACATGACTGTGGGGATGCGGCAGTCATAAGTGTGAAAAATATGTCACTGTTTTCAGTACCGTTGTAACTTCGAGTGGTCACTAAATGAACTGTTGTAAGTGGAGGACTACCAGTACTATTTCAGGCAAATGGATGTCCAGTCTCTTCTTCTTAAAAGTCTCCAGTGATGGAGCACCCACAGCTTCTGGTGGCAAGCTGTTCCACTGGTTCATTGTTCTCATTGTCAGGAAATTTCTCCTGGATTCCAGATTGCTTCTCTCCTGGATTAGTTCCCATCCATTGTTTCTCCATCTTGCCTTCTGGTGCTTTGCAAAACAGGTTGCAAAACTCCCCTCATCTTCGTGGCAGCCCTTCAAATACGTCATCTACATTCCGACCGAAGTTTAGTACACAAAAATTATCTGCCATAGCATCCTACCTGTGAGCGACAACTTTAACTGCAACCGCAATAACACAAGGGCTATCAATAGTTGCAAACTCAACGTAATCCGCTCTAATCTTGATTGCAGGAAATACGACTTCAGCAATAGAACAGTAAATGCCTGGAACATTCTACCTGATCCTGTTGTTTAGGTCCCCTAATCCCCATACATTTCACTTTAAACTGTCTACTATGGACGTTACCCGTTTCTTAAGAGGTCCTTAAGGTAGGGGAGGGTTCTGGGTGCTTCTTTTTCTTCTTCTTCTTCTTCTTTTAAATAATTTTTATTGAATGTTTTAATCTTTAGAAATAGCAGTTAGCAATAGCAGTTAGACTTATATACCGCTTCATAGGGCTTTCAGCCCTCTCTAAGCGGTTTACAGAGTCAGCATATTGCCCCCACAATCTGGGTCCTCATTTTACCCACCTCGGAAGGATGGAAGGCTGAGTCAACCCTGAGCCGGTGAGATTTGAACCGCTGAGCTGCAGAACTAGCAGTCAGCTGAAGTGGCTGCAGTACTGCACCCTAACCACTGCGCCTTCCTCAAGAAGGAACATATTGCCATTTATGGTGGACCTGTGAGGAGGCTAAATTTTTTTGGAAAAGGATCAAAAATTGGCAATAACAGGGGATAAAATAGAATGGAAACCTGAAGTTTTTTTTTATTAGGAATAATGTCTGCGAAATACAAAAAAAAAAGAAATCCAGTATTTAATACTACATATAATTACGGCAGCAAGGATTGCCTTTGCCCAGAAATGGAAAAACAAATTAATTCCAAGCGAAGATGAAATAATAAGAAAGGTTATGGATTGTGCCGAAATGGACAAACTAACTAAAGAAATCCAGGGAAAAGAAGAATCAGAATTCTACCAGATATGGGATAAATGGTATAGGTGGATGGAGGAAAGAAACAAGAATCAATGATAACAAAACTCAAAAAATAATAGTTAGGAGTAAAATAAGAAGGTTAAGAAGGGTGAAATCCAAATGAAATACAAGAGAAGGGGAAATAATATAAGGTGAGAGGTATCGATTGACAATTGCCATTAGAAAGAACAGGAAGCTCCTGTTTGTATTGTATAAGTGTGATGTACGTCTAATTTTTGTGTGTGTGTATTTTACATGTTTGTTAATAAAAATCTTTTTTAAAAAATAAAAAAATATAAAGAAGACACAACAAGGGGAAAAAAACAAAATAAAACAAGACAAAACACAGAACGTGCATAACAATAATACAGTAATTTTACAGCTTTCTATATCGGCACAGATAAGCCTTGGCAGCAATCCAGCTCGCCAAGCTAGCCACAAAAGTTCTCCAACTTTTAGTCAATGCGTTGACTCCTGCAAAAGGGACGTGTGGACAAGCAGTCCTTATTATAGTCTGGAGAGGAGCCTAATGACCACCAGCTGAGTGCAATTACCTCCTGTAACTGCGCAACTGTTCCTTACGCCTATTAGCTCTTTGGTGCCCGGCATCCGGAACAACTCACTGCAGACATCCGGATCACACTCCCTTGTCTCCTCCCCACTGGTTCAAGGGTCAGGCGCCTCCTGATGGCCAACCAGCCTCTCTGCGCCCTGCTCGGAGTCGGAACCCTGTCCAGGGTCCTCCACATCCTCCAAAGCTGACTCATAGGGCCCCTCGCTGTCGGAGTCTGGTGGCAGCTCCAACGGCTCCTGCTGGGCCACAACAGATTGTTAATGGGTTATGGTCCGCCCACATGTTCGGTGCTATTTCTACCTCTTCTACATCCATTTCTGGATCCATCCACACCATGTCGATCCTGGACCATGAATTATGGGGGTTTGAAAAGAATGTGTATTGAGTCTTCTGTGGGTTGATTTCTCTCCAAACATCTTTTAGATTTAATTCTTGGGCCATTTCAAAAAAATGCATTTGGTAGAGTTCTCTTTTCATAATTTTTTTTAATTATCCGTTTTATAGTCTTTTTTTTTTATCTACCACCGCAATACTGCATTGTTTTAAATGTAAAAATAATAAAAATATATTCCAAAAAAAAAAAAGATACACTTGAGCCTAGAATAAGAACACGGGATTAACTGCCAAGATTTCTAATTCCTCTTCCCAAAACGAAGTTATAAACTGGCTCAGCCACATCCAAGTGCTTCCTTCCTCAAAATAGCTGGCGGAGAACATTTGAAATAGCGCTCCTCTGCAGCTCAGTTCACCGCGATTGAACCGTTGCCACCATTCCCACCTTTGCAAGTTGGAACGAGAACATAGGAACAGGTTCTTCAAAAGATTGGCATGAGTTCCCAATGTACGCTAAATTGGCCCAACTCAATTGGCTTCATCAGGCTGATTGCAAACCCCAGAATTCACACAGCTAAGGAGGAGGGGAGGAAAATTGTCGTTTGAATCAAGCCGGTTTGGTGACCAATAGCAACAGCACTTACACTTATATGCCACTTCATAGTGGCGTTGTGGCCCGCCAGTGGAGCTGGCAGCAGATTCGGACAGTGAGGAGGTTGGGGAGGAAGATGGGCCAGTTCTAGAGTCTGGGGAAGGCTCTGATGAGGGCTCTACGTCGGAGGCAGAGAGGGGGCCTGGGCCATCCGACAGTTATCAGCTGCCTTCAGAGTCAGACATCAGTGAGGCAGAAGAACAGCTGGAGCCTGTTCTCACTGTGCGGAAGCACAGAGTCGCCAGACGAAGGGAACAACTAAAGAGCAGGGGTCGACTTGGGAGCAAGGCCAGATGATGAATGGCCCCTCCCAGAGGAAATAAAAGCAGAGCGAAAGGGGAGTGGAGTTTGCAGGAGACAATTAGTTCGCTTAATTGGTTCATGAGTCTCTCCGAGACGCCTTGCCAAGTTTTGCATATATCGGCCTGGCAGCTCTCCAAGCCAGATAAGGTCTGTGACTGTAAATCCTCCCTTGGAAGACTTTGCTGGATGTGAATGAGCAGAATTCACAGTCAGTTAATAAAAGGGGTTTTTGTCGGGACAACAGGGAGTTGGCTTCATGCTTTCAGGAAGCCGAGGTCAGAACAAGCCCTTTTACCGCCCTCTCTAAGCGGTTTACGGAGACAGCCTATTGACCCCAAAGATATGGGTCCTCATTTTACCAATCTTGGTAGGATGGGAAGCTGACTCAACCTTGAGTCGGTCAGGATCGAACTGCTGGCAATGGGCAAAGTTTGCCCGAAACACTGTGCCACCTTGTTGGTCTATATGATTTAATTTATAACATTGGTTAATCCTGGTAAAAATATATGAATGCAGAATATAAATCACAATAGGAGAGAGCTACTTAAACACCAGATGGCCTATAAGGCTGAATTTACATGGATGTTGCCTCCAAAGGACAGTCCAGATCCTGAGGGGTGAAAACTTACACCCCTCAGAGAGGGCCCGCAATTTGGGAGTCCTCCTGAATTCACAGCTGACTTTAGAATACCATTTGTCGGCTGTGACCAGGGGGGCCTTTGCCCAGGTTCGCCTGGTGCATCAATTGCGGCCCTACTTGGATCGGGAGGCACTCCAAATGGTCACTCACGCCCTAGTCACCTCAAGGCTGGATTACTGCAACGCGCTCTACATGGGGCTACCCTTGAAGAGTGTTCGGAGACTGCAACTAGTCCAGAATGCAGCCGCGCGAGCGATATTGGGTGTACCTAGGTACACCCACGTCACACCGATCCTCCGCGAGCTGCACTGGCTACCTATTGGTCTCCGGATGCAATTCAAGGTGTTGGTTATTACCTTTAAAGCCCTACATGGCTTAGGGCCAGCATACCTCCAAGACCGCCTACTGCCACATTCCTCCCAACGGCCGATGAGATCCCACAGGGTGGGCCTCCTTCAGATGCCGTCAGCCAGACAATGCCAGCTGGCGGCTCCCCGGAGGAGAGCCTTCTCTGTGGCTGCTCCGACCCTTTGGAACGAACTACCCCCAGAAATCCGGACCTTGCTCACTCTCATGGCCTTCCGAAAAGCTGCGAAAACCTGGCTATTCTGGCAGGCCTGGGACTGTTGACCTCACTGTTGAGATCCAGCCCCGTAACGAATGTAGGTGTGTTGTTTTTAACATGTTTTTTATTGTCATTTTTTTATTATTATTCTTTCTTCGGTGTAAGCCGCCCGGAGTCCTCCAGGATTGGGCGGCCTATAAATCGATTTAATAAATAATAAAATAAATAAATAAATATTGGTAAGTTGAGATTGAGAGATGCTTTATTTGTATGCCGCCCTTTTCCCTGGGGGGACTCAGGGCGGCTCACAACTCAAGGGAAGGGAGGACAAATAAGTCATAACATAAAAAAACAATACATCATTAAAAACACAACAGTCATACAATTCGAGTGGGGTTGAAATCTTTAGCCCCAGGCCTGTCGGGACAGCCAGGACTTAAGGGCGACGCAGAAGGTCTGGAGGGTGGTGAGGGTACGAATCTCCACGGGGAGTTCGTTCCAGAGGGTCGGAGCAGCCACCGAGAAGGCTCTCCTCCGGGTAGTTGCCAGCCGACATTGGCCGGCTGATGGAACTCGGAGGAGGCCTAATCTATGGGATCGTATCGGCCTAGTGGAGGTTAGTGGGAAATTTGTGGCGTGAGCTTTGCACCATTTTGCCACTTTTCTTGCCACAATTGCTAAGTGAATCACTGCAGTTGTTAAATTAGGAACACTGTTGCTAAGTGAATTTGGCTTTCCCCTTGACTTTGCTGCTCAGAAGGCGGCAAAAGGTGATCACGTGAGCCCAGGACACTGCAACCGTCATAACTATGAACCAGTTGTCAAGCATCCCAATGTAAATCACATGACCGTGGGGATGCGGCAGTCATAAGTGTGAAAAGTATAAGTCACTGTTTTCAGTACCGTTGCAACTTTGAATGGTCACTAAATGAACTGTTGTAAGTGGAGGACTACCAGTACTATTTCAGGCAAATGGATGTCCAGTCTCTTCTTCTTAAAAGTCTCCAGTGATGGAGCACCCACAGCTTCTGGTGGCAAGCTGCTCCACTGGTTCATTGTTCTAACTGTCAGGAAATTTCTCCTTAATTCTAAGTTGCTTCTCTCCTTGATTAGTTTCCACCCATTGCTTCTTGTTCTCCCCTCAGGTGCTTTGGAGAATAGTTTGACTCCCTCTTCTTTGGGGCAACCCCTGAGATATTGGAAGACTGCTATCATGTCACCCCCTAGTCCTCCTTTTCATTAAACTAGACATACCCAATTCAATCAATTCAGAGTTGGAAGGGACCTTGGAGGTCTTCTAGTCTAACCCCCCCTGCTCAAGTAGGAAACCCTACACCACTTCAGACAAATGGTTATCCAATCTCTTCTTAAAAACCTCCAGTGTTGGAGCATTCACAACTACTGGAGGAAAGTCGTCCCACAATTGTTCTAACTGTCAGGAAATTTAATCCTTAGTTCTAGGTTGCTACTCTTGTTAGTTACCGTAATTAGTTTAGTTTAGTTCTCTCCTTAGGAAAAGAAAGTGTCTGTAAGAATATTGGTGACTCCGTCCAATTACATTGGGAGATACTCCCTTCAATTCTCCTTTACCTCCTTTAACCTCATTATGTCTGTCTATATACAAAGCCTCTTTCCATCCAGCTTACTGTTTATCCTGATTTACAGCAAAGGTTGGCGTGAATTATGAAGTTGGGACAGAAAAGCTTTACAGCTCATTGAACAAATATGTGGTTGTTAGTTGCAAAGTCACGTCCCACCCATCACGACCCCATGGACAACGTCCCTCCAGGCCTTCCTGTCCTCTACCATCCTCTGGAGTCCATCGAAGCTCACGCCGACTGCTTTGGTGACTCCATCCAGCCACCTCATTCTCTGTCGTCCCTTTCTTCTTTTGCCCTCCATCGTTCCCAGCACAAGGCTCTTCTCCAGGGAGTCCTTCCTTCTCATTAGGTGGCCAAAGTCTTTGAGTTTCCTCTTCAGGATCTGGCCTTCCAAAGAGCAGTCAGGGTTGATCTCCTCTAGGACTGACCGGTTGGATGGCCTTGCAGTCCAAGGGACTCAATGCAGGAGTCTTCTCCGGCACCAGAGTTCAAAGGCCTCCATTCTTTGGCGCTCAGCCTTCCTTATGGTCCAGCCTTCCACAGCCATCCATTGCAACTGGGAAGATCATAGCCTTGACTAAACGTACTTTTGTTGGCAGGGTGATGTCTCTGCTTTTTAGGATGCTGTCTAGATTTGCCATCGCTTTCCTTCCCCAGGAGCAAGCCTCTTTTGATTTCTTGGCTGCAGTCCCCATCTGCGGTGATCTTGGAGCCCAGGAAAATAAAATCTGTCACTACCTCCATTTCTTCCCCGTCTATTTGCCAGGAATTGAGAGGGACGGATGCCATGATCTTAGTTTTCTTAATGTTGAGTTTCAAGCCAACTTTTGCACTCTCCTTCTTCACCCACATCAAGAGGCTCTTTAGTTCCTCTTCACTTTCTGCCAGGAGAGTGGTATAACCTGCATATCTGAGGTTGCTGATCTTTCTCCCAAAAATCTTAGTTCTTAACAAATATGACCAGGAAAGGAAAGGAAATCCCAGCTCAACGCTTCGTGAAAAAACCAAACCAAACACCTGGAAATAGATGGCATCTTCAAGAAGCATTTTTTGCCTGGATGTGGCACATGGGTCCTTTTGAGAAACAGATGCATTTAAAAACCGGTTTGATGTTTATTGTCCTTTTTTCTTTTCCTGTGTGTAGGTGGACACCATAGCCACACACCGGCTAATTCTTCCTGCGTCCCTACATTCCTGTGAAAGCTAAGGATACGATCTCATTTATTTATTTTTTTAATTACAAAATATAACCTTTCACTGCCAAGAAAGCTGTATAGAAGCTAGATGGCTACGATAACCCAGAAAATGTTTGGTTTATCAACAACAAGTTTTGGCATGTTCGGAGAAACCAGGCAGAGAGGAAGATGGTATTAGTGTTTGGCAACAAGAGCAAAAATTGTTGCACCTTTTCGGACTCACACATATTAAATTACTTAATTCATTTCAATTATTCTATTATGCTTTCTTAAAAAGCTGTTTCCTGCCTCAATACATGTTTCTCCATTTCTTATCCAGGGAAATATTCTGCCTTTTTAATATTTCCTAGGACATTTCATTCTTCTAGGAGAGGGGTGACTTCCTACAATTCCATGAGTTGGAGCTCACAAAAGCTTCTGTTTCTTAATAAACTTGATTGCGCAGAAAATATGCCAGTTCTGATTATTTGCAGGCGAAACGGCCTTCTGAGGGAGGTTGCAATATTGCCATCTTTTACCCCCCGGGTTTTCCAAACTTGGCAACTTTAATATCGGTGGACTTCAACTCCCAGAACTCCCCAACTAGCTTGCTTTAAGTTGGGTGGACTTCAATTCCCAGAATCCACCCGCCAGCTTGGTTTAAGATGGGTGGATTTCAATTCCCAGAATTCCCCAGTTTGCTTAAAATGCATGAACCTCTACTCCCAGAACTTCCCAGCCATGTTGTTTTAAATTGGGGGAACTTCAACACCCAGAATTCCCCAGCCAGATTGTTGCAAATCGAGTAGACTTCAACTCCCAGAATCCACCAGCCAGCATGCTTTAAGTTGGGTGGACTTCAACACCCAGAATCCCCCAGCCAACATGTTTTAAATTGGGTGGACTTCAATACCCAGAATCCACCAGCCATGTTGTTGCAAAGCAGGTGGACTTCAACTCCCAGAATCCCCCAGCCAGCATGCTTTAAATTGGGTGGACTTCAATACTCAGAATCCCCCAGCCAGGTTGTTGCAAATCGGGTGGACTTCAACTCCCAGAATCCACCAGCCAGGTTGTTGCAAATCGGGTGGACTTCAACTCCCAGAATCCACCAGCCAGCATGCTTTAAATTGGGTGGACTTCAACACCCAGAATCCCCCAGCCAAAATGCTTTAAATTGGGTGGACTTCAATACCCAGAATCCCCCAGCCATGTTGTTGCAAATCGGGTGGACTTCAACTCCCAGAATCCACCAGCCAGGTTGTTGCAAATCGGGTGGACTTCAACTCCCAGAATCCACCAGCCAGGTTGTTGCAAATCGGGTGGACTTCAACTCCCAGAATCCACCAGCCAGGTTGTTGCAAATCGGGTGGACTTCAACTCCCAGAATCCACCAGCCAGCATGCTTTAAATTGGGTGGACTTCAATACCCAGAATCCACCAGCCAGGTTGCTGCAAATCAAGTGGACTTCAACTCCCAGAATCCCCCAGCCAGCATGCTTCAAGTTGGGTGGACTTCAACACCCAGAATCCCCCAGCCAGGTTGTTGCAAATCAAGTGGACTTCAACTCCCAGAGTCCCCCAGCCAGCATGCTCTAAATTGGGTGGACTTCAATACTCAGAATCCACCAGCCAGGTTGTTGCAAATCGGGTGGACTTCAACTCCCAGAATCCCCCAGCCAGCATGCTTTAAATTGGGTGGACTTCAATACCCAGAATCCCCCATCCATGTTGTTGCAAATCGGGTGGACTTCAACTCCCAGAATCCCCCAGCCAGCATGCTTTAAATTGGGTGGACTTCAATACTCAGAATCCACCAGCCAGGTTGTTGCAAATCGGGTGGACTTCAACTCCCAGAATCCCCCAGCCAGCATGCTTTAAATTGGGTGGACTTCAATACCCAGAATCCCCCAGCCATGTTGTTGCAAATCGGGTGGACTTCAACTCCCAGAATCCCCCAGCCAGCATCCTTTAAATTGGGTGGACTTCAATACTCAGAATCCCCCAGCCAGGTTGTTGCAAATCAAGTGGACTTCAACTCCCAGAGTCCCCCAGCCAGCATGCTCTAAATTGGGTGGACTTCAATACCCAGAATCCCCCAGCCAGGTTGTTGCAAATCACCCTGCTGGCTGGGGGATTCTGGGAGTTGAAGTCCACCCATCTTAAACTGGGCAGGGCTTCCTACCCCAGCTCTTTCATATTAGAATTTCGACATAAAATTGAGTCACGGAGATGCAATAGGCAGCGCAGACCGCAAACCCGCCTGCGGTCAACCCAAATGAAATCCAACCCCGAAGCTCACTTTAAAGCATCGCTTTTTCTCCGCAGAAGCCGGGGGGACGCGCGGCCCCTTTAAGAACGGCGGCCAAAAAAAAAAAAACAGAGGGGGCGGGATCAGAACGCCGTCTTCAAGAGAACTGGCGGGGTGACGTTCCAAAGGGGCCCCCGCGGCGACTCCGCCCATTGGTGCGCGGCTGTCATGTGGCGCTTCCGAATGTTCGGGTTGAGGCGGAAACCGGTCCGTAAAAAGGACACCTGTGGGCAGAGGTGGACGGCAGCCCCATTGGGTGAGTAGAAGGCGAAGGAGCGGGACGGGCGGGCGAGCAGCTATAATAACACCCCCCCCCAAAAGAGGAATGGGACGGCCCGCCTTGTGAGCCGCGGTCCGCGGTTCGGACGGTTCCATTGACGAGGGAGGGAGGGGGGGTGGGACTTTGACAGCTGGACCGCTTCCAGGGAAGTACGGGAACTAGTGACTTTGGAAGGTGGTGGTCGTCCAAACACGGTGGGAGAAAGAAATCAGGGCAGGCTTATTCGCTGAAGTGAGCCTGGCGCGACTCTATGCCCTTCGAGGAACTTTTCTGGGGGATTCTGGGAATTGTGGTCCTGGGGGGTGATGCAGATGGAAGGAGATGAGCCTCTTTAGGACAGCACGTTTGGGGAAGGAGGATTGGAGGGAGGGAAATCATGGTGGGCATAAAAGGTGTGAAGATGCGCGCTGATCTTCTGGGGTGGGTGGGTGTTCTTTTAGGGACTACAGCTCCCATAATCCCCTGCTTGCAAAATCAAGCAGCGGGGATTCTGGGGGATGTGATCTAAAGGATCTAGGGGACGCCTGGGCCCCCGACACTGAGCTTTCCTAGAAAGGAGCAGAGGCTAGAACAGTGTTTCTCAACCTTGGCAACTTGAAGATGTCCGGACTTCAACTCCCAGAATTCCCCAGCCAGCGAATGCTGGCTGGGGAATTCTGGGAGTTGAAGTCCGGACATCTTCAAGTTGCCAAGGTTGAGAAACACTGGGCTAGAACAGGGGTTCTAGGGTGGAACTGACAGACTTCAACTCCCAGAATTCCCAAGCTAGCCATGCTGGCTCAGGAATTTTGGGAATTGAAGTCCACGGGTCATAAAGATAACCACCCGTGGGATAGAAGGTGCCCCGGGACTGCTGATTCAGGAAGTCCATTTTCCCCAGCATGATTCCTCCAAGGTGTATCAGACTCGGTTCATAAGTTTCTAGGTGTTTCACTTAGCAAATCCAGAGTCAATGAGTGTGAATCAGTTTTTTTCTCAAAAGCTTGGCTGGGGAATTCTGGGCGTTGAAGTCCGCGCATCTCAAAATGGCCCAAATTGAGAAACACGGATATACCGGTAAATGATTGAGTAATTCATCCTGTAATACATCAGCTGGCTGTCTATTCTCAAACATCCAGGTCATGGCTGTCCCAAAGATGCTTTTTTTTTCAAGAGGCAACTGGACTTTCTGGTTTTTTTTTTCTTTTGAAGACATTTCGCTTCTCAACCAAGAAGCTTCTTCAGCTCTGACTGGATGTTGGGGAAGGCAAGGATTTCTACTCCTTGCAGACATCAACGGGCCGTTTTGATGTTTCGGATCACAGATCCCATCATCCTTGCCAGTTACTGAAGCTGTGTAACAGCGTGACCCGTCAAAAGCGCGTTCCACAAAAGCGCGGTCGACGAAATCGCGTATGTGACGTCATCACAACGCGACGGAAAAGATCGAAAAATTGAAATAAAAATTAAATTACAGCAAGCCGATTCACATAAAGGTAAGGGTTAGGTTAAGGGTTAGGGTTAGGGTTAGGTTAAGGGTTAGGGTTAGGGTTAGAGCGTTAGCGTTACGTTTAGCGTTAGGTTAAGGGTTAGCGTTAGGTTTTTCGTTACGTTAAGGGTTAGGTTTAGGGTTAGGTTTAGGGTTAGGTTAAGGGTTAGGTTTAGGGTTAGGTTTAGGGTTAGGTTTAGGGTTAGGTTTAGGGTTAGGTTTAGGGTTAGGTGAAGGGTTAGATTTAGGGTTAGGTTTAGGGTTAGGTTTAGGGTTAGGTTTAGGGTTAGGTTAAGGGTTACGTTTAGGGTTAGGTTTAGGGTTAGGTTTGGGGGGGTTAGGGGAAGGTTTTAGCTTTATTTTTACATTTTTCGATCTTTTTCGTCGCGCTGTGATGACGTCACATACGCGCTTTCGTCGACCGCGATTTTGTCGTCCGCGGTTTTGTGGTACAACCGTGTAACAGGACCAACATTTTATCATGACGGCGCTGCACCAACCAAGGCAGTGGGATGATAGCTGTCAAAATTACTTAACTGGAAAGATTCCTGAAGGCCACCGCCAGCACAAATATAGCTTGCTAGTTTACGTATAAATCAGTGAGTTATTCTTTTAGGCTGCATCAAGTGACGCGGGTAGTTTGCAGGCTTCTGAAAGTTTGGCCAATGGCTATAAAACATGAGGAAAGAGGCCAGATTTTATTTTTTTAATGTGCTGAGAATTGTGGAGTGATTTGTAGCGCAGCTCCCTATGGTTTCTGTGCTTATTTCACAATCGTTGAAAATCCACAGATTGCTTACGTGTTTTACAACCTGATGTTGAGGTTTAGGATTGTCTGTGGAGATCCTCATTCACCCAGGTCCATGGTTTTCCCATAAGTGTTTTTTTTTTTTTTCCTTTTCTTTTCCAAAAGGCAACTTGGACTTTCTTGAAAACATTTCGCTTCTCCTCCAAGAAGCTTCTTCGGTTCTTCAGAAGAGGGGGCGGGGGGGGCGAATCAAGGAAGTCCAGTTGATTTTTGAAAAGCATCTTTGGAAAGCTTAGGCTCCTTACAGTTAAACCTTCAAATTCTGAAATGGGGTTGAACTCCCGAAGTAGTTGCGCGTTACTTAGAGGATAAGTTGCTTTTCTCAAATTTTCCACCCAGAATACTTTTGATCTTTGTAAGCCTGCTTAAGTTGGATCAAGCTCTGAGTTAATAGAACTCTTCCCTACATAGGATTGCACCATAAATATTGCAGGGTTGAAGGATCTTGAATCCCTTCATGCTTGCTCTTAATATTTTGAACAAAAATGGCTGTGGGATGAGAATGCCCCAGAGTTTCAACTTTTACAATTCCTCCTTTTTGTTTATTATATTAATTTCATTATACTGATGTCATTATATAAAATACGAAGAAAAAAATAGAAATAGGAAATTAAGGGAAGGAAAAGGAATGGGGGAAAGAAGATTAATGCCTTTTTAAAAAATCTCCCCCCACCCTTGTACCTCGCATCTTCCTTCCCTCCAACTTTTGCTGAATTCCTTGGTGCTTCGTTTGCCTATCAACAAAATTAATTAGCGTCAAGCTATCAATCTATTGTTAACTGGTTTTGAGCAAGAAAAACTGTCTCCTTGCGCAAGAAATAATGGCCAGACAAATAACCCAATTGCATAACCAAAATATCCCTAGGCCAACTAACCACAAAATTCCCTTTAATCTTGTCTTATTAGACAGCGATACTCCTGCTTAATTCATACGCTTTCGGATAACATTATTAGCTGGGAGAGAAGTCAATCCTCTTCTGATGTGTAAGGGTGCAGCATTTTGTTGTTCCTTGAGAAATCGCTACTGTCTTACTTAGGACAGCCAACTGCAAATACATCAAGATTGCCACAATCTCTGTTACTCCATCCAAGCGTAACTTCGCGCTGCTGTTTAATGAATCGGGTTTTTTCAACTTCTTTGCTGCCCTTGACATAGTAAGAGATAATCTGGTATATTTTTCTCTCTCCGTCAAAATTCAGAAAGATGCCCCTCTCTCTCTAAGCCTTCCATTTCAATGATGTCTTAATTTCCTGGAGAGTGTTATGGGCCACCAGTGGCCAGCAGAGCTGGCAGCAGATTCGGACGGTGAGGAGGTTGGGGAGGAAGATGGGCCAGTCCTGGAGTCTGGGGAAGGCTCGGATGAGGGCTCTGTGTCGGAGGCAGAGAGGGGGACAGAGCCGTATGTCAGTTATCAGCTGCCTTCAGAGTCAGACAGCAGTGAGGCAGATGAATATATGGAGCCTGTTCCCAGTGTGCGAATGCGCAGAGTTGCCAGAGGAAGGGAACAGCAAAAGAACAGGGGTTGATTTGGGAGTAAGGCCACAGGTGAATGGCCCCTCCCAGAGGAAATAAAAGAGGAGCGAAAGGGGAGTGGAGTTTGCAGGAGACAATTCGCTTAATTGGTTCGTGACTCTCGGAGACACCTTGCCAAGTTTTGCAGATATCGGCCTGGCAGCTCTCCAAGCCAGATAAGGTCTGTGACTGTAAATCCTCCCAAGCCAGATAAGGTCTGTGACCGTAAATCCTCCCTTGAAAGACTTCGCTGGATGTGAATGAGCAGAATTCACAGTCAATTAATAAAAGGGGTTTTCGTCTTTCATGTTCTTGGGAAGTCTGCATCAGAACAGCAATTTCTTCTATATCAGGGAGTCTCTGGCAACTTTAAGACTTGGGGGGGGACGTCAACTCCCAGTATGGCTGGCAGGGGAATTCTGGGAGTTGAAGCCCCCAAGTCTTCCCGTCGCCACGTCTGCAGATTCTTGCTCTCTAGTAACCCACATTTTTTAACACGAGCAACTGTAATAAGCACTCTATCCCAGAACAAAAAAATAATAATAATGCTGGAAAAAAAAACAGGGTGGGGGAAACCCGGAGTGGTGCCAACTTCCTTCAGCATTTGTTTTTCACTTGTCATTTCTGTCGTCCTCACCCGTCAGGGCTGGCAAGTTTTGTTTGTGTTTCTGTTTTCGATTTGCAACTTGACCTGGCAAATTGGCAATGGTGCTGTTGCAAAGCCTTAATTCCCCCTTTTCTTTCCCCTCCGCCATCCGCCCCTCGCGTTTTTGCAAGCTTCGTCCGTCTCCGCTGTAGTGTTGCGGACCGGCTTAAGTGTGTATCGGGTAAGCCGCGCGCTGCCCCGCAGGTGCCGCTAAAGTTACCTGCTCTGTTTCGCTTATTTTTTTTTTCCTTGTTAGAAACATCATTTTATTGTTGGTGTTGTTGTTTAAGATGTTTTAGTATATTTTCATTTTCATACACTCACATGTATACCCCATACAGTATTAGACAGTAATTGCATCAATTCCTCTTGTCGACAATGCCCCAGAAAATAAAAACCCAATATACCTCTTCCGTTCTCCGTACACTTCTTTCTTCCACCACCCTCCAACTTTCTATCTTCCCTCCATCATCCCCCTCTACCCTACTTCCACGCACCCTCTACCACTCCTCTCTCCACATCCACTCCCCCCCTTCCTCCTCACCTTCCCCCCCACCCTCTCTCCCATCCCTCTCTGCCCACCTTTCTTCTTTCCTACTCCTCCACCACTTGGTGTATTTCCACTATATGTCAATATACTTGGCTTATCCTATTTTTAAAGAAAAATTAGAGAAAAACAGTATACATGTGAAGTCACATTGCATTGAGATCTAACACATCGTGTCTAGCCTGATGTATATCCCTCCCTCCACCCGACCCCCCAACCCCCCTCCTCCTTCCCCCCCCCCCAGACTTCCCAGAACCCGTACACGGTATAAATTTTTAACAAACACAGTCTAAAATCTATTGAGAAAAAAAGAAATAAAGAAATTAATAACATCTCTACATTGATCTTAGCTTCTTCTTGCTAAGGTAACTTTAAACAATTTAAATCATTCCTGATCTTCAGCATAGGCTAACTGGAATTTCTCGGTCCCGTATTTATTTTGTATATAGTCAAGAAATAAAGAAATTAATAACATCTCTACATTGATCTTAGCTTCTTCTTGCTAAGGTAACTTTAAACAATTTAAATCATTCCTGATCTTCAGCATAGGCTAACTGGAATTTCTTGGTCCCGTATTTATTTTGTATATAGTCAAGAAATAAAGAAATTAATAACATCTCTACATTGATCTTAGCTTCTTCTTGCTGAGCTAACTTTAAGCAATTTAAATCATTCCTGATCTTCAACATAGGCTAACTGGAATTTCTTGGTCCCGTGTTTATTTTGTATATAGTCAAGAAATAAAGAAATTAATAACATCTCTACATTGATCTTAGCTTCTTCTTACTAAGCTAACTTTAAACAATTTAAATCGTTCCTGATCTTTAGCATAGGCTAACTGGAATTTCTTGGTCCCATGTTTATTTTGTATATAGTCAAGAAATAAAGAAATTAATAACATCTCTACATTGATCTTAGCTTCTTCTTGCTGAGTTAACTTTAAACAATTTAAATCGTTCCTGATCTTCAGCATAGGCTAACTGGAATTTCTTGGTCCCGTGTTTATTTTGTATATAGTCAATCCATTTTTCCCAGTCTCGTTTATATCTCTCATTTGAGTGATCTTTAAGATATGTTCTGTTTCGCTTATTATTTTGGTCCAAGTACTACGTTTTCAAAGAGCGGAGAGCAGAAACCTGCGTATTCCCTTTCTATTATGCCTTGTTTTTCTTTGAATGCTCTTGGGGGGGGAGTGGAGCTTGGTGCCCCAGCTGGCAACCCACAAAGGAGGGTTTGTACGCTGAGTGCCTGGCACAGCTGCCCTCGTGGGCATCTCCTTTGCTATCCGAGGCCTCCTAATTGAAGCCGGGGATTAAAGAACAACGGGCTAATGCCAACCTGAAGTTTTTTTTATTAGGAATAATGTCTGCGAAATACAAAAAAAAAAAAAAGAAATCCAGTATTTAATACTACATATAATTACGGCGGCAAGGATTGCCTTTGCCCAGAAATGGAAAAACAAATTAATCCCAAGCGAAGATGAAATAATAAGAAAGGTTATGGACTGTGCCGAAATGGACAAACTAACTAAAGAAATCCAGGGAAAAGAAGAATCAGAATTCTACCAGATATGGGATCAATGGTATAGGTGGATGGAGGAAAGAAACAAGAATCAATGATAACAAAATTCCAAAAATAATAGTTACGAGTAAAATAAGAGGGTTAAGAAGGGTGAGATCCAAATGAAATGCAAGACAAGGGGAAATAATATAAGGTGAGCGGTATCGATTGACAATTGCTGTTAGAAAGAATAGGAAGCGCCTGCCCGTATTGTATTGTGTAAATGTGGTGTACGTCTAGGTCAGTGTTTCTCAACCTTGGCAACTTAAAGATGTCCGGGCTTCAACTCCCAGAATTCCCCAGCCAGCATTCGCTGGCTGGGGAATTCTGGGAGTTGAAGTCCAGACATCTTCAAGTTGCTAAGTTGAAGAGTTGGTCTAGGTTTTGTGTGTGTGTGTGTGTGTGTGTGTGTATTTTACATATTTGTTAATTAAAAAAGAAAAGGAAAACGGGTTGAGACAGAGGAGGGCTGATGCTCTTTTTGCTTTGTGTAACCGGACCAGGATGAGGCGGGATGGGATGGGGGCAGAGGTGGGTTCCTACCAGTTCGGCAAAAACCGATAGTGGTGTGCCAGCCTGCGTCACTGGAACCAGCAGCAACCCAAGCCTGCCACACCTCTGAACTGGTTCCCTGGTCAGTGCGACATGGGTTTCCCGGCAGCAACCCACCCCTGGATGGCAGGGGGGGACAGAGAATGACTGGCTGGCTGGACCCGACACAGCGCCTCGATCCCTGACCCAAAATACAAGTGGTCCTCGACTTGCGACCCATAGTTGAGCCCAATGTCTCCGTTGCTAAGCAAGACAGGGATGAAGTGAGTTTTTTGCCCCCTCTTGCCGCCGTTGTGAAGGGAAGCACTGTAGCTGTAAAGTTAGCAACCTGGTTGTTAAGTAAGTGGAATCTGGTTTCTCTGTTGATTTTGCCCGTCAGAAGGCCACAAAAGGTGATGACGGGGGACACACAGAGATACAGATACACACACAACATTGCAACCTGTCATAAGTAGGTGTCGGTGGCCAAGCGTCTGAATTTTGATCACGCGGCCACAGGGATGCTGCCATGGTCGTAAGTATGGGGTCCTTGGCGCTCTCTGTGTTCTTGCAGATGTTTTATCACCCAACTAGGTAACATCATCAGTGCTAGAACAAGCTAATACCAGCACTGATGATGTTACACAGTTGGGTGATAAAACGTCTGTGAGAAAAACATCAAGTTCAGAGAGCACAAAGGACTCTAGAGTTTCCTCCTCCTCCTCCTCCTCCTCCTCCTCCTCCTCGTAAATCCCACTCCATTCCAGCACTGATGATGTTACCTAGTTGTGTGATAAAACGTCTGTGAGAAAAACATCAAGTTCAGAGAGCACAAAGGACTCTATAGTTTCTTCCTCTTCCTCCTCCTCCTCTCCGCAAATCCCACTCCATTCCAGCACTGATGATGTTACCTAGTTGGGTGATGAAACGTCCGTGAGAAAACCACCACCAAGCTCAGAGCACAAAGGACCCTATTCTTCTTCCTCTTACTCTTCCTCCTCCTCCTCCTCCTCCTCCTCCTCCTCCTCCTCCTCCTCTCCGCAAACCCCACCATTCCAGCACAGATGACGTTACCTAGTTGGGTGATAAAACATCTGTGAGAAAAACATCAAGTTCAGGGAGAACAAAGGACCCTATAGTCTTCCTCCTCCTCCTCCTCCTTCTCCTCCTCCTCCTCCTCCTCCTCCTCCTCCTCCTCCTCCTCCTCCTCCTCCTCTCCGCAAACCCCACTCCATTCCAGCACTGGTGACGTTACCCAGTTGGGTGATGAAACGTCCGTGAGAAAACC
Source organism: Thamnophis elegans (assembly GCF_009769535.1). Classification (NCBI taxonomy): domain Eukaryota; kingdom Metazoa; phylum Chordata; class Lepidosauria; order Squamata; family Natricidae; genus Thamnophis; species Thamnophis elegans. Next base: position 4,568,134 of record NC_045552.1, read on the forward strand.
ACCCAGCCTCAGAGAGCACCCAGGACCTCTCATTTCAACCCGGAGCTGCAAATTTCCCCTTTCTTGATCGTAAGCCTGAAAAAACAGTCGTCACAGTCTTCCGTCCTGTTGTAACTTCGAACGGTCAGTAAACAAATGGCTGTAAGTCCAGGACTAGCCATATGCTATTGGTTTGCCCAGCTTTCCCCTTATTTGTTCTCCTTCCCTTCTCCGACGGCGGAGGGCAAAGGGTCTCCGGCTTTGAGAACAGGGGAAGGATTGGCTTAACGTCTGTATTCTCTCGGTGTCCCAACTCCGTCCTCTTCCCCTTCAAAGCTGTGGAACCTCTTCCATATCAGCCCGTTCCTTGCTCTCTCCCCTACTGCCCCCCCCCTTGTTGTTTACGGCCCCTGCCCTAATCCCCCCCAACACACACACACACACCAGCTGAGTTTCCCCCAATTCCCCAAGATGTTGTTTTCTCCCAGCTGCCGAAGGAGTGACTCAACCCCATTCCAAATTCCACTTCTTGGGGAAGGAACTGCCAGGCACGGGAGGAATTTGTCCCCGTGGATGTGTGTGTGTGTGTGTGTCAGTTTGGGGCAATGGGTAATTTTCTCAGAACAGAAGTGTGTGTGGGTTGCGGGGGTCCTTAGAACAATTAATCAGCCCAATGGCTTGCCTTCCAGGACGTTTTTTTTAGGGGGGGATGCTCCAAGCTTGGAGCTTTTTTTGAAGTAGAGATTGGACGGTAGGTAGCAGTGGTGGGTTTCAAAAAATTTTGAAAGGTATGGCCTGCTTTCCACTGGTGGAACCTCTTCCAACCGGTTCGGTAGATTTGACGAACCAGTTCTACCGAACCGGTGCGAACCGGTAGGAAGCCACCTCTGGTAGGTAGAGACCTGCAACGGTGGAGGGTCTCCTGCTTGAGAAAAGGGGGTTGGACTAGAAGATCTCTCAAGGTCCCTCCCAACTCGGTTCGTTCTGTTGTTTCTCCGGTGCGGGCTGGAATGTCCACTCGGGATTTCACGTTGCTCTCCTGCTTCTTATATACCTGATGCCCTGGGAATGAGGAAAGCAGAGGCCTGCATTTCTGTCCTCTTTGGTAAGGTAATGTTACATCCTTCCAGGAAGAGTCTGCATCATTATTACTGTTGTTTATTTATATCCCGCCTTTTATTATCTTTACAAATGACTCAAGCAGCGAATATATCCAACACTTCCTCCTCCTCCTCCTCCTCCTCCTCTTTTCTCCACAGCCACAACCCTGCGAGGTTGGGCCGAGAGATGGGGGGCCTTAAAGTCCCTCTAGCGGGCTTTCATGCCCAAGACAGGACTAGAACTCACCGTCTCCTGGTGGTTGGTCCAAAGTCACCCAGCTGGCTTTCATGCCCAAGGCAGGACTAGAACTCACCGTCTCCTGGTGGATGGTCCAAAGTCACCCAGCTGGCTTTCATGCCCAAGACAGGACTAGAACTCACCGTCTCCTAGTGGTTGGTCCAAAGTCACCCAGCTGGCTTTCATGCCCAAGACAGGACTAGAACTCACCGTCTCCTAGTGGTTGTTCCAAAGTCACCCAGCTGGCTTTCATGCCTAAGACAGGACTAGAACTCACCGTCTCCTGGTGGATGGTCCAAAGTCACCCAGCTGGCTTTCATGCCCAAGACAGGACTAGAACTCACCATCTCCTGGTGGTTGGTCCAAAGTTACCCAGCTGGCTTTCATGCCTAAAATAGGACTAGAACTCACCATCTCGTGGTGGTTGGTCCAAAGTCACCCAGCTGGCTTTCATGCCTAAGATAGGACTAGAACTCACCATCTAGCCTGGTGCCTTGACCACTCCACCAAAACAGCTCTCTAGTTACACGCCTTCCTTCCTGGCGTTTGGAATTCACTACTCGTGGCTTTTCATAGCTGAGGAAGCCAGCGGTGTTGCATGCCATACTTCCTCCGTAGATAAGGCCTCTTATTTGTTCACGCCACACCGCACAAGTTATGCCAAGCCATCCGTCTGCTAATTAACAGCAATCAAAAAGAACGATGAAGTCTTGATAACCCGACGTTACTCGGTGTGCCTCTCAGAGGACAATCCGCCTTAGGTGAATTTCACAGGTTGTGCTACGGTTAAAACACGCCTGTTGCGTTACACGGGGCTTGGGTAACTCTCCCTTGCTCGAAGGAATCGGCGATCTGGAGCGTTGTGTTATGAGACGTTGTTGTTGTAACCTGCCCATCGGCTCGGCTGGCTGCGCCCGCTTTGAGTGGAGAAGGATGATGCGATAGTTCGCTCATCCCCTTTCATTCATGAATTGTGAGAATGTCACCTGGGAGGGTGTGACAGAACCTGGCTGTACACGGCGGTGATTGGCCCGACACCGCTGACATCACAATCGCACCCATTCCTGGGAGGCTGGCTGTGTTTGGAGGTGTTTTTAAGAGTTTACACGCACTGTGACGCCGAAGGAAGGAAGTGAACATCCAACACGACTAACAACAGCTGCTGATCTGTAGGCCTGCGTGAGAAATTGGGAAGGTGTGATAAGAAAACACGAGCTAATGTTGTTGTTTTCAGAAGATCGCAAATAATGGCCTGTTTTAAGGCAAAAACACTATCTGAGTTTGGGTGTGAGACCGTAGTGGGTTTAGACTAGTGTTTCTCAGTCTTGGCAATCTGAGATGGGTTATGGGTGGGTTTCAACTACCAAACTGCCGACCTTTCTGATTGACAAGCTCAGCGTCTTAGTCACTGAGCCACCACGTTGATCAGAAGGTCGGCAATTCGGCGGTTCAAATCCCTAGCGCCGTGTAAAGGAGTGAGCTCCCGTTCCTTGTCCCAGCTTCTGCCAACCTAGCAGTTCGAAAGCATGTAAAAAATGCAAGTAGAAAAATAGGGACCCCCTTTGGTAGGAAGGGAACAGTGTTCTGTGCGCCTTCGGCGTTTAGTCATGCCAGCCACGGAGACGTCTTCGGACAGCGCTGTTTCTTTAGCTTTGAAACAGAGCTGAACACCGCCCCCTAGAGTCGGGAACGACTAGCACATATGTGCGAGGGCATCCTTTACCTTTAATATAGCACTAGCACTTAGACTTATATACCGCTTCACAGTGCTTTGCAGCCCTCTCTAAGCGGTTTAAAGATTCAGCCTCTTGCCCCCAACAATCTGGGTCCTCGTTTTACCGATCTCGGAAGGACAGAAGGCTGAGTCAACCTGGAGCCTGTTGAGATTTGAACCGCCAAATTGCAGGCAGCCGGCAGTCAGCAGAAGTAGCCCTGCAATGCTGCACTCTAACCACTGCGCCACCGTGGCTCCTCTTTAAAAAGCGGATTCATCTCCGTTTGATCAGGACTCATGAACATAAGGGGGTGAAGAGCCAAGGCAATGTGCCAGGTGTTGAGAAAGGGCCCTGTTTGTGTAGTGTTGAAAAAGAACACAATTCCTCTTTTCTTAGAACTGGTTCTTCACGGGATTCGAATGAAATTCCGTGCAGGAGAATCTGGGGCAAATGTCTAGCTAGCCGTTTGCAAACTGTGAGTGACTTGGAGGTTTTGCTGATGGCAAGAATTCTTCCACCCAAGAATCACATAAAGCATTACTTTAGGGAATGATGGGCAGAGGTAGCCCTCGACTTACGACGATTCATTGTTATGACCATTCGAAGTTACAGCGGCACTGAGAAAACGTGGCACGACAAAACCACGCTCCACTAAAGCGCGCCCGATTAAACCGCGTCGCTGACGTCATCAGCAGGGCGACAACAGCAACCGGAGAAAAAAGGGCGCTTTAAATAGCGCTTTGAAAGCAAGCCGATTCACGTTAAGGTAAGGGTTAGGTTTAGGGTTAGGTTAAGGGTTACGGTTAGGTTTAGGGTTAGGTTAAGGGTTAGGGTTAGGGTTAGGTTAAGGGTTAGGTTTAGGGTTAGGTTAAGGGTTAGGTTTAGGGTTAGGTTAAGGGTTACGGTTAGGTTTAGGGTTAGGTTAAGGGTTAGGGTTAGGGTTAGGTTAAGGGTTAGGTTTAGGGTTAGGTTAAGGGTTAGGGTTAGGTTTAGGGTTAGGTTAAGGGTTAGGGTTAGGTTAAGGGTTATGGTTAGGTTTAGGGTTAGGTTAAGCGTTAGGGTTAGGTTAAGGGTTAGGTTTAGGGTTAGGTTAAGGGTTAGGTTTAGGGTTAGGTTTAGGATTAGGTTTAGGGGGTTAGGTTTAGGTTTAGGGGTTAATTTTAGCTTTAGCGTTCGTCACGTTCATCGCGCTGTGATGATGTCAGCTACGCGGTTTCGTCGAGCGCGCTTTAGTCGAACGCGGTTTTGTGGTGGAACCCTGAGAAAAGTGTGACCGTTTTTCACACTTAAGAACCACTGCAGTATTCCCCCAACAGCTCTAGCCCAGAGAACTGAATTTATTTATTACCGAAATGCCACTGTAATGTTTTGTTTACTGACCCTTCGAAGTTACAATACAATGAAAATAGTGACTCACGGTCATTTTTCACACTTACGACCTTTGTAGTATCTTCTCCCGCGGCCCCGCGATCAAAATCCAGATGCTTGGCAATTGACTCATATTTATGACGGTTGAAGTGTCCCGGGGTGCCATGTGCCCTCCCCCCCCCCGTCTGACAAGTGAAGTCAATGGGGAAGCCGGTTTCACTTAACAACTGAATATCTTCAGTGGTTCACTTAGCAACGGTGGCACAAAAGGTTGTAAAATGAGGCGACGTTCACTTAACCAACGTCTCACTTAGCAGCAGAAATGTGGGGGATTCAATTGTGGTCGTAAGTCGAGGACTTCCTGTACAGATTGTGCTTCGATTTCTTTTCCAAACCGTTTCCCCCTTTTGATCACACCTCCTGCCTCCAAATCTTCCCCGATTCTTAGTCGTCCCGGTTCTGATTGTCCCAAAGATGCTTTTGGAAGAGGCCGCTGGACTTTCTTGGTTTGTCTTGGAAGACGTTTTGCTTCTCATCCCAAGAAGCTTCTCCAGCTCAGTGTTGTCTCTTCAAAAAGCATCTTTGGGGCTTCTCACTTCCCCTTGAGTTCCCCCCCCCCCAAAAAAAACCTTGTGTTGGGTACCCAGATTTCTCCTTAAAGATCTGCTTTGGTGCCTAATGTATTCCAGAAATGGCATTTCAGAGGAAGGTTGATCTGCTAGCCCAGAATTCCTGTCTCTGGAGGAGGTGATCTTCTCTGGAAAAAAAGTAAGTTCATCCAGAGGAGGGAAGGAGGGAGAGAAAGAAAGAGAGAGAAAGAAAGAGAAAGAGAGAGAAAGAAAGAGACAAAAAGAGAGAGAGAGAAAGAAAGAAAGAGAGAAAAAGAGAGAAAGAAAGAGAGATAGATAGGCAAAAAGAGAGAAAGAAAGAAAGAAAGAAAGAAAGAAAGAAAGGGGAAAAGAGAAAGAGCGAGAGAAAAGAGAGAAAGGGAGAAAGAAAGAAAGAGAGAGAGACACAGAGAAGGAGAGAAATAGAGAGAGAAAAAGAGAGAGAAAAAGAGAGAGAAAGCGAGAGGAGGAGAAATAGAGAAACAGACAGAGAAAAAGAGAGAAAGAAAGAAAAAGAAAGAGAGAAAGAGAGAGAAAAAGAAAGAGAGAGAGAGAGGAAAAAAGAAAGAACGAGAGAAAATAGAGAGAAAGAAAGAGAGAAAGAGAGAGACAGGAGAGAGAGAGAGAGAGAACAGAGAGAAAAAGAGACAGAGAGAGAAAGCGAGAGGAAGAGAGAGAGAAAAAGAGAGAGAGAGAAAGAGAGACAGACAGACAGAGAGATCCGTCCTTCCATCCTGTTTTCCTTCCTCCCCAGACCTTCTCGTGGTGAGTTAAATGTAAGCATCTTGTTTAGTCTGTACCCCTTCACCCAGCAAGCCTGGAGGGGAGGGAGAGAGCTCCTTCTGCTTTCCTCACCCCACCCCACCCCCTCTTCTGGACTGACCCCTCCTTTTCGTCCTCCAAAGGCGGAGTCAGTTTCCCCAGCCCTCTTTTAAGTCAGCCAGTGATTGTAAGGCAACACGATCCCTTCATCCGAGAGGAAGGCTGGATGCCGGTTAGTTGACACACCGGGTGAGTTGTCGTCTTCTCCTCGCAGCAGGATCTCCCCCCCCCCCTTCCTCCCCCTAAGGTGAGACCCATCCGACCTTGCACGGAGGGGAGAATTTTGTTAGCCAAATGGGGAAGGGTCTCCGCTCTGGCCAGAGATGCCCACCACCGATTGCTCGCTTGCTCCCTTGACGAACGGGGTTGGGGGAGGAAGACATACGGTTGCTGGGGAAAGAGAGGAAGGCGATCTGGCAAAAATTGTGAGTGTTGTGGTTTTGTGTCTCACTCCCACTCCAGGAGGGGAATTCGTGGCAATTGTACTCTTTTTTTTTGTGGTGGAGAGTTGAAGAAGAGAAGTCAAAACAGATGGAGAAGAGGGAATTACGAGTTACGGGCTAAACCAGGGGTGTCCGAACTTGGCAACTTGTGGACCTTCCAACTGTTGAAGTCCAAACTGGTGGACTTCAACTCCCAGATATGCTGGCTGGGGAATTCTGGGAGTTGAAGTCCAGAAGTCTTAAAAGTGGTCGAGGTTTTAACCCGCTGAGCCTAAGCTTTCTCTCGTTTCTGTGGTCAAATGTCCTTGCTATCCTCCTGCTGTCTCCTTCTGTCCAGCCTCAAAGGGGTGGACAATTGAGGAGAAGAGTTGGGGGCAGAGATGGGACTTTGCTGACCTTTAATAAAGCGATGCCCCCTCCCCTTATAGGGCCAGGAGTCATCCCAGAGCCACGGGGTCCTTATGGAGTATTTAGCTGAGACTGAGGAGGGAGAATGTAAGTAAAAGTTAGGAGTTTGGGCCACGTCCATCCCGCCGCCAAATTCTCCTCCTTCATCTCGCCTCTCTCTCTTTACCTGGAACTCAGGTGAACTGAACTCTTCACCTTTTCATTCCTTTCTCATCCTCCCTTGGCAGGCTCCCCCAATTCCAGCACCATGGATGCCCGGCCGCTCTTCCAAACTCTGCTCACGCTGGCCGAGGATAACGTGGCTTTCTTCCAGAACGTCCCCACCGAAACCGGGCAACGTTTCCTGGCTGCCTTCACCACCATCCGAGAACACGCCCGGTCCCTCGAGCCGATGCTCAACCACTTCTCCACCATCTACCATATCTTCGACCTGGACGAGCACACGCCGGCCAACGGCTACCGCAGCCTGGCCCAGACGGTGCGCTGCTGCGTGGCTCACATCATCCACAAGAGCCGTTACGTGGCCGCCAACCGCCGCAGCATCTTCTTCCGAACCAACCACAATTGCTCTGAGCTGGAAGCGTATTGCGTGGCCTTGACTCAACTCCGAGCCTTGGTTTACCTAGCCCAGCATCTGCTGACCCAGAACCGCCCCGGGTACCTCTTCAACCACGAGGATCGAGGCCTCTCGGAGCAGTTTCTCCGGGAATACGTCACGATGCAGAAGGGGTGTTTTTACGGACGCTGCATGGGCTTTCAGGTGAGGATTGCCAAGGTGGCCATCTTGAAGGAGGTGAAACACACATACACAATCCTGGAGGGAAGTGTCAGGTTTGGGGGAAGATGGAGGATTTTACATTTATATATCTATCTATATATCTATATCTATATACGTATATATGTATGTATAGCTATATCAATATATCATCTATCTATATCTATCTATCTATCTATCTATCTATCTATCTATCTATCTATCTAGATATAGATATAGATATAGATAGATAGATAGATAGATGATAGATAGATAAATAGATAGATAGATAGATAGATAGATAGATAGATATGAGCCGAGGTGGCGCAGTGGTTAAATGCAGCACTGCAGGCTACTTCAGCTGACTGCAGTTCTGCAGTTCGGCTGTTCAAATCTCACCAGCTCAGGGTTGACTCAGCCTTCCATCCTTCCGAGGTGGGTAAAATGAGGACCCGGATTGTTGTTGGGGGCGATATGCTGACTCTGTAAACCGCTTAGAGAGGGCTGAAAGCCCTATGAAGCGGTATATAAGTCTAACTGCTACTGCTATATCTACCTATCTATCTATATCTATATCATCTATATCTATTTATCTATCTATCTATCTATCTATATCATCTATATCTATATCATCTATATCTATCTATATATATCTATATCTATATAATCTATCTATCTATCTATCTATAAAAAAAGGGACGTGGTGGCTCAGTGGCTACGACGCTGAGCTTGTCGATCAGAAAGGTCGACGGTTCGAATCCCTAGCGCTGCGTAACGGAGTAAGCTCCCTTTACTTGTCCCAGCTTCTGCCAACCTAGCAGTTCGAAAGCATGTAAAAAATTCAAGTAGAAAAATAGGAGCCACCTTTGGTGGGAAGAGAACAGCGTTCCGTGCGCCTTTGGCATTTAGTCATGCTGGCCACATGACCACGGAGATGTCGGACAGCGCTGGTTCTTCGGCTTTGAAACAGGGATGATCACCCCACCCCCCCTAGAGTCAGGAACGATTAGCACAGATGTGCGGGGGGGAGGGGCACCGTTATCTATTTAAAAAAACTGGAAGTTTTTAAGAAGAGATTGGGTAACCATTGATCTGAAGTAGTGTAGGGTTTCCTGCCTAAGCAGGGGGTTGGACTAGAAGACCTCCAAGATCCCTTCCAACTCTGTTATTCTATATATATATATTTAATAGGATTTTGGTATATATGCATGCATGTGTTTGTTTATTTGTTTGCATCCCGCTTTTTGTTATTTTTACAAATAACTCAAGGTGGGGAAACATATCCCACACATCTTCCTCTTCCTATTTTCCCCACAATAACAATCCTGTGAGGTGGGCTGGGCTGAGGGAGAGAGGCCCAAAGACACACCCCCACAAGCTGGTTTTAGAACTCGCCATTATTTGGAATTAAGGAGAAACTTCCTAAAAGTGAGAGCTATTAACCAGCGGAACAGCTTGCCACTAGAAGTTGTGGCATCACAACTGGTTCCACCACTGTTTTGTTTTTTTTAAAGAAGAGAGTGGACAGCCATTTGTCTCAAATTATATCTGGTCCTCTGCTTGAGCAGGGGGTTGGACTAGAAGACCTCCAACGTCTCTTCCAGCTGCCTATTCTTTTAAGCTCTTTGGTCTCACCCCCAGCTGGAATTTTTTTTTTTTTGAAGAAATTGGACTTTGTTTCCCTGCTGATGATTCATTTTGGGGGGGGGGGGGCTTCTCCCCCTCCTTGGGGCAGGAGGTTGTGTTTGCTTCTTTTGATCTGTTTTTGGAACGCACGCAAACACGAGACTGGTTGGGGAAATGTAGTTTGCCAGAATAGTTTCCTGGAGGGCCAGAAACATCCTGAGGAAGTCAGCTTGTTTTATTATTATTTATTAAACAAATTTATACAGCCGCCCAACTCATCCGTAGTGATGCAAAGGGCGGCGTGCAACATTAAGTTATTTTTTTTTCCCCCCTGGAGAGAAGAGAATTGCTGATTGTTGAATGTTTTGATTCTACAGCAGCGTTTCTCAACCTTGGGCCCTTTAAGCGGTCTGGACTTCAACTCCCAGAATTCCCCAGCCTGGGGAATTCTGGGAGTTGAAGTCCAGACCTCTTAAAGGGCCCAAGGTTGAGAAACACAGCTCTGCAGACGTCAGAACTCCTGTTATTTCCGATCAGCTATTCATCTCCACTCCTAACACACAGACACACAACCAGAGTTCGTCAAAAGGGACCCTGTTAAGCCACAGCTGCTTGTCACAGCTGCGGCCTCCCTACAGCGGTGACCTTGCTATTTAATTATTTTTTCCCCCACTTTCCCGTACAAGCTGCAGCCTTGACCATCCAGCCCTGAACGGTCAGGCACGTTCCTGCATTCCCCCCCCTCCCCACCGCCTGTCTCCAGCTCTCTTGCCTGTCACTCTCGCTGCAGTGATCCGGTGACTTCTGCCCTTTGCCGATTGTGGTGACAGCAACACACATGCATACCTGCCCTTTGTGTCCCGATCCGTGTACGCTTGAGCTCATGGGCAGCGTGACCGGACGCAATTCACCGTGCCAGTTTCTAGGCGAGATCTATTTCACTTGTACCTCCAAAAAGCTCAAACTGCCCCAAGAGCTGCCGATTCTGTTTTACGGAGGAGTGATTGAGTCTGTCATTTGCACCTCTGCCACCCAACAAGAGAGACACGGACTTCAGAGGAGAATTAGAACTACGGAATTGCTTCCTTCCATTGAGGATCTGTTCATTGCCCGAATCAAAAAGAGGGCTGTGAAAATATCTACAGACCCCTCGCATCCTGGACATGAATTGTTTCAACTCCTTCCATCAAAATGAGGCTATAAGGCACTGCACACCAGAATAACTAGACACAGGACAGTTTATTCCCCGAATGCCATCACTCTGCTAAACAACTCATTCCCACAACACTAACAAATTATTTACTAAGACTGCATTACTATTATTCTCCTCATCCTTCCTATAGCCTATCTCCTTTTCTCCTTATGATTATAACTTTGTTGCTGGCATCTTTACAGTTTATAATATTGTTTTATTTACCGTAGCTCATTCTACGGTGTTGATTCCATCACTACGTGTTGTGTCTTATGATTTATGATGAACATATTTTTGTGGTGACTATGATCGTGGTTTATTTATCCCTTATAATTTTTAGGTACAACGAGAGCTTATGCACTGAAGACATATTCCTTGTGTGTCCAATCACACTTGGCCAATCAAGAATTCTATTTTATAATATGATTATGCCATGCCATTCTAAATTCCATGCCATTCTAAATTCCATTCCATTCTAAATTCCATTCCATTCTAAATTCCATTCCATTCTAAATTCCGCATCATTCTATTCCATTCCATTCTATTTTCTATTCCAATTCTATTCTCTATTCAATTCTAATTCTATTCTCTTATTCTATTCTTGCATTTTGAATTGTATATCCTATAATAATGCCTTATTTGAATTGTGATGCTTCTGACACAAATACGTAAAATAAATTTCAGTAATAAGTAGATTCAGTTCCGGAGCCAGGGTATTGAAATGGCAGGCAGATGCTAATGAAGAGATGGATAAAAGCCTTCTAATAGCATGGGAGATAAACTTTGGCTATGAGATTGAAATGGGCAAATGGTGGGATCTATGGAGTAAGACCATTAAACTTACAATATCTACAGCATTCAAAGAAAACATATACAAGATGGTTTATAGGTGGCACTTCCCCCCAACGAGGTTAGCCAAGATGTTTCCTGGGTTATCTCCATTGTGTTGGAAATGTGGAAGAAAGGATGGCACATTCTACCATATTTGGTGGTCCTGTACTGAGGCCACGAAATACTGGAAAAGGATTAAAAAATGGCTAAAAGTGGTTACCGGGGCAAGCATGGAATGGAGACCTGAGAACCTTCTACTAAGCATTAAACCAGAAAACATGAGCAGTTCAATATGGCATTTGAGCCTACATATAATTGTGGCCGCAAGAATAACTTATGCACAATTTTGGAAATCCACTACCATACCGTCGGAAGAGGCTATAATTAAAAAAGATCTATGAATGTGCAGAAATGGACAGAATGACGGGTTGGCTGAGGGACAAAGGAGAAACGGAACATTATCTTAGCTGGAACTTATGGTATATGTGGGCGACAAGGAGAACAGCAGGGACTTAAAAAGGGGGAAAGTTAAAAGTGAACATGGGTATTGTAATAGATCCCTGAACTTTGCAATGAGAAGATGGGGCTTAGAGACCTAACAATGAGGAAGGAAAGAAAAAAGTTGGGCTGTGAATGACTGTCACCGCGGGGGGGGGGGGGGTTGTATGTTTAAATTTGTATTTGTATGTTTTACTCTTAAAAAAATGTATAACTAATAAAGATTACTTTAAAAAAAGAAAAAAAAAGAAAAGAAATGGCAGGCAGGGTTTTAATGTCACGAGGATTTTAAAAAAAACCATCAGGATTGCTCGCCAATTCTCATGTCGCTTCTTGACCTTTGCAGTTTGCTCCTTCGATCCGGCCCTTCCTGCAGACCATCGCTATCGGCCTGGTCTCCTTTGGGGAGAATTACAAACGTAACACTTCCAGCATCGGTGAGTATCAAGGCTCAAGTACCTCCTACAGCAGGGATGTCAGAGACAAGGGCCGGGGGCTGGATCCGGCCCGCGGGGTGCTTAGATCTGGGGGTGCCCTGGAAACAGTGAAGGGCCAGCCTGCGGTGCCTCTGCCAGCAAAAATGGAGCTCGGGAGGGCTGTGAGCAACCCTCCCAAGCTCCATTTTCACTGGCAGAGGGTTGCAGGAGGGTGTCTCAGCCGAAAACAGAGATTGGGAGTCCATTTTCACTGGCAGAGCATGTGGGCCATCACAGGTGCCCCCAACACCAATTGCATTAAACTGGCCACGCCCACCCCAGCCCCCCAAAGTCAAACACAACCCTGTTGCGGCCCTCAATGAAATTGAGTTTGACACCCCTGGCCTACAGTAAGAGTTACATGGTGGGTGTGTTGCCCTTGCTGATCCTTCCCTTCCCCTAATGTGAGAAGGTCCTTGCAAGAAACCTAGTTATCCCAAAGGTTGATCTCTCCTTCCTTCTTTCCTTCCTTCCTCTTCTCTGTCTCTATATCTATCTCTTCCTCCCTCCCTCCCTCTAATCTTGTTCTCTTTCGTTCCTTCCTTCCATCTATCCATCCATCTCTTCCTTTTCCTTCCTTCCCTTCCCTCCTTCCCTTCCTTCCCTTTCTTTCTTCCTTCCCTTCCTTCCTCCCTCCCTCCCTCCCTTCCATTTCTCTCTCTATATCTATTTGTTCTTCCCTCCCTCTAATCTCCTTCCTTTCATTCACCCATCAATCTCTTCCTTTTCCTTCCTTCCTTCCTCCCTTCCTTCCATTTCTCTGTCTTTATATCTATCTCTTCCTCCCTCCCTCTAATCTTGTTCTCCTCCCTTCTTTCCATCTATCCATCCATCTCTTCCTTTTCCTTCATTCCTTCCTTCCTTTTCTTCCTTCCCTCCTTCCTTCCGCCCTCCCTTCCATTTTTCTATATCTGTTTCTTCTTCCCTCCCTCTAATCTCCTTCCTTCCTTCCATCCATGCATCCATCCATGCATCCATCCATCCATCCATCCATCCATCCTCTTCCTTTCCCTTCCTCCCTTCCCTCCCTCCCTCCCTTCCATTTCTCTGTCTCTATATCTATTTCTTCTTCCCTCCCTCTAATCTCCTTCCTTTCATTCACCCATCCATCAATCTCTTCCTTTCCCTTCCTTCCTTCCTTCCTTCCATTTCTCTGTCTCGATATCTATCTCTTTCTCCCTCCCTCTAATCTTATTCTTCCTTCCATCCGTACATCTCTTTCTTTCCCTTCCTTCCTTCCTTTTCTCTGTCTCTATATCTGTCTCTTCCTCCATCCCTCTAATCTTGTACTTCGTTCCTTCCTTTCATCTATCCATCCATCTCTTCCTTTTCCTTCGTTCCTTCCCTTCCCTCCTTCCCTTCCTTCCTCCCTCCCTTCCATCCATTTTTCTATATCTATTTCTTCTTCCCTTCCTCTAATCTCCTTCCTTCCATCCATCCATCCACCTCTTCCTTTCCCTTCCTCCATTCCCTCCCTCCCTCCCTTCCATTTCTCTGTCTCTATATCTATCTCTTCCTCCCTCTAATCTTGCTTTTCCTTCCATCCGTCCATCTCTTTCTTTCCCTTCCTTCCTTTTCTCTGTCTCTATATCTGTCGCTTCCTCCATCCCTCTAATCTTGTACTCCTTTCTTCCATCCATCCACCTCTTCCTTTTCCTTCCTTCTTTTCTTCCTCTGTATATCTCTCTCTTCTTCCCTCCCTCTAATCTCCTTCCATCCATCCACCTATCCACCTCTTTCTTTCTTTCCCTTCCTTCCTTCCCTCCCTGACTCTTCCTCCCTCCCTCCCTCCCTTCGTGCAGGAGTGGCCGCTGGCTCTCTCTTCATGAGTGGGAAATTTGCCATTGACCCTGAACTTCGAGGATCGGAGTTTGAGCGCATTACTCAGAACTTGGATGTACATTTCTGGAAGAAATTTTGGAACCTCACCGAGACGGAGTTGCTGGCGGTGAGTAGCAACTATGAATATTTTCTTGGAACACAAAAATTCAAAAAGATAAACTGGAAAAAAAGAGCAGATCTGAAAGAGCTTCATAAGGGTAAACAAAAAAATGGCTTATTGCTTCTGTTATGACTACTATAACTCTTATTATACAGGTACTCCTCGACTTACAACTACAATTGTGTCCCAAATTTCTGCTGCTAAGTGAGACATTGGTTGTCACCCTTCTTGCCACCGCTGTTAAGTGAATCACTGCGGTTGTTTCGTTAGGAACGCAGTTGTTAAGTGAACCTGGCCGCCCCCATTTCCTTTGGTTGTCAGAAGGTCGCAAAAGGGGATCGCACGACCCCGGGACACCGCAACCGTCATAAATACGAACCAGTTGCCAAATGAATGTCTGAATTTTGATCGCGTGACCGTGGGGATGCTGTCGTAGGTGTGAAAAATGGTCCTTAGTCCCCTCTTTCAGTGCCGTTGTAACTTTGAACGGTCACTAAATGAACCGCCGTAAGTCGAGGACTACCACGGACAAGAGGAAAGGCAGGAGATAACTGAAGGAGGCCTAATCTAGTCCCTTGTTCCTAAACACGTTCTGTACATTGAATCCTTAGGACAGTGTTTCTCAACCTTGGCGACTTGAAGCCCTGTGGACTTCAACTCCCAGAATCCCCCAGCCAGCACAGCTGGCTGGGGAATTCTGGGAATTGAAGTCCACAGGACTTCAAGTCACCAAGGTTGAGAAACATTGCCTTAGGGAAAGATATTGGCTATCCAATGTGCAGCAGCTGCCAAAAAATCCAACACAATCCTAGGCTGCATAAGCAGAGGGATAGAATCAAGATCAAGTGTTGATACCACTTTATAATTCCTTGGTAAGGCCACACTTGGAATATTTGCCTCCAGTTTTGGTCGCCACGATGTAGAAAAGATGCGGAGACTCTAGAAAGAGTGCAGAGAAGAACAACAAAGATGATTAGGGGACTGGAGGCTGAATGAAGAACAGTTGTAGGAACTGGGTATGTCTAGTTTGATGAGAAGAACTAGGGGAGACATGATAGCAGTCTTCCAATATCTCTGTGGCTGCCACAAAGAAAAGGGAGTCAAGCTATTCTCCAAGGCACCCGAGGGCAGGACAAGAAGCAATGGGTGGAAACTAATCAAGGTTCACCCACGTAACACCTATCCTCCGCGAGCTGCACTGGCTGCCTATTGGTCTCCGGATACGCTTCAAGGCGCTAGTCGTCACTTATAAAGCCCTTCATGGTATTGGACCTGGGTACTTGAGAGACCGCCTGCTGCCAATCACCTCCACTAGACCGATTAGATCCCACAGACTAGGCCTCCTCCGAATTCCATCTGCCGGCCAGTGTCGACTGGCAACTACCCGGAGGAGAGCCTTCTCTGTGGCTGCTCCGGCCCTCTGGAACGAACTCCCCGTGGAGATTCGAACCCTCACCACCCTCCAGGCCTTCCGCAAAGCCCTTAAAACCTGGCTGTTCCGACAGGCCTGGGGCTAAAGAATTGTTGCCCCCGTCTCGAATGGTATGACTGTTGTGTGTTTTAAATTATGCATTGTTTTGTGTCGTTTTTAATTTTGTCTGTATCCCCCTTCCCTGGTTTGAGTTGTGAGCCGCCCTGAGTCCCCTTCAGGGGAAAAGGGCGGCATATAAATAAAATAAACATTCAAACATTCATTCAAACTTAGAACTAAGGATAAATTTCTTACCGGAACAATTAATCAATGGAACAACTTGCCCTCCAGAGGTTGTGAATGCTCCAACACTGGAAGTTTGCTGGATAACCATTTGTCTGAAACAGTGTAGGGTTTCCTGCCTAAGCAGGGGGTTGGACTAGAAGACCTCCGAGGTCCCTCCCAACTCTGTTATTCTACTCTATTCTATTTGAGGACAAGCCAGTTTTTAATCTCTGTTTTATCCTTTCCTCTCATTGCAGTCGCTGGCTAGTATGGCTTCCTCACAGGTCCGGCTGTCCCGAGCCCTACTGGTCCCACCCCATTCCTTCGAGCTGCCTCTGGCTTCTAACCCCAAACTGACTGTCACCATCACACCTCCGGTGGCCCACACTGGGCCAGGAGCCGTCCAGATGAGGCTCATCTCCCACGAGTTGCGTGAAGGACAGGTATGGACAGGCTGAGGAATAGCATGTTCCAAGCATAGCAATTTGGGGACCATCCCTGCTTGTTGATGAAAGCAAAACGTATCTTTGGCAAGCAATGCAGCAGAGCTGGGAACAGATTCGGACAGTGAGGAGGTTGGGGAGGAAGATGGGCCAGTCCTGGAGTCTGGAGAAGGCTCTGATGAGGGCTCTGTGTCAGAGGCGGAGTGGGGACCAAGGCCGTCTGCCAGTTATCAGCTGCCTTCAGAGTCAGACATCAATGAGGCAGACGAACAGCTGGAGCCTGTTCCCAGTGTGCGCATGCACAGAGTTGTCAGAGGAAGGGAACGGCTAAAGAACAGGGGGTTTGATTTGGGAGTCGGGCCACAGGTGGACGGTGAATGGCCCCTCCCAGAGGAAATAAGAGAGGAGCGAAAGGGGAGTGGAGTTTGCAGGAGATAATTAGTCTGGTTAATTAGTTTGTGACTCTCCGAGACTCCTTGCCAAGTTCTGCAGATACCGGCCTGGCAGCTCTCCAAGCCAGATAAGGTCTGTGACCGTAAATCCTCCTTTGAAAGATTTTGGCGGCTGTGAATGAGCAGAATTGACAGTCAATTAATAAAAGGTTTTTTTGCCAGCACAGGAAACAAAGGAGTTTGTTTCATGCTCTTGGGAAGCCTCGGTTATAACAAACAAGGAAACCTCGTGCCCAAGGCAGGAGATGGCTTAGAACAGGGGTTTCCAAACTTTAAGATTTTTGGACTTCAGTTTGGTTGAGGAATTCTAGGAGTTGAAGTCCATAGATCTCAAAGTTTGGAGAACCTTTGCTTAGAATCAAAGGTTTCCTTCTGGATAAGTATCTTTCTTTGCCAACTGGTGACATGATAGCAGTGTTCCAGTATTGGAGGGGCTGCCACCAAGAAGAGGGAGGTCAATTTATTTTCCAAAACACCTGAAGAAGCAACGGATGGAAACTTAATCAAGGAGAGAAGCGACCTGGAATTAAGGAGAGACTTCCTAACAGTGAGGACCATTAACCAGTGGAACAACTTGCCACCAGAAGTTGTGGGTGCTCCATCACTGGAAGTTTTTAAGAAAAGACTGGACAGCCAACTGTCTGAATAGCAGTAGCAATAGCAGTTATATACCGCTTCATAGGGCTTTCAGCCCTCTCTAAGCGATTTACAGAGTCAGCATATCGCCCCCACAGTCTGGGTCCTCATTTCACCCACCTCGGAAGGATGGAACGCTGAGTCAACCTTGAGCCGGTGAGGTTAGAACCGCTGAACTGCAGATAACAGCTGAAGTGGCCTGCAGTACAGCACTCCAACCACTGCGCCACCTTGGCTCCTGAAATGGTATAGGGTCTCCTGCTTGAGCAGGGGGCTGGACTAGAAGATCTCCAAGGTCCCTTCTAGCTCTGTTCTGATTAAATCAACCTTGTTTTCCTCCTTTTGCAGCTTAGCGAAATGCTTCCCAGAAACAGGTGCTGGTGTTTGTCACAAGATCCCTGAAGGGATCACTCAGGCACCGTAGGGAGGAAGCGGCGAGAGGCTTGCTTTAAGCCTTTGGGAACCTAACGCAGCAATCTCTTTTCTTCTCTTTAGGATAGTGAGGAATTGCTCAAATTGATGCGGCCGGAAGGAACGCTGGCCCTGGAGCTGCCCTGGAAATCCAAGACCCTTCCTCCATCCCCCTACCTCTTGGTGCATTTCCACGGAGGGGGTTTCGTAGCCCAGACTTCCAAGTCGCACGAGCCTTACCTGAAATCGTGGGCTCAGGAGTTGGGGGCCCCTATTCTTTCAATCGACTACTCGCTCGCGCCCGAGGCTCCGTTCCCACGAGCGTTAGAAGAATGCTTCTTTGCCTACTGCTGGGCCATTAAAAACTGCCACCTCTTGGGTAAGGAATTCGGAGTGGCCCAGTGATGGGATTCAGCCGGTTCGCACCTATTCGGGAGAACCTGTTTGGGGGGGGGGGGGCGGGGTTGGACTAGATGACCTGCAAGGTCCCTTCCAACTGTGTCAATCTGTAATTTGGTCTCTCTGCTTCTCTCTCTCTCTCTTTGTCGCCACCATCCCTGATTCCTTTTCCGTTCCAGGTTCCACAGCACAAACGGTGTGCCTTGCCGGGGACAGCGCCGGCGGCAATCTCTGCATCACCGTCTCCATGCGCGCAGCTGCTTTTGGGATCAAGTTGCCGGATGGGATCATGGCGGCCTACCCCGTCACCCTCTTGGAGATCGCCGCCTCGCCCTCGCGCCTTCTCACGCTGCTGGACCCGCTCCTGCCTCTCAGTGTCTTGTGCAAATGCCTCAGTGCCTACGCAGGTGAGGGATCTCGCTGGAAAATGGGGAGGAAGGGCTCCGGGGTTTCAAAAAATTTTCGAACCTACTCTGTGGGTGTGGCCTCCTTTGTGGGAGTGGCTTGCCGGCCATGTGACCTGGTGGGAGTGGCTTGCCGGCCATGTGTTTTCTTTCTTTCTTTCTCTTTCTCTCTCTCTCTCTTTCTCTCTCTCTCTCTCTCTCTCTCTTTCCTTCCTTTTGTCTCTCTGTCCCTTTTTCCTTTTTTTCTTTCATCTCTCTCTCACTTTTTCTTTCTTTTTTCTTTTTTAGTTTTTTCTTTCTTCCTTTCTTTCTCTTTCTCTTTCTCTCTCTGGGTGAGTCTGTGTGTTTGTGTGTGTCAGTGGTGGGTTTCAAAAAATTTTCAAGCCTACCCTGTGGGTGTGGTCTCCTTTGTGGGAGTGGCTTGCCGGCCATGTGACCTGGTGGGAGTGGCTTGCCAGCCATGTGTTTTCCTTCTTTCTTTCTCTTTCTCTCTCTCTCTCTCTTTCCTTCCTTTTGTCTCTCTATCCCTTTTTCCTTTTTTTCTTTCATCTCTCTCTCTTTTTCTTTCTTTTTTCTTTTTTCTTTATTTATTTCTTCCTTTCTTTCTCTTTCTCTCTCTGTGTGATTCTGTCTGTGTGTGTGTGTCAGTGGTGGGTTTCAAAAAATTTTGGAACCTCTTCTGTAGGTGTGGCCTGCTTTCCGGGTCCACTGGTGGAACCTCTTCTAACCGGTTCGGTAGATTTGACGAACCGGTTCTACCGAACTGGTGCAAACTGGTAGGAACCCACCTCTGAAGGGCTCCCACATTGAAGAGAAGTGGGACAAGAAAGGTTGAAGGTAGAGCTGGCGACTGAAAACCCCCCAGGCATCCGTGTCAGAACTGGAGGAGTTTAGGAAGGATTGGGCCCATGATGTAGGACGAGCTTTATTTCAAAGTTGCCTTCCAGGTGCAGTTCAGGATGCTGGTTGTCACCTGTAAAACCCTTTATGGCAGAGGGCCTATATCAGGGAATTGCTCAACAGGTGTCCAAATGGAGTCAGAGACCCTGACACAAACTTGTAGTTTTATATACCGTATTTTTCCGAGTATAAGACGCATTGGAGGATAAGACGCACCAAGGTTTTGAAGAGGCAAATTTTGTAAAAAAAAAAAAAAAAGGTTTTGCACTCTACAAACCTCCCAAAAACGGCCCGTTTTTCGTGAAAATGGGCCCAGTTTTTTTTTTCAAAAAAGGGGTATGAATAGCCTTTAGGAGACTTGTAGAGTGCGGGGGGGGGCAAAAACAAGCAAAAAACTGCCCTTTTTTTGCAAAATTGGGCCCATTTTTGTCAAAAAAAGGGGCATGGATAGCCTTTAGGAGGCTTATAGAGGGCTGGGAGGGGGTGGGCAAAAATTGAGCAAAAAAAGGTCTGTGGGTCAATGAGATGGGACCTCTGTCTCTGCGATCAGGACCCCAAGCCAGGATGTCCGACCTTGGCTGGGGAATTCTGGGAGTTGAAGTCCACCAGTCTTAAAGTGGCCAAGGTTGGACATTCTTAAATCCAAACCAGTGGTGGGTTGCAGCCGGTACTCCTTGGCACAGGCGTACTGGTTACCTGCCGGGAACACCGGGTTCCATTCCAGTACGGTGCTCCGGAGGGCCCGCCCTCTCTCCTTACCTGTATTTGAGCTCTTTGGCGCTTCCGCACACGCATGGAGCGTACAGCGCTTGCGCGACACTCTGCCAAGCAGCTGGAGCATTGTGGAGGCGTCGCAGAGCGTTGCAGGAGGTAAGAATACATCTGCGTGCTTGTGCGCGCATGCTGAGCACGTTCATGTGGTGGACGCCGAGCCCCGTTCCACCATACCGGTTGCAACGCGATCCGGAACCCAGCACTGAGCCAAACACTTCCCCTTCCTCATTTTTTCTCTCTCAACCCGCAGGAATGGAGTCCGAACAGCCTGATGACTTGAGCTTGGAGAAGCTGGACCCCATGAATATGATGCGCCGTAACACGGCCCTCCTTTTCCGAGACTTGCGCCTGGGTGCGTCCGCCTTGGTTGGCTCTTTGATGGACAAGACAGGCAAGCACAATAGGGCGGGTGCAGGAAATGGTAAGAGGGGCCTTACCCCCAGGCTCCAAGCTGCCAGCTCCCCTGCTTCGTCTGCTGCTGCCTTCCTCTTCTTCGCCTTCCCACGGCAGACGTGGCACTAGCTCTGAGAACCACCCGGGCTCCGTAGGGCGTGTCCTGTGGCCGCCTAGTGCCGATGCTGCCAAACTCCTTACTACCGTATTTTTCAGAGTATAAGACACACCAAGGTTTGGAAGAAGCCATTTAAAAAAAAAAAAAGGTTTTGTACTCTGCAAATCTCCCCAAAACGGCCCGTTTTTTGCAAAAACGGTTACATTTTCCTTCCCCTAAAGGCATGAATAGTCTTTAGGGAGCTTGAAGAGTGCTCCTGGTGGGTGGGCACCCAAAAACGAGCAAAAGACAGCCCGTTTTTCGTCAAAAAATTGCATGCATAACATCTAGGAGGCTTATAGAGTACTCTTGTGGGCTGGAGGGGGGAAATTGAGCAAAAAACGACCCGTTTTTCACTCATTTCTGCCTTCCCCAGCTCCCAGGAGCTCTCTGGAAGCCTCCTACAGGCTCTGCATGGCCATTTTGGTGAAGGGGGGGCAGGGTTTCAGGAGGCAAAAAATGATGTATTCAGTGTATAAGACGCACCCAGATTGTCAGCCTCTTTTTTGAGGGGAAAAGGTGCGTCTTATACTCTGAAAAATACGGTAATTCTAGCACTCGGTAGGAACTGTCCTTTTCTCTCGCGGAAATCAGGCACTGCTGCTTTTAAAACACAGGGCTTTGTAACTGCTGTGGCTGCTTGACTTACAATCTTTCGTTTAGCGACCAACGTCGTTAAAAAGCGTCTTGTGACTTGTTTTTCACACTTATAACCGTCGTAGCATTCGGGAGGGGAGGGGTCACGTGTGATCAAAATTCAGGCACTTGGCAACTGGCGTGTATTTGTGATGGTCACTGGGTGATCCCCTTTTGTGACCGCCTGACGAGCCAAGTCAGCAGGGAAGCCGGATTCACTTAAGAACGTGCTGTGTCTTGCTTAACGGACAAAAATGACGTCAAATGGGTCAAAATTCACCCAATCGCCTTCCTTAACAATGGAAATGTTTGCTCAGTAGGGGTTCTAAATGAAATCTTGCTTCCTCCATTGACTTTGCTCGTCCGAAACAGCCGGGAAGGTTGCAAATCACTTGACCCTGGGATACTCCAAGGTCCCTTTCCAACCACTCTGTTGTTCTGTTGTTCTGTTGTTCTGTGCAGAAGCCTTGAGGAAAAGTGCCTCCGAGACGAGCCTGAAGTCTAAGCCGTTTGCCAGCCACAAAGAGTCCCGGAAGAAGAGCCAGACGTGTCAAAATTTCTTGGGGTCCTCCGATGTCCAGCGAGACTCATGCGCTACCACTCCAGACCCCGAAGATCAGCCCACCTTCTTCTTCTCCGACCAGGACAAAGAGGCCTTCCCCTCCAGCGATCCCCAGGGTCTGATGTTTCCCGACGGCTTCCAGCCGCTACGCACCGGTCAGGCCGCCGCCAGCCTGCCTCTGGAGCTGTCGCCAATCGTCAAGAACCCCTTCATGTCGCCGCTGTTGGCCCCGGATGAAATGTTGAAGGGACTCCCTCCGGTTCATATCGTGGTGAGCAGGCCTGTGTGGCTGCAGGGAGGGGAAGGTGGGGGGGAAGCGGGGCTGAGTAGATGTGTGAGTTGGGGGAGCAGGCTCGCACAAAGCCTATTGTGACCCGTAACCCTTAACTTTACCCCTAACCCTAACCCGGATGAAATGCCCTAGAAATGGTTAATCACACCCTGTTCTTTATTTTATTTTTATTTCATTTGTTCCCTTATTTATATATCTCACCTTTGTTATTTTTATAAGAACTCAAGACCGTGAACATAATCTAATCTACCTTCCTCCTCCTATTTTGCCTCCCCAGCAACAACCCTGTGAGGTAGGGTGGGCTGAAAGAGAATGAATGGCCCAAGGTCACCCAGCTCACTTTTATGCCTACAGTGGGACTAGAACTCCCAGTCTCCTGCTGATTGGCCGAAAGTTACCCAGCCAGCTTTCATGGTTGAGGCGGGACTAGAATGCTCAGTCTCCTGCTGATTGGCCCAAAGTCGTCCCCCCCCCAAGCGGGCTTTCATGCTTAAGGTGGAACTAGAACTCACATTCACCTGGTGATTGCCCCAAAGTCCCTGCAGACAGCTTTAATTCCTAAAGTGGGAGTAGAACTCTATCTCCTGCTGATTGGCCCAAAGTTACCCAACCAGCGTTTATACCTAAGGCGGGACTAGAACTCTCAGTCTCCTGCTGATTGGCCCAAAGTTACCCAACTGGCGTTTATGCCTAAGGCGGGACTAGAACTCTCGGTCTCCTGCTGATTGGCGCAAAGTTATCCAGCTGGCTTTTATGCCTAAGGCGGGACTAGAACTCTCAGTCTCCTGCTGATTGGCCCAAAGTTATCCAGCTGGCTTTTATGCTTAAGGCGGGACTAGAACTCTCAGTCTCCTGCTGATTGGTCCAGAGTCTCTGAGCTGGCTTTTGTGACTAGAACTCACCATCACCCGGTTTCAAGCCTGGTGCCTTAACCGTTAGACCAAACTGGCCCTGTGGGGTATGTGAGGGTTAGGAGCGCATGGATTTCCCGATTCCTAGGATTTACAGGCTCCAACCATCTCTCCCCCTTAGGCGTGTGCTCTGGATCCCATGTTGGACGACTCCGTGATGTTTGCCCAGAGATTGCGGGCCCTTGGCCGTCCGGTCACCCTGCGAGTGGTGCAAGATTTGCCTCACGGCTTTCTCAGCCTGTCCCAGTTGTGCCGCGAGACCCGCCAGGCCTCGGCCGTCTGCACCGAGATCATCCGGAGCATTCTGGTCCCTTCCGACGCTGCTCCTCCACCGCCCCCGGCCGCTCTTCCGAAACATCGCAAACTGGAGCGAACTTCTCCAGCCGTGGCTGTGAACACGGACCCCGCTTCCATCCAGGAGAACGGAGTCCTCCCTCAGCACAAACCGTCGCACATTCCAACGGCCGAGAGCTGGACCGCTGGGCCCAACGAGGAGGCTCAACCCACCAGCAAAACTCCGGAACCCCAAACTGGGGACCGTTCCTTGGACCAGCCGAACAAAGCCAAGAACACCAGCAGCCCTCCGACAGCCGCTATCATTCCCGGCCAGGATTCTGGCCCTTCAAGTGGCACCTCGGGCAGAGGGGTGGGGGCCTGAGCCCCCGTCCTAATCCCACCCACCCACCCCGCCAGACCTTGTGTCTCGACATGGCGTGTGATTTTGCAGTGGTGCTCTGTTTTTGTTTTTTTTTTCCCTTTCGCACTTTGGATGGAATTCCTCCGAAAACCTCTCTCGCGGGGGAATCGATCTTGCTGCCTGACTCCACAGCTCGCCCGACGTGAGGCTGCCATTTGTCCCGACGTCTCCCCGTTCATCTCCCGGAAGGATGCTTTTATACCCGTTAGGATTTTTTTTAAAAAGGCAAAAAAAAAAAAAAAAAGCAACGTAAAACTCTTACAGCCGATTTCTCTTTGTTGTTGCACAATATTCTCACTCCTTCTCTGCAACTCCACCTTGGCGCACTCCCATACCTTCCCCCCCGCACACACACACACACACACTTTTTTGATCTCGGTATTTAGGTAAAGATTTTTAGGGGTGCGGTGGGTGTGTTGCGTGACTTTCTATCAAATCCTACCACTCCATTCCTAGCCACCAGAAGCACAACAGAGGGAGGGGATGATGGTCCATCCAGGCCAGCTGAGTTCAACTCTCCAAACACTTTTTGAGTCTTTCCGCTCATTTGCACAAAATCTCACTTGCCTTGCCTCGTCGACCTCCCCTTCGGATTCCAGCCATGTTTCGAGCGGAATACTTTGCATTGCACTGAATTTTTTTTCCCCTCCCCGTTCTCACAATTCTCTTTTCTATCCACTTCACCAGGTTGCCTTGAGGGGTGGGGGGGGAGCGCTGCTGTTATTATAAACCGAAGTGGGAGGGAAGCTCTCGGGAACATGGGAACCTCGGTTTTCAGCTTGCTTCTGGGGCTAAGCAGGACAACTATTTTTGTAAATAAAAGCTGGCTTGATTTTGAGTGACGTATCCTCTGTACTGGAGGGGGGGGTGAGACGGGCCGGGGGGGGGGGGCAGGGGAGTGTCATGTGGAAGTAAATTCCAGGTAAGGTTTTTTTAAAAAAATCGCAGCTATAAAAACTTACAACCAAAGTTCCGACAGACCCCGCCCCACCCCCAAAAAATGGTACTTATGAATTGAATGAGAAGTTCTGATCAGCCTCTCCATGCATTTTGAGAACTCTGCAACTGGCCTGAATTTATAGCTGTTGGCAGCACTCTTGACCTCAATTTACGAGTTGTATAATTTATAATTTATGATGTTTTTGTTTTTGTTTTTTTGCCCAAGGAAATCGGTATTTATTTCTAATTCGTAGAACTAGAATTGTTATTTTCCAATAAATGCATCACTTTTCCTGGATCAAGGCTGGTCAAAACGAAGAGTTTTGCAAGCAAGATGAGTGGTCAACGCTATGAAATATACCGTATTTTTCGGAGTATAAGACGCACCTTTTTCCCTCAAAAAAGAGGCTGAAAATCTGGGTGCGTCTTATACACTGAACACGGCATTTTTTGCCTCCCGAAGCCCTGCCCGTTCATCAAAGTGGCCGTGCAGAGCCTCTAGGAAGCTTTTAGAGAACTCCTGGGGGCTGGGAAGGGCAGAAATGAGCAAAAAATGGCCCGGTTTTTGCTCAATTTACCCCCCAGCCCCTAGGAGCACTCTATAAGCTTCCTAAAGGCTATCCGTGCCTTTTTTTTTTTTTAATGAAAAACGGGGCATTTTGGGGAGGTTTGCAGAGTGCAAAAAAATTTTTTTATTTGCCTCTTCAAAACCTTGGTGCGTCTTATACTCTAAAAAATACGATACATACAGTATATATTCCATAGACTCTTGTTGAAATACACCACGTTTAGAATGGTGTAACATGGTATACTTATGGAGATTCTCAGTCATCCAGATCATGGTTGTCCCAAAGGCGTTTCTTCAAAAGGCAACTGGACTTCGTTTTTCCTTGAAAACGTTTTGCTTCTCTTCCAAGAAGCTTCTTCAGTTCTGACTGGTGGGGAATGGACTTATGTTCCTTGCGGTCATCTGCACGTTAGCACACTTTCTGAGAGTGGTTGAGTTGTTACATGGTGTTCTGACCTCGGCTTCACCAAATCACGGTGCAGACTCCTTGCCCCCCAAAAAACCACCCCTTTTTTGGCTAATGTGAATTCCTCTCATTCACATCCAGCAAAGTCCCGGCAAACAGTCTTTCAAGGGTGAATTTACAGATCTTATCAGTCTTGGAGAGCTGCCAGGCCGATATCTTCCAAATGCAAAGCTGTACTAGAAAATACTTAGCAAGGAGTCTCGGAGAGTCACGAACAATTAAGCGAACTAATTGTCTCCTGCAAAGTCCACTCCCCTTTCGGCTCTCTTTTATTCCCTTTGGGAGGGGCCATTCACCATCCACCGGTGGCTTTCCTCCCAAGTCGGCCCTTGTTCCTTAACTGTTCCCTTCTCCTGGCAGCTCTGTCCATGCGCACACTGGGAACAGGCTCCAGATGCTCTTCTGCCCTACTGATCTCCGACTCCAAAGGCAGTTGATAACTGGCATACGGCCCTGGCCTCCTTTCTGCCTCCGATGCAGAGCCCTCATCAGAGCCTTCCCCAGACTCCAGGACTGGCCCATCTTCCTCCCCAACCTCCTCACTCTCTGAGTCTGCCAGTGGCTGCTGGCGAACGCATGGCACAATATAAGGAGAAGAAACCCATGAGGATAAGATTCAGCACTCGATCTGCGTTTGAAAGAGAAAGGCTACTGTTTTGAAGACATTAAAGTCCACATTCTGGACACAGAGAACCTCTGGTTTGAAAAGGGTCAAAGAGTCCATCTGTCAAAATTGAACCGGGTGGTGGTGGTGGTGACACCACCCATCTCCTGTTTACAACGCAGTCCTTTCACCACTTCCAAGAAGGTTCCACACCCGTTTGCAATACTCAGGTGACCCTGCGAGCACAGATAAACCCCCAAGTAGCCTCAACATCTCTCAGAGGGAGTGATAACAACAGGATGACTGAGAGGAATATAAACCCATCTTCCACCATTCAGTCAGAACTGAAGAAGCTTCTTAGATGAGAAGTGAAACCTCTTCAAGGAAAAACAAAGTCCAGTTGTCTTTTTGAGAAAGCATCTTTGGGACATTTCAAAAAGATCGGCGCTTGGGAGAATTCCCAAGGTTTTGTGTCTTGCCAGTTGGGGTGTAAACCCTGAATTTAATTCTCAGACTGACCGTTAATCCAAACCCAAGATTAAGATAATCTTCGGTGAATCAGCATGTAAAGGCTGAGTTTGGTTAAAAAGAGAAAAAATGCCTTTACTCCCATTTTCAACCACGTACCCCTTTCTTCCTGCTTTTTGACGCACTCTGTATGGTTTGCATTCAAAGGCTTCTTAGAACCACAGAAATACAGTCACAATCTTATTAGTGGCTGGTTTGGGATTTATAAGGTTTTTTTCGCCCGCAAACATTTTTAATTCAGGATATCTCGGGTGAGGAGGCAGGGAGGAAGGAGTCCCAACGACCAATAAAATCACACAGGTTGGGCCTCCTCCGGGTGCCGTCGAGCGGACAATGCCGGCTGGCGGCTCCCCGAGGGAGGGCCTTCTCTGTAGCTGCACCGGCCTTGTGGAACGAACTACCTGCTGAGATCCGGACCCTCACCACTCTCCCGGCCTTCCGTAAAGCGACCAAAACCTGGCTGTTCCGGCAGGCCTGGGGCTGTTGATTAATTTCCAGCCCCACTTGATGGAATGGATGTTGTATTGATTTTTAATTGTGTATTTTTAAATATTTTAAATGCTTTTTACTTGTTGTGAGCCGCCCAGAGTCCCTAGGGAGTGGGCGGCATACAAATTCTATTAAAGTTTAAAGTTTAAAGAGTCAAGATAGGGAGGCTATCTTCTGTGGGGGTGTGTGGTCTCTATCTTGAATTTTATGACCCGCAAGAACATCTGCGGGATATGGGGAGTGATTCTTTCTTGAACATCTGATCTACCAGCTTTTTATAATCTTGTCTGAGGACAGGGCCGGCCCAAGTATTTTTCCTGCTCCTACAAGGGCAGGAAACGGCACGAGAATTGTGGTTTTGTGCAAAATGAGGAAGGATGTACAAAGGAGGAAGGGGTCCAGCTATCTCGTAATCTCAGGCTGGTTTTTTATTTCCCAATTCAACTTGCTTCACCGACCTGTCGTGGAGGGAGAAAATAGGGGAACAGATCCAGCGTCTTGATCCGGGGGTGGGTCAGAAAATCAGAAGAAGCAACCGATGGAAACTAATCAAGGAGAGAAGCAACTTGGAACTAAGGAAACATTTCCTGACAGAATAATGAATCGGTTGCCTCCAGAGGTTGTGGGAGCTCCCATCACTGGAGGTTTTAAAAACAGATTGGAGAAATATTTTGTCTGAAATATTAGGGATCAGGGGAGACATGATAGCTGCCTTTCAATATTTGAGGGTCTGCCACAGAGAGGATGGTGCGGGTGGGTGTCGAGCTATTTTCCAAGGCCCCCGAAAGCCAGACAAGGAATGATGGATGGAAACTGACCAAGGAGAGATTCAATCTAGAAATAAAAGAGAAAAATTTCTGACGGAGCAATCAACCCATGGAACAGAAGTTTCCTTCAGAGGTTGTGGGAGCTTCATCACTGGAGGCTTTCAAGAAGAGCCTGGACTGCCATTTCTCTAAAATGGTATATAGGGTCTCCCGCCCGAGCAGGGGGTTGGACTAGAAGACCTCCAAGGTCCCTTCCAACTCTGTTATTCTGTTGTCAAACGAACCCTATGAGTATTACTCATAAAGCCGAGGTGGCGCAGTGGTTAGAGTGCTGTAATGCAGCCACTTCCAGCTGACTGTTATCTGCAGTTCGGCGGTTCAAATCTCACCGGCTCAAGGTTGACTCAGCCTTCCATCCTTCCGAGGTGGGTGAAATGAGGACCCAGACTGTGGGGGCGATATGCTGACTCTGTAAACCGCTTAGAGAGGGCTGAAAGCCCTATGAAGCGGTATATAAGTCTAACTGCTATTGCTATTACTATCCTGAAGAACTAGGCCGGGTAAGGGGAAAAAAGTTAATTTAGTGCAATCCAGGGAAATCATAACAACAGATTGGGAGGACTGGGGATGCATTGTGGACTTCGGATTACCTCCAAAATGGTGCCCTGTAGTTACATTGGACTGCAGCTCCCATCCTGCCAGCTGGGGAAATGGGAGTTGTAGTTCAACCCCCCTGGAGGCACCAACTTGGGGGACATTGCGAATGGATAGGAACAACTGGAGGGGAGAGCTCAGCTTCCAGTGGTGCGATAGAACAGTGTTTCTCAACCTTGGCAACTTGAAGATGTCTGGACTTCAACTCCCAGAATTCCCCAGCCAGCGAATGCTGGCTGGGGAATTCTGGGACTTGAAGTCCAGACATCTTCAAGTTGCCAAGGTTGAGAAACACTGCGATAGAAGGACTGAGTAGATGTGTTGGACTAGAGCTCCTCTCCCACCTGCCAGCTGGGGAGATGGGAGTTGTAGTCCAACCCTCTGGAACAGGGCAACCTTAAGACTCGGGGACTTCAACTGCCAGCTGGCTGAGGAATTGTGTGAGTTGAAGTCCACAAGCCTTCAAGTTGCCATGGTTGGAGAACCCCCCTGCTCTGGAGGCACCAACTTGGGGGACAAATAGGCAGGAATGACTGGAGGGAAGGGCTCAGCTTTCAATGGGGCATCAGAAGGACTGAGTAGATACATTATATACTGTAACTCCCTTATCACCCTGATAACCTGGGAGGTGGGAGTTGTAGTTCCAACCCTCTGGAGGCACCAACTTGGGGAGGGGAGGTGGCCCTAGAGAGACAGGAACGACTGGAAGGTGGGGTGGGGGGAAGCTATGCTTCCAATGGGGCGTCAGAAGGACTGAGCCTTGGGACTCTTTCCCGCGGAGTGATACCAGCGCTTAGCATGACCCTTCACTCCCCCACCCGCTCTCGGAGGTCCCCCTTGTGCTGCGCCCCGGAGGCGGGTGGCGGCGCGGAGCAATCCCTGCCCTTGCCCGCCTGGGAGGAAAAAGTCCCGGACCCTTTGAGAGGCGGATTCCAAGATGGCGGCGCAGCCGAGGTGCTGCGACCAGGCCTAAGGGAGCCGATGCGAAGCGGCCGTCTTGGAGGGCTTCAAACCCGAAAGCGGCCCCTGGGAAGAGGCAGTTAGGTGCCCGAGGCGGCGGTGAGGTGAGTGGCTCCACAAGCGCGACGTACGTCCCGGTATAAAGAGCCACCACCCCTTAGGCGACGAGCGTAAGTGCCGTCTCTGAATAGGCGTTTCAGGAACGGGCAGGTACGCAAAGAGCGTACCGGGACGCCCAAAGGCGCCTCCAGGGGGCGCTCTAAGAACAGCTTCGGAATGGCAAAAGGAACTCCCCGCGCCGATAGCGCAACGGGCGAACGGCTGTCCCGCAGGTTGCGTACAGGAGCGGGGATCTCAACGCAAGGAGACGGCCGCTGGTTGGTCCGACTGCGTAGGACGCTTTCGGGAATAGTAGTAAGAGGGCACGTGGGGGGGACGAAATCAAAATAATTGTCAGCTAAGGCGAGGTTTTTAATTGAACAAAGCGGGGTTTTGAGAAAAAAGAAAAGGCCGGATGTAAAATAATCCAAACCTTCCCTATTCATCTAGGCAAACTCTTCACAAATAATATCATTTTGAAATTCCTTATTTTTTCCTATTGGATTCAGTTGTGGGATGAATTCAAAATAAGGATTCATTGTAAACAAGGACCCCGTTTGTCTGTTTAGTAAATCTGAACTTGCAAAATAAATTAACTTTAAACCCTTGCCTTAATGGAATTGTTACAGGGAAGTTGTCCATACACAAAAGTTTAAATCGATCACGTTTATTTTATTTATTTTATACCCCACCTTGATTCTTTTTTACTAAACAACCGAAGGCAGCGAAACAACAACTTTTTTCCTCCCTATTTTACCTCCATGCAACAGCCCTGTGAGGTAGGCCAGGCTGAGAGAGAATGCCTTCCCCAAGGTCATCCATTTTTTTCCCCCACAACTAAAGCAGGACTAGAACTCAACGTCTCTTGGGGACCAAAATCACCCAGCCGGCTTTCATGATTAATTCACCGTCACTCAGTTCTGTTCTGGTGCCTTAACCACTAGGCTAAACTGGCTCTCAATTGATCAGGGTCTATGGATCAAATTATTGCTTTTTTAATTTAGCCTACTCTTAGTATAGGGATGCAGTGGCTCAGTGGCTAAAACACTTGATTAAAGAGGATTAAAGAGGATTAGGGGACTGGAGCCTAAAACATAGGAAGAACGGTTGCAGGAGCTGGGTATGTCTCGTTTAATGAAACGAAGGACCAGGGGAGATGTGATAGAAGCCTTCTAACATCTCAGGGGCTGCCCCAAAGAAGAGGGAGTCAAGCTATTCTCCAAGGCACCTGAGTGTAGAACAAGAAGCAACGGGTGGAAACTAATAAGGAGAGAAGCAACTTCGAACTGAGGAGAAATTTCCTGACAATTAGAACAATTAATCAGTGGAACAGCTTGCCTCCAGAAGTTCTGAATGTCCTAACACTGGAAGTCTTTAAGAAGATGTTGGATAGCCATTTGTCTGATAGGGTTTCCTGCCTAGGCAGGGGGTTGGACTAGAAGACCTCCAAGGTCCCTTCCAACTCTGCTATTGTATTGTATTATACGTTGAGCTTGTCAATCAGAAAGGTCAGCAGTATGAATCCCTAGCGCCGTGTAGCAGAGTGAGCTCCCGTTACTTGCCCCAGCTTCTGCCAACCTAACAGTTCAAAAGCACGTAAAAAATGCAAGTAGAAAAATAGGGACCACCTTTGGTGGGAAAGGAACAGCGTTCCGTGCGCCTTCGGCGTTGCTTCATGCCAGTCACATGACCACGGAGAGGTCTTTGGACAGCGCTGGCTCTTTGGCTTTGAAACGGAGATGAGCACCGCCCCTAGAGTCGAGAACAACTTGCACAGATGTGCGAGGGGAACCTTTAGCTTTACTCTTTTTTTCCCTCCCTCTGTTTTATCAAAGCTTATTGCTCTTGGAGATCAAAACATAAAGACTCCTCCAAATGGACCTCTCTCCCTTGGAACTTCTGCCAGTCATTCACAGTTTTTAATGAGGTAAAAGCTGCAGGAACTTTCAGAGTTGGCTTTCACCAGTTTGTGCCAATGTGATGTATCCAATAAACTGTCCTTTGAGGAATCTGCCTGCCTTGGAGTTCTGCTTTCTAGGGGTGCATTGCTTGGGACGCTGACATCAAGCCGACTCTCCTTCAACTCTCCGATTTAATGGAAGCCGTTCCCCGGCATCCTGAGCCCCGTCTGCTTCCCCGATCCATTGAGGGTTATCCAAGCAGAATGTCATATTGGCGATACATCATATTGGCACAACTGATGAAAGCCGACTCTGAGATTTCCTATGGCTTTTACCTAATTAAAAGTAAAAGTTTCCCCTTTCCCCCAAATCACTGGTCATGCTGTCCGATCCAGGTGCTGGCCGCTTGCTTGGTTACTTTGCTCCTCCTCTGTTCAGCCTCCTGTGAGAACGTCCTTGGTTCCCACAGGAAAGCTTTACTGTTTTGCCTACAAAACTCTACCTAACTAATTCCCCCCTCCCTCTGTTGTGTGACAACCCTGAAGCCTCCAAGATGTCCTCAGCCAGGTTCACTTCAGGGTTGACATCTTCCTTCGTCTTGTCTCTTCTAGGCGTATCATAATGGCCCCAGCCTCCGAGAGGCTGCAGTTCCGGTTTCCCGGATACGGCGATGGCGTTCTGCACCGCATGGACCAGCTGCGGGAGCAGCGACGCTTCTGCGACGTGACGGTGCAGGTGAACGAGCTGCGGGTTCCTGGCCACCGCGTGGTCTTCGCGGCCTGCTCCCCTTTCCTGCGTGACCAGTTCCTGCTCAACGATTCCCAAGAGGTGACGGTCTCCCTCTTCCAGAGCCCGGAGATCGGGCGCCAGCTTCTGCTGTCCTGCTACACGGGGTGCCTGGACGTGCCCATCAAGGAACTGGTCAACTACTTAACGGCGGCCTCCTTCCTGCAGATGGGCCACGTGGTGGAACGGTGCGCCCAGGCCGTCTCCCACTACCTGGTCCCGAAGGCAGACGCCCTGCTGCAGGAGAAGCAGGAGGAGGAGAGCAGTGAGCAGCAAGACGGAGAGGAGGAGGAGGAAGAGGAGGAGGAAAGGGAGAAGCAGCCCTCTTCCACCCCGGGCAAAGCAGACTGTGAAGAAAGCAAAATGGCAGCCGTGGAGTTCACCCCCCGCAGTTCCCACGGCCCCGCCTCTCCCGCCATTTCCCTCTCCCTCATCAACTCCGCCGTGGAGATCACCCGCAGCTACCTGCAGGGTTGCTACGACGACGAGATGGGCAGCAAAGGGCTCCCCTTCCCCTCCGCGACCCCCTCGCCCGCTTCTCAGTGGAGAAACTACCCCTTGCACCGCCACCGCCCGGCTATGAACTACCGGGAGTGGAGGACGGGCAGCGGGGTGGCCTCGTGGAAGGTCCCGGGCTTGGAGCGGCCGTACCGCTGCCCCCGTTGCAGCCGGGTGTTCCAGCAGCTGGGCCACCTGGTCAGCCACGTGCAAGAGCACAAGCTCTTCCTGTGCCTCCGCTGCGGCAAAGTCTTCTCGCAGAAGAGCAACCTGACCCGCCACATCCGGGTCCACACGGGCTTCAAGCCCTTCCAGTGCCCCATCTGCCGCAAGTGCTTCACCCAGAACGCCACCCTGCAGGACCACCTCAACCTCCACAGCGGCATCAAGCCCCACAAGTGCAACTACTGCGAGATGCACTTCACGCACAAGCCGGGCCTGCGGCGCCACCTGAAGGAGCTGCACGGGAAGAGCACCGTCCAGAACAGCCACGAGGAGATCGAGGAGGTCACCATCGACTTCGACGTGCGGGGAGGACACGCGGAGGGCGGCTACAGCCTGAACGGCAGGTTCTTCTGCGAGCCGAAGGGGGGTCTTCCGGCCCCGGCGTCCTCTCTATGAGAAACGGCAAGACCGACCCTCCTAGGAGATGTGTAGTAGTAGTTGTCGGGGAGCTCCGGCTGCCGGCCCGATTGTTTGTCAAGTAGTAAGGCAAATGACCTGGAGTAGTGAGATGTCAGAAATATGGATGGAGCTGTGTGTTCTCTGTAGAAATCGCCCGGCTACTGGATGCTGCCAGCTGGCGGCTGCCTTGGCCGCTGTCCGGACGTGTTTGCTTTTCCCCGAGCTGCTCCACCTTTTGAGGTGAGAGGAAGCAACTCGCCAGGGACTCTGGGGTGCCTCCGCGCCCCCCATCTCGGAAGGGCAGCCCCCGCGGAGCCACGCTGCTCCTCTTCTACGCCTCCCGCTCCGAACGGCGGACTTTGGTGAAGGAGAACTTTGCGGTGGGCGGGCGGCCACAGAGCCTCCTCTTGGATTTTCCTACCTCAAGCACTTGAAGGTCTCACGTCAGTCTTAACTTCGGGAGAACCGAAGGACACAGACACGTGCGAGAGAGAGAGAGGCGGCGTTCGAGAAGGAGCGGGCCCGTTTGCGAATTAACGTCGGTTGCGTCCGCGGGTGTGGCGTGCAGTGCAAACGAGGGGCCCGGGGGTCGTGGGAACGCTCGTCTCTCTTAATAAAAGGATGCAACTCGTCGCCAGAGTTAACAAAAACGTTCAAAACAGCCAGTGTGATGCTGATTTATTTGAAGAGGGAATTATGGGAGGGAGGAGGCATGATAGGCAGTTTATTCCCAACCCATTGAGAGGTAGGGAGTCTGTGTGTGTGTGAACTCAATGAAAGATAGGAAGTATGCGTGTGCCTGTTTATAATCCCAACCCGTTGAAACACAGATAGTCCTTCATTTACAACGATCCATTTAGTGGCCATTCAAAGCTAACGGCACTGGGGGGAAAATGACGGCCATTTTTTTTCACTCGGCTTCGGGCTGCTGGGGGGAGCCTAGGTGAGCACAACACAAATTGGGGGGAAACTCACTTAAATTTTCACTTAACATAAATATTGCGCTCAATTGTGGACATAAATCGAGGACTCTGGCTTTCTGTCTAAGCCTCTGAGGAGAACCTTTGCTCTGAAACTGTCCCTCCCTTCCCAATGGCTTCTGTGCCCCATTATGACTCTGATCACCCCATCCCTTAGCAATAGCAATAGCAGTTAGACTTATATACCGCTTCATAGCGCTTTCAGCCCTCTCTAAGTGGTTTACAGAGTCAGCATATCGCCCCCACAGTCTGGGTCCTCATTTCACCCACCTCGGAAGGAGGGAAGGCTGAGTCAACCTTGAGCCGGTGAGATTTGAACCGCCGAACTGCAGATAACAGTCAGCTGAAGTGGCCTGCAGTACTGCACTCTAACCACTGCGCCACCTCGGCTCATTGTCAACAGCTGAATTGGGAAACCAACCAGCATCTGGGGGAATAAACTCACATGCTTATATTCCTATGTCACTAATTCTGGGGCTCAATTGGGGGGGGGGTGTCATAAATCGAGGACTACCCGAATCACCTTTTGGAAGGAAAATGGATAAAAATGTAACCAGCGGTGCCTGTTCTCTCCCCCCCCTCCCCCCCCGTTTCTTGTTCCCTCGACACAAAGGCAAGATCCTCCTGTCCAATTCTGCTGCTGATTCCCAGAGAACTCTGCTTATGCACAGGGGAAACATGTGGAACGCAGATTCCCAGCAGGCGGCCAGGGAAAGCTCAACCTACGTAGGAGCAGCCGAGTGGAGGCAGGAATCCATCCGTCAAAGGAAAGATCGTCGATTGTGTAGCCCGGGAAACGGGAGAAAGCTTCGCGCTGTCACTTCCATCACCTCTGAATGCCAATGACGAAACTGCTCATTAGAGATCAGATGATAAATCAGAAAGCGACAAGGAGATTCCAAAGGATTTCTCTAAACAGCAATCTAATGACCTGCAGGCACGCGCTCCTGAAATCAGGATGGCTTCTTCGTAACGGCAGGTAGATTTGTGTGGAGGTGACAAAAATATGTGCTAAGCCTTCTAAAAGAGGTCTCCGGCCATGGCGGCTTTAAGCCTGGAGGACTTCAACTCCCAGAATCACCCTGGTTTGGGGAATCCTGGGAGTTGAAGTCCGCCTCTTGTAAACCAGCGTAGGTTTGAGAAACACAGCTTTAAAGATTGAAAGAACAATAGTGCATTCCTGCCCTGCATTAAATTAATTAAATGGGATGGATGGAAGAAGAAAGTGATAGAGGGAAGTATCTCTGCTCTAGGATGGGTGATAGATTCTGTTCCCTATGGGCCCTTTGTGGCTTGTGGACTTCAACTCCCAGAATTCCTAGGCTGGCTCGGGAATTCTGGGAGTTGAAGTCCACAAGTCATCCAGGGGCCATGGTTCCCCCCACTTCTGCTCTAGTAATAGCCCCAAGGGTGCTTTTTTTCAAGAGGCAACTGGACTTTTCGGTTCCACCACAAAACCGCGGACGACAAAATCCCGGTCGACGAAAGCGCGTATGTGACGTCATCACAGCGCGACAAAAAAGATCGAAAAATGTAAAAATAAAGCGAAAACCTTACCCTAACTCCCCCAAACCTAACCCTTAACCTAACCCTAAACCTAACCCTTAACCTAACGAAAAACCTAACGCTAACCCTTAACCTAACGCTAAACGTAATGCTAACGCTCTAAACCTAACCCTTAACCTAACCCTAACCCTTAACCTAACCCTTACCTTTATGTGAATCGGCTTGCTGTAATTTAATTTTTATTTCAATTTTTCGATCTTTTTCGTCGCGTTGTGATGACGTCACATACACGATTTCGTCGACCGCGCTTTTGTGGAACGCGGTTTTGACGGGTCACGGACTTTTCTTCCTTGAAGGCGTTTTGCTTCTCCAAGAAGCTTCCTCCGTTCCGATTGAACGGTGGGGAAAACGGAAGGATTTATACTTAGAAATTTATAGGATGTATATTTGCATTACACAATGAGGATCTATATATTGTATCACAGAACTGAAGAGGCTTCTTGGATGAGAAGCAAAATGTCTTCGAGGAAAAACAAAAGAA
This sequence comes from Thamnophis elegans, assembly GCF_009769535.1. NCBI lineage: Eukaryota > Metazoa > Chordata > Lepidosauria > Squamata > Natricidae > Thamnophis > Thamnophis elegans. The sequence continues at coordinate 4,604,807 of NC_045552.1, forward strand.
AAAGCACCTCTGGGACTTCAAGAGTGGCCTGGATGACTTGAGAATCTCCACAGACACATCTGGAGGTAGATGAAGGATACAGGCGTGCAGCTGTTTTGATTGCAAATCAAGTCATTGCTGATCAAAAATCTCTCCGTTTTGAAGGCTTATATTGCCCAGGACAATATTCCTTGGTAAATCCTTCCCTGTCCTTGAATGGGTGGCAGGGCCTTGCTAAGATTCAGCCGTACAACACTTTTAAGTCTTAAAACGAGGCAAGAAGGCGAATTTCCCCATGGAACAAACTGAATGCAGACTCAGCTACTTTTAAATCCCTCCCCCCCCCAACCTCCCGATTTGCTATTTTTTAAAAGTCAAGAATTTCCTGTTACCGAATAAAAAATGGGAACTGAGGCAACCTCGCCCACTTCACCCAACTTGCAAACACAGCACCTGAAAATTAGTAAAATTCAGTATTTTCTCCACCTGCCAAGCTGTTTTGTGCTAGCTCATCCCATTTTCATATGGTTGCAAACTCGGAATTATTTTCCACCATGGCTCTGGGGGGTGTTCAAACTGCTTTCCTGCAGGGGGGAAATAAAACTTGTTCAGCTGAGCTATGAAACCGGCTGACACCATGTTTTTAATGGGGCTATTGGTTACGACGACAAAAAAGATTTAACCTTTTTATTTATTTACTTACTTACTCTCCACCACCACCCCCTTTTCATTCTCAGAAACGCTTTGTGGGTTTTCTTGTTTTTAAAACCTGTTCGGAGTTGGGTTGCTACTTGTAGCTCACATACCACAACAACATCAAAGAGGCAGGGGGGGAATTAAAATCCAACATAACTTTTGTCGGGGGTTTAATAACGTGTAGTCTGAATACGAGATCAGCTGAAAAGGTGGGACAGCAAGTCCGGAGCGTGCCTAGAAACGAACATTTTGTACTAGAAAGTCCATCCGCAAATTCTTGGAAGTCATGAGAGCTACGAATTAATTTTAGCGTCGTGGGTTTTTGCTAGTTGAATTGTTGCACGGAATAAGACCAGCTTTGCAGGAGCCGTGGTTAGAGTGGAAGCTGACTCTGCTCACTGCCAGCAGTTCGTTTCTGAACGGCTCAAGGTTGACTCCGTCTTCCGTCCTTCCGAAGCCAGTCAAATGTGGACCCAGATTGTTGGGGACAAGAGGCTGACTCTAAACTGCTTAGAGAGGGCTGTAAACACTGTGAAGCAGCATAGAAGTCTTAAGTGCTATTGATCTTCCCTTCCCTCCCCTCTCATCCTTCCATAGTGCCCAGTGGTTAGTATGCAGTATTGCAAACTAACTCTGTCGACTGCCAGCAGTTTGATTCTCACCGGCTCAAGAGTGATTCAGCCTTCCATCCTTCCGAAGTCGGTCAAATGTGGACCCAGATTTTGGGGGGGCAGGAGGCTGACTCTGCAAACCGCTTAGAGAGGGCTGTAAAAGCACTGTGAAGTGGTATATGTCTAAGGGCCATTGCTATTATATTGATTCAGAGGGCAATGCTATTTTTCTCCGGCCTGAAAAAGTTATTTTATCTCCCAAGGAAAAGATCTTCCTCTCTCTCAGATTTGAAATGACCCTCCTCCAGGAGGGGCAGCGTTAAAAACCATGTCACTGTGCGAAGCGTGTTCAGCTCTGCCTACGGCTTAGTAAGAAAAACATTGCCCAATGCTACATCTTCCTTCTTCAAAATAGCCGCAACTGATGTCCCTCCTATTCTGGCCCAGTTTTATTTTATTTATTTGTATCTTGCCTTTTTCCCCCCAAATAACTCACGGCAGCGAACCTTTCCAACCCCCCTTCCTCCTCCTATGTTGCCACAACAACAACCTTGCGAGGTTATTTGGGGTGAGCCAACGTCACCCAGCTGGCGAAGGCAGGACTTGAACTCACGGTCTACTGCTCTTTAGCTTGGTTCCTTAACCGCCAGGCCAAACTAGCTATCTATTGCCACAGTATTTTGGACAGTCGTGGAGGATGATGCCGACGGGCCTTTTCTTGCCACGAGTTCAAAATCTGTTTTGTATCCCAGGACAGAGAAATCTGGAATCGGTGGCTCTGCGCTCGTGAGTAATTTCCGGAGTGCTCTGTGGTGTTACTCCAAATAGGCTGGCTAATCTGTGTAGAGGGCACCACAATTGGGACTTTAATCAAGCAAAGCATTCCAGGAAAATGGGAGAGACTAATTTGGGGATGGCTTGGGCTCCACTTATTTCTACATGTCATTTGTTGTTTGAAAAAATCACAAGAGAGAATCCCTGCTTTTGATAGCCATCAAATGAGCATCATCCTCCTCAATTATGCTGATTTTGTAGAGTTGTAGGGCTGGCTAAGCTTATTGTGATGTCCATGTGTTTTGGGCCAGCCTTCCCCAGAGGCTGCTTGGCCTTCTATGCCAGTCCTGATGTTGGCACAGAGAGAGAGAGAAGCCAAGGAAGATTATTTTCCATGGCCCCAGAGGTTGGGACAAGAAGCAATATGGGTAGAAGCTCCAACTTGGAAATACGGAGGGATTTTCTGAGAAGGGAGGGCAGTTAGGGTGGATGGAAAAGCTTGTGGGCGCGCCATCACTGGAAGTCTTCAAGAGAAGGTTGCACAACCATTTGGGATGATAGAAGGACTCCTGCCTTGGGCAGAGGGCTGGACTAGAAGACCTCTGAGGTGCCACCCTGCCCTATTATTCTATGATCGTAGTAATCTTTCCCCCTATTTCATCCTGGCCTGCTTAGCTCGTAGAACAACTTGTGGACTTCAAACGCCCAGAATTCCTCAGCCAGCCATGAGGAATTCTGGGCGTTGAAGTCCACAAGTCTTAAAAGTTGCCATGTTCGGAGACCCCTGCACTAAGCCATGTTTGTGGACCACCATATCTCGGTGTTTCTAAGCCCTCCAGCTTCATCGCTTTTAGTGGGACCACTGCAGAGGTCAGTTTTCACATTCTAAGTTTCCTAAATGTTTCTCTTCCAGTGTCAAGGTGTTTCTGCCGATGGTCTGTTTTGCAGAAATGGCTATTCCCAGAGGTACATGTTTGGTTTAGAATAGAGCTGGAAGAGGCCTTGGAGGTCTTCTAGTCCAACCCCCTTCGAAAGCAGGAGATCCTATTCCATTTCAAACAAGTGGCTGTCCAGTCCCTTCTTTAAAAACCTCCAGTGATGGAGCACTTACAATTGGCAAGCTCTTCCACCGGTTAGTAGTTCTCACTGTTAGGAAATCTCTCTTTAGTTCTAGGTTGCTTCTCTTCTTGTTTAGTATCCACCCATTGCTTCTAGTCTTCTGATGCTTTGGGAAATTAGTTGCCCCCTTTGTGGCAGCCTAACAAATACTGAAATACTGCTATCCTGTCCTCCCCTAGTTATTTTTTTCTTTAGACTGGTTGTACCCAGTTCTTGCAACCATTCCTCAGTTGTTTTTGGTCTCCAGGCCTTTAATCATCTCATTTGCTCTTCTCTGCCCTTTTGGGGACATCTCAACTTTTTTGTAATGAGATGTCCAAAACCAGATGCAGTATCCCAGGTGTGATCTTAACTAAGGTTTTATAAAGTGCAGAGGAACTAAAGAGCCTCTTGATGTGTGTGAAGGAGAATGCAAAAGTTGGCTTGAAACTCAACATTAAGAAAACTAAGATCATGGCATCCGTCCCTCTCAGTTCCTGGCAAATAGATGGGGAAGAAATGGAGGTAGTGACAAATTTTATTTTCCTGGGCTCCAAGATCACCGCAGATGGGGGACTGCAGCCAAGAAATTAAAAGGCGCTTGCTGATGGGGAGGAAAGCGATGGCAAATCTAGACAGCAGACTAAAAAGCAGAGACATCACCCTGCCAATAAAAGTGCTTCTAGCAAGGTGATGGTTTTCCCAGTTGCAATGGATGGCTGTGAAGGTTGGACCATAAGGAAGGCTGAGCGCCAAAGAATGGAGGCCTTTGAACTCTGGTGCTGGAGAAGACTCCTGCATTGAGTCCCTTGGACTGCAAGGCCATCCAACCAGTCAGTCCTAGTGGAGATCAACCCTGACTGCTCTTTAGAAGGCCAGACCCTGAAGAGGAAACTCAAAGACTTTGGCCACCTAATGAGAAGGAAGGACTCCCTGGAGAAGAGCCTCATGCTGGGAAAGATGGAGGGCAGAAGAAGAAGGGGACGACAGAGAAGGAGGGGGCTGGATGGAGTCACCAAAGCAGTCGGCGTGAGCTTCAATGGACTCCAGAGGATGGTAGAGGACAGGAAGGCCTGGAGGAACGTTGTCCATGGGGGTCGTGATGGGTCGGACATGACTTTGCAACTAACAACACCACCACCACCACGTGATTTTGATTCTATGCTTCTGTTTATAAAACCAAGGATTGTGTTGACTTTTTAAATTTTGGGGGAGGACTGCTGGCTGATATTCATCTATTAGGACTCTAAAGTCCCCCTCGTGAATGGCTTGTAAATCAAGGATTACCTGTATTACTTCCTTTGGGAAGCGTGCTGCATTTAAAATAGAAGAAAGCCACGTGTGCATGTGAGAAATGGGATGATGGCCTGTACACCTTTGGAGGCTGCACATCTTGATTGCCAGGCCGAAAGGAAGTGGTTGTGGGAGGACGCCCTGTGAAAAGCACTTCTGGTACTTTAAAGTAACCATGCGATGCTTCTGAATGGCTTTCAACTGAGTAACTGGTGGGTTGGTTGAATTAGAACAGAGGTCTCCAAACTTGGCAAGTTTAAGACTTGTGGACTTCAACTCTCAGAATTCTCCAGCCAGCATAGCTAGTTCAGGAATTCTGGGAGTTGAAGTCCACAAGTTTGGGGACCCCTTAATTAGAACATCTATTGATTCTATGCTTTGCACCACACCTAATTCCATCAATCAGAATACAGCTGGAAGGGACCTTCGAGGTCTTCGAGACCAACCCCCTGCTCAAGTAGGAGACCCTAGACCAGGAGTGAGGAACGATGGGCTCTTTTATGACTTGTGCACTTCAACTCCCAGAATTCCTGAGCTAGCATGATTGGCTGGAGAATTCTGGGAGTTGAAGTCCACAAGACTTAAAGCTGCCAAGTTTGGGGACCCCTTAATTAGAACATCTACTGATTCTATGCTTTGCACCACACCTAATTCCATCAATCAGAATAGAGCTGGAAGGGACCTTCGAGGTCTTCTAGTCCACCCCCTGCTCAAGTAGGAGACCCTAGACCAGGAGCGAGGAACGATGAGCTCTTTTATGACTTGTGGACTTCAACTCCCAGAATTCCTGAGCTAGCATGATTGGCTGGAGAATTCTGGGAGTTGAAGTCCACAAGCCTTAAAGCTGCCAAGTTTTGGGACCCCTTAATTGGAACATCTACTGATTCTATGCTTTGCACCACACCTAATTCCATCAATCAGAATAGAGCTGGAAGGGACCTTCGAGGTCTTCTAGTCCAACCCTCTGCTCAAGTAGGAGACCCTAGACCAGGGGTGAGGAACGATGGGCTCTTTTATGACTTGTGGACTTCAACTCCCAGAATTCCTGAGCTAGCATGATTGGCTCAGGAATTCTGGGAGTTGAAGTCGACAAGTCATAAAAGAGCCCATCGTTCCCCACTCCTGCCTTGTACATTTCAGACAGGTGGGCTGTCCAGTCTTTTCTTAAAAGCCAACTTCTGAAGGCAACTTCCGTTCAACTGATGAATTGTTCTCACCGTCAGGAAATTCAGTTGACCGAATTTCATGTTTAATAAATAAAAGTGTATAATACTATTACATTTATCTGCTGCCTAACTTGGGGTGAATTTTTTAGGATTCTGTTCCGTGCCACGGATCTGCAGCAGGAAACTCTCAGAAAATAGAAGCCACAGCCCAACTAAGGAAAACTACCACAGGATAGTCCTCGACTTACAACAGTTCGTTTAGTGACCGTTTGAAGTTACGACGCCACTGAAAAATACTGACTTATGAACGTTTTCCACAGTTGCGACCTTTGCCGCATGCCCATGATCACGTGGTTTCCATTCAGATGCTTGGCAGCTGACTCACACTTACGACGGTTGCAGTGTCCCGGAGTCATGTGATCACCTTTTGCAACCTGACAAGCAAAGTCAACGTGGGGGGGAGCCAGATTCACTTAACAACCATGTTACTTAACAACTGCAGTGATTCACTTAATAACTGTGGCGAGGAAGGTGGTAAAATGGGACTAAACTCACTTAACAAATGTTTCCCTTACCCTGTTTCCCCGAAAATAAGACCTCCCCAATTGGGCCTTTAAGCACATGCACAAAAATAAGCCCTCCCCGAAAATATTGCAACAGAGCAACAGCCATGCGGTGACCACGCTTGCTGCCTCCTGCACCTCAAAAATAATAAGACCTCCCCAAAAATAAGGCCAAGGGCTTATTTTGGGGGTCGAAAGAAAATAAGGCCCTGTCTCATTTTCGGGGAAACACGGTAGGAACAGAAATTGTGTTCGTAACTTGAGGACTACCTGTATGGAGCCCATATAATTTAATGAGCAGTAAACGTTCTAAAGATAAATACAGAACCGAGAGCAATTTATAACTACTGAATTTCTTAATTTAAAAAAAAACCCCAAAGTTTATAGACTCTCCTGTAAAACAATGACTTTAAGCTCCCTGATTGGATTCATTTTATTGCTCCAGCATAGTATTGTTACTAACAGCATTCCTGCATTTATTTTTTAAGCTAAGAGTAAATTGGTCAGCGTTTTAATAAACGTGTGTGGGTGTATAGGTTGCAGACACGGGTATGACACAACATCTCGCAGAACCGTAGTCTTCCTCTGTTGCATTTTGGCAAGGAAACAAATTGGGTTCCTGAAATTTGCTAAGCCACAAAGGAACCAGAGACAATATCGTTGTGTAAATGCAGCTGTTGTCATTTCACTGACCTGTTAAGCACGTTGTGTAGGCTGCGGCCTGAGGATAAAAGCTACAGCTGGCTGACGTTCCCTGCGACACAAGCGCATGTAATTATTTTTATACAATCTGTTTTACATCCACACATCCCATGGCTGTCAAATGGTTTGAATCTCCGTCCCGGCAGTTCAGCGTCCGACTGATAAATCACGTTAGAGACCCCAAGGTGCCTTTTTCCAGGGGCGGATGGACCTTCTGTGTCCTTAAAGGCATTTTGCTTCTCATCCAAGAGGCTTCTTCGGTTCCGAGGGGCTTCGGAGAGCCAGTTTCACTCAGAACCGAAGAAGCTCCTTGGATGGGAAGGGAAACTTCTTCAAGGACAAAGAATAGCAATAGCAATAGCAGTTTGACTTATATACCGCTTCATAGGGCTTTCAGCCCTCTCTAAGCGGTTTACAGAGTCAGCATATCGCCCCCACAGTCTAGGTCCTCATTTCACCCACCTCGGAAGGATGGAAGGCTGAGTCAACCTTGAAAGGGTTGAAAGAAAGAAAGAAAGTCCCAGTTGCCGTTTGGAAAAAAAAAAAACACATCTTTGGGACAACCCTGACCTGGATGATTGGGAATCTCTACAAACACATTAGGGACCCTAAATTCCAGAGCTAAATCTTGATCTTACAGCTGTGGGGGTTATAACCCTGTCTCCACAAAGCAGGAGGGGGGTTTGCCTGTCTCACACATTGCACTAAACCATGGTTTGCAGATTATTTCATTTCATTTCATTTATTAAATGTATAGGCCGCCCCATCCCGGAGGACTATTTGGATCTGCTGTACCGGTGAGAGGGATTTTAAGTGCCCAAATGGATCACCCTTTTAAGTATCAGCTGCCAAAAAAAAGCCAATGCAATCCTGGGCTGAATTAACAGAAGGATAGTATATAAAAGTCACGTGAAGAAATAGTACCACTCTTTGCTGGGTAGGATAGCGGCAGTGAAAATGAAGCATTCGCTGGCTGGGGAATTCTGGGAGTTGAAGTCCAGACATCTTCAAGTTGCCAAGGTTGAGAAACACTGACCTAGAATTAAGGAGAAATTTCCCGATAATGTGGACAGTTAGGAACAGTTCCTCTCCCTAAGCCAGTAATGGCTAAGCTTTTTGTCTTTGTATGCGAAAGCACACGCGTGACCACACCTATAAGGCGATGTACCCCCTAAACCCCCGTGCATGCGCGCGTGATCCCTCCCTGAAGCCTGGGACCAAAAATGGGGCACGGGGGGGGGACCACACCCCCTACGCTTCTCCCCACCCCCCTTGCATGCGTGCATGTCTCCCATATGACGGCAGAGGCCCGAAAATTAGCTGGCCGGCGGGAGCTGAGCTGGGGTGACAAATCGTGTGCCCAGAGAGAGAGAGATCCACGTGCCACCTGTGGCCATCACAACCTTCGGCTGTGGATGCGCCATCGCTGGAGGTGTTGAAGGAGAGATCGGATAACTATTTGTCCCGAATGGTAGAAGAGCAACTGCTCGAGCAGGGGGTTGGACTAGAAGACCTCCAAGGTCCCTGCCGACCCTGTGATTCCGTTTCCATGTCCTAAACGGGCTGAGAAGTCACAACCTGCAGGCAGGTCATTTTGTGGCCAACTGGGAACGGGCTCCTTCCGCTGAACCCGGCAGTGCCAAGGACAGCAGGATCCAAACTGGCATGCGGCTACAGCCAGCGAGCCGCTTCCTCTGACCTACCCTGGTTTGGGTCAGCTTAATTGCGATACCGGTTTTCGTGTGTTGAAAATAATTAATGAAACAAGAATTATGTAATTTAGGTGTGTTCCGTTTAGGCTGTTCCATTTTAATTCGGTGGCATGGCGCTGTAGTCAGCATCCGAATTCTAAATAGGTACATCATGCAAAATAAGACACGGGCATCCTTGGGTTCCACTCTGCCTAACCAGGATGGAGCAGACTTTAATGTTACTCCAACTCTCTCTCTCTCTCTCTCTCTCTCTCTCACACACACACACACGACCACTCTGCCCCACGGGCATGCACACACATCTCTCGCACGTGCGGCAGAGACCCAAAAATCAGCTGGCCGGTGGGAGGCGTCAAGAGTATGCGCAGTGGAGCTGCGCTGGGTGACAGCTGGCGTGCCCGCAGAGGCGCCCCCGCGTGCCACCGGTGGAATGCGTGCCATAATTTTGCCATCACGGGTGTAGAGCATTAACCACAGTCTGCCACGACGGGTAGCAGCTCTTCATAGTTCTCTATCTAGTACCGTACCCAGGCAGTTTTCCTCAATTACGGTTGGTCGGAGTATTGTTTTGAAAGAGGTGCGAATACGGAAAGATTAAATTAGACCTCCCAGGGATAAACAACAGTCATGGCTAATTGATTCTGACTCATATTCCGCTGTCTTTACCCATCGGGATCATCTCCCGGGGTGATCTTGAAGCCCTGCGTGGAAGTGGACTTCCTTTCTTGCATGGGATCAACTTCATTAGATCACCCGCAGGGGGTCTTCTCCCAATCATGTTCTCCAGGGACGCTGATCCCTTTTCGTACAATCCTTGCAAACGTTTTCCGGTTTCTGGAGTTATTGGTGACTTTCAAGAAAATTGTAAAACCACGATGCCGAGATGTTTGCAAGAATAGGAGAGCAAAATCAAGGGGACAGACTAAAAAAGGCCTTAAAAATTAGGAATGTAGCATCCACCTTTCTAGATTCCTGAAAGGTTGATTGCCAAAGTGAATATTGGTAGCTCAAGGTTGAACGATGGGATCCTTGATGCTCTCTGAGCCTGGTTATAATTTCTTGCCGATATTTCATCACCTAAATAGGTAAGGTCAACCGGTGGTAGGAATCAGCACCAGCACTGATGACGTTACCCAGCTTGGTAACGAAACGTCTGCAAGAAAACAACCAACTTTTTTTAATTAAAGAGTTTTAATAAATTTTACACATATTTCCCCTTCCCCTTCCCTCCCTCCACCCCAACCCCACAGCCCCTCCAACCCTCCCCCCACCCCAACCCCACACCCCCTTCAACCCTCCCCCCACCAATCTCCCAGAGCAAAATACAGGGTATAAACATTTAACAATAATACATTAACATAAACTAACTAACTTTAGCATCGTACCTTCACTTATACTTTAACTCCCCTTTTATTAAGCTGACTTTAGGTAAATTATAACATTCCTTGTTCATTCATTCATAAGCTAACTGAAATTTCTTAGTGCAATATTTGTTTTGAATATAATCAGTCCATCTTCTCCATTCCAACTTGAATTTCTCATCTGAAAAAAACAATCAACGTTTGAGAGCATGAAGGACCACACAGTTCAACCCAAGCAGAAAATATTTTCTTCCGTTGGTTCTTTGTGCCGTGCTGGTTTCTGCAGCACAGCATATTGGAAACCGGAATAACAGAATCGGAAGGGACCTTGGAGGCCTTCTAGTCCATCCCCCCTGCTCAAGCAGAGAACCCTATGCCATTTCAGACAAATCCGCTGTGATTCTGGAACGCACAGCAACTAATGGCTTGGCCCCAGGTTTCTGTTGCTGCAATATTTTTTAATGTGCTCAATTTTATGCTTTTAGTGTGGTTTTTATGTTGGTTTCGCTTTGGATTGGGAGCTGGCCAGAGTTGGTTGTAAGACAGAGGCTGCACCCAGGTTTTAAGTAAATGAATAAAACAGAGATAAGTAAAACTCAAAAATCAGTACTTGATATTAATACTCAAATAAATAAACTCGGTTGTATGGTCCAGCCTCCAGCCTCCAATTTTCTGTTGTCTGTCGTAGTTTTCCCACCCTGGGAAAGGACACAGAGAGAGCCAAGACCTGGAGCATCTGGACTTACAACCATTTATTGATGGAAGTTACATTATTGAAACAGCAACTTATAAGCAGTCCTCACGGCATCCCCATAACCAAGAGCCGCGGTGGCGCAGTGGTTAAGAGTGCAGTACTGCGGGCTACTTCTGCCGATCCTCAGATGCCAGCAGTTTGGCACCTCGAATCCCACCAGGCTCAAGGTTGACTCAGCCTTCCGTCCTTCCGAGGTGGGTAAAATGAGGACCCAGATTGTTGGGGGCAATTATGCTGACTCTGTCAATAGCTTAGAGAGGGCTGTAAAGCACTGTAACGTGATCAAAATTCAGGTGCTTGGCAGTCATACACGACCGTTTCAGAGTCCCGGGATCAAGTGATCATTCCTTGTGATCTTCCCAGCTAGCTTCCTCCGAGCAACGGGGGAAGCCGGATTCTGTTAACCCCACCATGTGATTTGCTTAACAATTGGCCCTCATTTGCTGAACCACCGTGGTAAAAATTGGCTGCGATTTATTTTAACTGCCCTGCTTAAGCAGAGGAAACTCTGGTCGGCAATTGTGGTCGTAAATCTCGGAGAAGAGGCACCGGACTTCATCCTAGTCATGGAATAATTGCAGCCCACCGCTGCAATTTTGGAGGGTGGGGGAGGTCAGGAAGGACTCTGGAGATGCATCACACCCCTTTCCAAATCAGCCAATGAGATTCGTGGACTAAATTGAGCAGAGGGTGTTCCCCACGTGGGTGGCTTACCCACCCACTGCTGTGGCTACATTTGCCGGGAGCTTTTTAACCCCGGCTGAAAGAACATCGGGAGTAGCTGGAGATTCCTTGTAGCTCCCTGTCTCCTAAGCTCCAGGCGTTCACCCACCACCTCGGTTAAGCTGCTCGCCGGCGTCTCCAAATTATTGCCATCAAAGGGCCGGCCGTCTGGAAGTCCTGACTGGGAAGACACCCAACGACAACTAGCAGCTACAAGCGATTTCGGTCCTTCGGTTGTCTTGAGCATCTCTACAACATCAGTGCCATGGCTTTCCGGTCTTTTCCCGTGGTGTCCTCCCAGCCTTGCACCATCCAGCCCTGCCCCGCCGAACCTTCGACCGACACCAGGTCGTGTCCGGCCCCGTACCGGGATTGGAAATCCGACTTGACAGACTGCTGTGCAGACAAGCAGACTTGTGAGTATCTCCCGAGGACTCGACCTGGGAGGGGGAGGCCCCCAGGACCCTTCGACTGGCCCCACTGGGGGAATTAAGATGAAATTTATCACTGGAATCTGCCAAGAAGAAACACGGGCCAGCAAAAACCCCACCACCACCACAGAGATGCTGCTACGAGTAGCCCTCGGCTTACAACCACAATCGAGCCTCATTTTCCTCGGGCAAAACGAGGCTGCTGTCGAGCCGAGCCTCATTTTGCAACCTTTTTGCCCCCGTTGTTAAGCGCAGCGCTGCAACTGTGAAGCGAATCGTTTGGTCGTTAAGCGAACCTGGCTTCGGTTGCTAAACGTGGCTGTTGTCGAGCGAGCCACGCCTCCTTTTACCACCTTTTTGCCACCGTTAAGTGAATCACGGCAATTGATTCGTGAATCATTTGGTCAGTAAGCAAATCATTTGGTCATTAAGCGAATCTCCCCCCCCCCCGCGTTGACTTTGCTCGGCGGAAGCAGGCTGGGGAGGTGAGAGTCACGTGATCTCAGGGCAGTGCCTGTTACAAATATATGCCATTTGCTAAGTGCCCAAATTTTGACCATGCGACCATGCGGATTACAGATTACCCGAGTGGGAATCTGTAGGGACCTTGTAGGTCATCTAGTTTGCACCGGTTGTGTGAAAATTATCGTTTTCCAGTGCTGCTGTAAACGTTGGTCACTAAACAAATGGTTGTAAGTTGAGGACTACCCATATTTCCCAGTGGTGCCCTTGTTTTGCTACTCATTTAATTATCCAGGAGCTAAGATCTGTATCGTCTGAAGAGCATCGTGGTACAAACTGACGCTAAAATAACGGGTTTCTCCGAAAATGAGACAGTGTCTTATTTTCTTTTGACCCCCGAAATAAGCTCTTGGCCTTCTTTTCGGGGAGGTCTTATTATTTTTGAGGTGCAGGAAGCGGCGAGCATGGTCACCTCAGGGCTGATGCTCTGTTGCAATATTTTCGGGGAGGGCTGATTTTAGCGCATGTGCTCAAACTCCCAATTGGGCATATAGCAATAGCAATAGTTAGGCTTATATACCGCTTCATAGGGCTTTCAGCCCTCTCTAAGCGGTTTTACAGAGTCAGCATATTGCCCCCAACAACAATTCTGGGTCCTCATTTTACCCACCTCGGAAGGATGGAAGGCTGAGTCAACCTTGAGCCTGGTGGGATTTGAACAGCCGAACTGCAGAACTGCAGTCAGCTGAAATAGCCTGCAGTGCTGCATTTAACCACTGCGCCACCTCGGCTCTTCATATTATCCAGGGAGGTCTTATTTTCAGGAAAAACGGTTGGGGGGACAAGTGCAGCTCCTCAAATCCCACTCCTGCTTCCCTCTTGCTTCCCCCCAGGCATCTGTGGTACCTTAGCTCCTTGTGTCCTGGCGTGCCAAGTAGCGGCAAGCCTTGGTGAATGCTGCTGCCTGCCGATACTCCCTGGAGCCTTGGTGGCTCTCCGGACGGGCTTGCGAGAACAGCAACGTATCAAGGTATTCCTTGGGCTTCCCGGGTTCCCCATTTTATCCCCGGGGAAAGATCATGAGCGGGAGAGACGACTGGGGCGGGAAGGCAAGGGCTGAGAAGAAGGCGGTGGGAGGAAATTGCAAGAGTTGGGAGAGCAGACTTTAATTAACTTGGAAAGTTAATCCAATTCTCAGTTGGCATCGGCGGTAGTTGATTTCCTGCTGATTTTTTTTCAGTCCTGGGGTGGGGAGGGAGGGAGGGAGGGAAGGAAGGAGGACAAGATCTCTCATTACACCCTGGAGACAGCTCGGTTAGATCTTTTAAAAATGAAAAGCGAAGGCAGAAAAATGGAGATCGGTTGGCTGGGGTTTTGTGGGGGGTGTGTGTGTTATTTTGAATCGAGAGATGGTTGGAATTGGGGAGGTGCAGCTACCGTAGAGCGTAAGTTAAATAGAAGATGTTGCACTGGGTAATTGTCAGAAGTATCCTTCAACCACGAGAACTTTCAGACATGTGGACTTCGGTTCCACCACAAAACCGCGGTAGACTAAAGCGCACTCGACGAAAGCGCGTACGTGACGTCATCACAGCGCGACAAAAACAGCACGCTGTGAGCGGTAAACTTAAAATTAACGCGTAAATCTAAACCTAACCCCCCCAAACCTAACCCTAAACCTAACCCTAAGCCTAACCCTTAACCTAACCCTAAACCTAACCCTAAGCCTAACCCTTAACCTAACCCTAAACCTAACCCTATACCTAACCCTTAACCTAACGCTAAACCTAACGCTAACCCTTAACCTAACCCTAACCCTGCTTAACGTAACCCTAACCCTAACCCTAACCCTAACCCTTACCTTTATGTGAATCGGCTTGCTTTAAAAGCGCTTTTTAAAGCGCCCTTTTTTCTCCGTGGTCGTATTTGTCGCGCTGCTGATGACGTCAGGTACGCGCTTTAATCGGGCGCGCTTTAGTGGACCGCGGTTTTGTCGTGCCACGGTGGACTTCGATTCCCAGAATTCCCCAGCCAGCCCACGTGTCTGAAAGTTCCCAAGATTGAGAAACGCTGATTTACAAGTTAATACTATTTTTCCCTTCTTTCCCCAGGGGGATGTGTGCTGCGATTGGGTGGCTGCCTGCTGCTGCTGCCCCTGTGCCACGTGCCAGATGGCACGTGAGATAAAAAATCCCTGTTAAACCATCCTTGGACTCCACGAAGCCCTCTTCACAATTAACCAGGAAAGAGAAATTTACCTGCCGGGAAGGAATGACAACATCAAACTGAGCTTAAAACAAGAGGCAGAAGCAGCCACACAGGGAATGCAATAACCCCATGCAACCCTCCCCGCCGCCCCATCTTCCTGCCCGCTTCCATCACCAACTTTTTGACACACCTGGCTCCCCGCAGCAGCGTCGAGGGCAGCTTGATAACAAAAAAACAGCGGAGCTCCCTAATTCCGACCAGTTTAGCTGCTTGGAATTAACACGCTTCTGCGAACGGCTTTCCATTCGTTCGCTCCCATCCAGCAGGGGATTAACGACTTTTAATCACCACGCGGCAACTCGCCCGGCATCGCGACAAACCAGCCCTTCAAGATCAAGAGGCTACGCACAACCGCAAGCACAATTATCTCCCAGGCATCAAAGGGACACCGTCTGCTTCTTCTCACCATTTTGCAAGGGAGATCGCTATCAACGCAAAAGCTCATTCGTGTTAACAAAACCACAGGCCCGGCGGAAAAATTGCCTAACGTGCTTTCCCCCCCGATTTGTTCAGGAGATTGTAGCTGCTTTTCCACGCTCCAGATTGACAATGATTCATTCCAAACCAACTTTACTCCTTCTCGAACTTCTGATCCCAAGAGAAGTATTGTCAGCCAACTACGTTTAACAGTGATTCGGGATTTTGGGGTGTCCGCGGAGTGGGACGGCTGATAGTCCTGGCCGATCTGCAGCAACACTGGGTAGAAAGCAAGCAACTTGAGATCTAGTAGATTCTCTACACAGCGGTGGAAAAGCAAGGCTGTGAACAATCAAGGGAAAACTCCGTCCTTCCTCCATCTCTACACTCACTTTTGGACAAGTCTGACCCGGAGCTCGAGCACAGTCTGCTTGGTGGATTTTGTCCTCGGGGTTTCCAACCTGTATGGAAACATCAGCTAAACAGAGGGGTGGGGGTTCACACGTATGAAGACACAGAAGAGCTACCAGTGAGTACTAACCAAGCTGAACATGTGGGACCAACGCAGACACTAGGACTCGGTTGAGTGTGTTGGGGAAACACAGGCATTAAGAGCTAGGCTAAGGGCCACCCTGCATGCTCCCCCTATACCAAGGGTCTCGAACCTTGGCGACTTTCCGACTTGTGGGCTTCAGCTCCCCAAATTCCTCAGCCAGCCGGGAGTTGAAGTCCACAAACAATATTTTTTTTTTTAAACTGTGCCTTGTAATTCTGGGAGTTGAAGTCCACCAGTCGGAAAGTCACCCAGGTTCGAGACCCCTGCGGCCGATGCCATCCATTCATACTGAGTTGGCCCGAGGACCCTCCCAAGCAGGAGGGCAGCAGAGCAGGCGCACACAAGCCCCGGAGAGCATCTCTGGCTTTTCCGTTTGGTGGCCGCATCTCCAGCTGGCCGTAAAGTCTGTAGCGACGGCATACGAGCCGCAGAAATTTTGCACGCCTGTTCTCCTGAAGGTTCTTGCCCTTCTCAGCCCCTCCACCAGGCAGATTGCTGAAGCCCCTCTCAGCCCCAGCAGGGCGGAGTTCTCCACTAACTCATAGGGACATGCTCGTCAGGTTCTCGTGGCTGAGCAGTCCTTTGCGCGAGCTGCTCATGCCGTGGCTGCTGCTGCAGTAGTCCTGGAGATTGTGGCGCAGGGTGACGAGAGCAGAGCCAAGGCAAGCCCGGTTGGGGGCCTGCAGCCCACCCGGTAGCTGGAAGAGGACAGTAGCCACACCGGCCATGCCATCGTCCGTGGGCTCCAAAGTGATCGGCCCCACCCGGAAGCTGGAGTACGAGTAGCCCATGAGATGAGACAGGAAGGGCTCCGAGCGGCGGAAGTGGGCCACGGGATAAGGGACCTCGTGATAGGGTTTCAAGCGGCTGGGAAGGGGCTGGGCCGCTGCCAAGGATGGGAGTTTGTGTGGGCGAGCGGGGAGGAAAACCAACTCGGCCGGTGCCCCCAAATTATCCGGCTCGAAGTAAATGGTCACTTTGGCGAAAGGCCGGCTGGCCATCTTGGTCATTTCCTGCAAGTGGCGCCGTTGCTCGTGTCTCAAGTCCAGGAACTGCTTGATTTTCCAAAGCAAGACGCAGACGGAGAGGAAGAGGAAGAAGCAGGAGAAGAAGACGGAGAAGAAGACGAAGAGGTCGATGTGCGCCTGGTCCTGGCGGAAAAAGAGCAGGCCCTGAGACTCGGTGACGTTCGGGCTGCTGCCGCCGATTCCCAGCAAGATGACGTAAAAGCGGCTGGATTTCAGAGCGTGGATCTCGTGCGGGTAAGTGATGACCACCCGATCGCGGACACCCCGCACGATTAGCACCCCCTGCTGCTCCCTCACGGTGATGTAGGTGATCAAGCCGTGCGCCTGCGCCTCTCGTACCAGCGGGGAGGACTGGCTCACGTTGCTGCGCACCGGCGTTTCTTCCCCCGAGGGGACGATCCTCACCAAGTGGATGCCCGTCGCCCGGTCGACGTCCACCACAAACGTTTCGTAGGAGGTAGAGATGTAGACGTCCACTCCACCGAAGGTCACGTCGATGGTGATGCGGATGTCCACGTTGGTAAATTTGGGCTGGACGCCGAAAAAAACCGAGCGTCCAAAGAGCAAGTTCTTAATGTTCGGCTCGTGAAAGCAGTTGAGTTGGGACGTCGGGTCGAAGCAGCTCTCCTGATCGACGATGATCAGCCGGTAGCACTGGTGGCCACCCACCGGATTCCCGTGGAAGAATTCCCGGCATTTGGCGCACTGCGGAAAGGGGAGAAAAAGACCAGGCGGAAGATTTATAGGAAGCGATGCCAACGATTTTGAACTCTTTCTTCCTACTCAATTTGTCAGCCATATTTGAAAACCAGGAGTCTCCAAACTTGGCAACTTTACGACTTGTGGGACCTCAACTCCCAGAATTCCTCAGCCGGCCGGCTGAGGAATTCTGGGAGTTGAAGTCCACAAGTCGTAAAGCTGCCAAGTTTGGAGACTCCTGGTTTTAAGAGATGCCGGTTAAACGGTATGTGCCATTTCCCGCACACCAGTAATACTTATTAGTGGACTTTAAAAATTTATATCTCCTCTTTGATCAGCGCAACAGGATCTGGAAAGCTGACGCAGGCCTTTAATGCTGTGCTCGCAACAACCGCAGGACACAAATGGTTCCGATTGTTACTCCAAACCACAAAAACCGATGTAAAATTGACGATTCCTTTCCAGAATTCCATCCCTCTTTGAAGAAATGTTACGCGCTCCAGGTTATTTGTGACGGCGGGCCTTCGGGTTTTGCCCGCTACTAACTCCATCAATAAAAGATACATACTAATTCGATAAACATTTGTGAATGGTTTTGTTCGGCTCCCATTTATCCCAGAAGGTTTTTGCTGGCGCAGGCACTATGGACCGGTCCTTTGCTGTTTGCAGGGTGATATAAGCTCCTCGCGGGCCGGATCCGGCCTCTGGGCTTTGAGTTTGACATCCCTGGTGCAGGACAAAGTCCAGAGAAACGGCCCTTGATTTTGTGCTGCTAAATTCATCCCTCTGATTGAACTTCCCTTTCTCCTGATTCTAGGCCCGGTCCTTCCCTATAAAGACCCCCCCCACCTCCCAGCCTAAACCCAGAGCCTCCTTCCCCCGCTTTACCTGTTGTTTGTAGCAGTCCTTTTTGTCAGCCTGGGCGCTGTTTTGGCAGCCTCCGGTTTCAGTGTTGTTTTGACACGGGCAGCCGGTCCCATCCAGTTCGTGGCAATAGTCGGCATGGCCGTTACATTGGCACCTGGGAGAGGAAGGGGAGGAGGTAACGGATTGCTCTGAACGTACCACCCACCACACTGGAACCTCTCGTTACATCGGGAATATTGGTAGTCCTTGACTTTACAACCCCAATTGGAACTGGGATTTTGATCGTTGAGCGAGTCACCGCCCGAGGCCCAGTGCTATTATATAGCAATAGCAATAGCAGTTAGACTTATATGCCGCTTCATAGGGCTTTCAGCCCTCTCTAAGCGGTTTACAGAGTCAGCATATCGCCCCCACAGTCTGGGTCCTCATTTCACCCACCTCGGAAGGATGGAAGGCTGAGTCAACCTTGAGCCGGTGAGATTAGAACCGCTGAACTGCAGATAACAGTCAGCTGAAGTGGCCTGCAGTACTGCACCCTAACCACTGCGCCAACTCGGCTCTTTTAAATAGCAGAGAAGAACTATACTTCCAGAAAGCACATCAATTTTACCAGCATCTGTACAAGTATAGTCAGAAATGTAACACTACAAACAGTGTGTATCGTCTGAGCTGTTTGCTGTTTGTAGCAAGGAGGCAAATTGCTGGGAAGCAGATATTTTTCCCTTGTTTTCCTCCCCAAAAGCTAGGTGCGTCTTATACTCCGAAAAATGCGGGTATATTAAAAAAATTCCCAGTCTTACTTGGTACATTTGCCCTCCAGCAGGAAGTAGCCATGTAGGCAGCTCTCACACTTGTCTCCAAAGCTGTTGTTCTGGCAGTTCACACACACCGCCGCGTCCTCGGCAGGCCCTTCGGTCACCCAAGTGGGGATCTGTGAAGAGAAAAAAGACAACCCACATCTTCTCTCCCTCTTCTCCGTATCCACAGATCCACGATCAAAGGGGGGGGGGGATCTCATCTCAGTCAGCCTGAAACTATAGAGCAGTGTTTCTCAACGTTGGCAACTTGAAGATGTCCAGACTTCAACTCCCAGAATTCCCCAGCCAGCATTCGCTGGCTGGGGAATTCTGGGAGTTGAAGTCCGGACATCTTCAAGATGCCAAGGTTGAGAAACACTGCTATAGAGCAAACTCAAGGTCGGGGTGGTGGGGCGATGCTTGTCACTCACCAAGGCCGGCTCCAGGAGGAAGCGGACCGGATCCTGTTGGGCTCGCTTGTATTCTTCCCGTGTGATGCACATGTTGCTGTTCCCTCGGCAAAAAAACGTGGCAGGGACGGCAGGAGCCGCCGTTCAGGGCCGACCCGACGAAGAGCGGCTGGCATTTTTCACAGTGTGGTCCCTTAACGGGGAACAACAGACAGGGCAGTGTTTTGCACGACGGGGGCAGCACCAGGGGTGAATTTGGGGGACATACAAATGTCAATAAATTCTAAATTCTCTGTGTTGGGACAGAGTAGCAAGCAGAAAGATTCACAGGAGGGAGGGGGGGGAGCATTCCAGAGGAAGAAGAGGCAACACAGCTCAGAGATGATGTGTGAGAGAAAGAGGGTGAGGACAGCCCCTCCTTAACAGTTCCCAAAGTATACTGTCAATCCTCAGTAGAATCCTCAGACTGGCAAGACGTTACGCCAGGCCCAAAACCGAGAACGACACGTGGTGATTTTCCCAAGCGGAGTTCTTTACTGCTATACCCCGGGGGTGACAAACTCAAGACCCGGAGGCCGGATCCGGAAATTAGATCTGGAAGGAGCAGCCCGCGGTGCCTCTGCCAGCAAAAACGGAGCTGGGGAGGGCCTTAATAACTGCGGTGACTCACTGCGGCAAGAACGGTCCGTGAAAGGGGTTGAAAATTCACTTAGTTGTCTGTTTCAGAAACATACATTTTGGGCTCAACTGTGGTCGTAAGCCGAGGACTACCTGCACTATTAGGGAGGAGCTGTCTTCACCTTCTTTCTCTCACACCACAAACACGATATCCTGACTGAGTTGCCTCTTACTCCTCCGGAATGCTCCCGCCCCCTTACTGGCAAGCCACCCCCTTCCTGCGTCCCACCGCAGCTTCAGAGAGGGAAGAACGGAGCTGACCACAGAGCGTGCGTGCTAAGAATCCAGCTCCAAACGGTTCCAGTTGCCCCTCGGCTTTGCAGCCGCCACCCACCCACCCCGCGCCCGCCCGTGTGGTTCTTCGCCCTCCTCACCATGGTGTTGTTGAAACACTGCAGGCACTGATCTTGGGCCCCCACGCCCCGGCAATTGCTGTGCTTGTTACACTGACATTCCACCGAGCAATTCTGACCCACGTAGCCAAAATGGCACTGGCACGCATTGGGTTCCACGCAGGTCCCGTTCACACAGCCTTGCTCGCACACCGGTTTGCAGAGTCCTGTAATGCTGCCAAGAGAAGGAGGGGGGGACAGCCTGTCAGGCCGGGAAGCCATCTTTCCCATTAAGGCCTTCGGGCTTGCCACATTTTTTTCTACTGTGGGAAAACAGGAGGGGAGGGGGGATTATATGGCGTATGGGAGATACATACCGTATTTTTCGGCGTATAAGATGCACCTTTTTCCCCCCCTAAAAGAGGGTGAAAATTTGGGTGTGTCTTATATACCAAATGTAGCCCCGGTTCCACCACAAAACTGCGTTCGACTAAAACGCGCTCAACGAAACTGCGTAGCTGATGTCATCAACAGGGCGACAACAGCGCGGAGACAGAAGCATGCTGTAAACGTTAAACCTAAAATTAACCCCTAAACCTAAACCTAACCCCCCTAAACCTAATCCTAACCCTAACCCTAACCCTTAACCTAACCCTAACCCTAACTCTTAACCTAACCCTAAACTTAACCCTAACCCTTAACCTAACCCTAAACCTAACCCTTAACCTAACCCTAAACCTAACCCTAACCCTTAACCTAACCCTAAACCTAACCCTAAACCTAACCCTAACCCTAAACCTAACCTTTAACCTAACCCTAACCCTAACCCTAAACCTAACCCTAAACCTAACCCTAACCCTTAACCTAACCCTAAAGCTAACCCTAAAGCTAACCCTAAACCTAACCCTTACCTTAACTTGAATCGGCTTGCTTTCAAAGCGCTATTTAAAGCGCCCTTCTTTCTCCGCGCTGGCTGTTGTCGCCCTGTTGATGACGTCAGCGACGCGGTTTAATTGGGCACGGCTTAGTCAAGCGCGGTTTTGACGGGTCACGTGTAGCCCCACCCACCCACAGGCCCCCAACTCTTTGGCCTTTGCCTCCCAGCAATTTACCTCTTTGCAACAAATGGGGGGGGAGGGGGGGTTGCGGAGGCTTCAATAAGCTACAGCAACCCCTGCAGCCTCTTAACAGTCGATGATGGGGAGAAATTGAAAGTGAAACTAGCTGTTTGCTCCACATGGCAAACTGCTGGGAGGCAGGTTTTTTTTTTTCTCGTGCTAATCAGGCTGTTGGCTGTTTGCTGCAAGGAGGCAAGTCAAGAACTATAAATGCCTATAGAATGTTCAAATTATTACACTTATTTTTTAAAGACTGCTTTATTATTATTCTAGACCAGTGTTTCTCAACCTTGGCAACTTGAAGACGTCTGGACTTCAACTCCCAGAATTCCCCAGCCAGCGATAGACAACTTAATAAAATGAAGAAGCTTTTAAAAATAAATGCTTGATCGGAAGAGGCCCACTGCTATTGTTTTAAAAAGTGCTATTCTTTTAAATAGCAGAGAATAACTGTACTTCCAGAAAGCACATTTTAACAGCGTCTGTACAAGTATAGTCTGAAATATAACACTACAAACTGTATATTGTCTGTACTGCTTGTTGCAAAGAGGCAAAATGCTGGGAGGCAGAGGGAGATAGTTTTCCCTTGTTTTCCTCCCCAAAATCTAGGTGCGTCTTATACTTCGGAGCATCTTATACTCTGAAAAATACGGTAGTCTAAATAACATTCCTTTCTCAGAGAGTCAAGGACACCTTGCCCTGCAGCTTCAACGGTGTGCCTGGGGGGAATCTCCGGTTTTGCATGGTGCCTGATTAGATCATATGATGGACAGGTGGGCGCCGGGCAGGGACTTACTTTCATTTGGGTAGGGAAAAGGGGTGGGTTCCTACATGAACCGGTACCGGTTTGCTCAGGCATTTTGCCATGCGTTGCTTGCGCATGCGCAATTCACTTTTAACGGTTGTGCTCCATTAAAAGAGCATTAAAAGCTAATAAAATAGATGCCAGCAATGGCAACGGAGACTGGGGAACCGGTTTGGGGGGCGTGGCCAGCCTGGTTCGCTGCCGGGTTCTGCGACCCAGGTCAGATTACCCAATTGTTAGGTAAGTGAGCCCAGGCGCAAGCTAGAGATACGGCTGGCGCATCCTTCTTTCACACTAACTTGTCCAGGGTGTAGCCATTTTTGCAGGTGCATTTGTAGCTGTGGGGCAGGTCGCTGCAATTCTGGGTCTCGTTGCAGTCGTGGTGCCCGTTCAGGCATTCGTTTTCGGGCGGGCACGACATAAACGCCCAGTCTGCATTCAGGCCGCACAATTCCACCAGCCCTGCAAAGCAGAGGGGAAAAGAGAGAGGGGGAAATCCTAGCTGCAGGGATATAACAATAGCACTTAGACTTATATATCGCTTCACAGTGCTTCACAACCCTCTCTAAGCGGTTTACGGAGTCAGCCTCTTGCCCACAACAATCTGGGTCCTCGTTTTACCTCCCTCGGAAGGATGGAAAGGCTGAGTCAGCCTTGAGCCAGCCAGGATCGAACTGCTGGCAGTGGGCAGAGTTAGCCAGCAATACTGCATTAAGGAAAGAAGGAAGGAAGGAAGGAAGGAAGGAAGGAAGGAAGGAAGGAAGGAAGGAAGGAAGGAAGGAAGGATGGAAGGAAGGAAGGAAGGAGAGATGGATGGAAGGTAGTTAGGAAGGAAGGAAGGAAGGAAGGAAAAAAGGAAGGAAGGAGAGATGGATGGATGGATGGGAGGGAGGGAGGGAGGGAGGAAGGAAGGGAGAAAGGAAGGAAGGAAGGAAAAAAGGAAGGAAGGAGAGATGGATGGATGGATGGGAGGGAGAGAGGAAGGAAGGAAGAGCAAGAGCACTTAAACTTATATACCACTTCACAAACCTTTACAGCCCTCTCTAAGTGGTTTACAGAGTCAGCCTCTTGCCCCCAAACAATCCAGGTCCTCATTTGACCCACCTCGGAAGGAGGGAAGGCTGAGTCAACCTTGAGCCTGGTGGGATTCAAACTGCCAAATTGCAGGCAGCCGGCAGGCAGCAGAAGTAGCTGGCAGTACTGCACTCTAACCACTGCGCCACCAAGTCCCATATATTTGTGAAGGATATCCTGTCTTTGGCACAGAGTTTCTAAATCTTAGCCGCTTTCAGCTGGGTGGACTTCAACTCCCAGAATCCTCCAGCCAGCATGCTGGCAGCTACCACCTACCCCTGCGAAGGTTCACCAACACAGCCTTGCCCATCTGCCCATCCAGGTGCTGGCCAAGCTATCCCTTTACAAAGATGTCCAAAGAATGATGGCCAGAAACATGATCCTGGAAGCCGCTTCCCAATATGTAACTATTTAAATATAGATTCTTTTTTTCTCTTTCTCTCCCATGGCTAACAAACCTGATGCTCCTTCCTCCTTTTATTTCCCCCCACAACAACCCTGTGAGGTGGGCTGGGCTAAGAGAGAAAGGGACTGACCCAAAATCACCCAGTCGGTTCTCAGGCCTAAAGCGGGACCCTTGCCTATGGCAGGATTAGAACTCACAGTCTCCCGGTTTCTAGCCAACTTTCTTGTCTTAACCACAGGTTCTCTTTCTCGCCCTCTGCTTCTCACGGCTCAGTGCGCCCTCAATACCCCTCTCAGAATGCGCCCGCCAAAGCCCAGGGGCTCACCATGGCGAGGGCCACTCCGCCCGCCCTCCAGGCAACGCCCTTGGCCATTCTCTCCCCGGAAGCTGCACCAGCCACACCGAGGCTGCTGGATGCAGAGAGCGCACTGCTGGAAATGGGAACAGGATGGAGCGCAGCTCTCCGACCCGCTCAGCACCCGGCCACACATCCCGGCCGCGCAGCGCATCGGTAGGTAAGTTGGACTCATACACTGTGGAGAGAAGAGAGAGAGGGGGAGAGAGAGAGACAGAACGCATCAGAGTAGGCGTCTCCAAATTGGGCCACCGTTAAGACTGACTGGACTTCAACTGCCAGAATTCTCCAACCAGTATGGCGGGCTGGGGAATTCTGGGAGTTGAAGTCCACCAGTCTTACAGTGGTCAAATTTGGAGACACCTGCATAAGAATCTCCCCGGCAGCACCGACATACGCTGGCTGCCCTGTTGTGGCCCGCCAGAGGCCAGTGGCGCTGGCAGCAGATTCGGACAGTGAGGAGGTTGGGGATGCACATGGGCCAGTCCTGGAGTCTGGGGAAGGCTCGGACGAGGGCTCTGTGTCGGAGGCAGAGAGGGGGCCAGGGCCGTATGCCAGTTATCAGCTGCCTTCAGAGTCAGACAGCAGTGAGGCAGAGGAACAGCTGGAGCCTGTTCCCAGTGTGATCGTGCGCAGAGTCTCCAGAAGAAAAGAACAGCTAAGAAATCAGGGTCAACTTGGCAGTAAAGCCACAGGTGGACAGTGAATGGCCCCTCCCATAAGATACAAAAGAGGAGCAAAAGGGGAGGGGGCTTTTGCAGGAAACAATTCGTCCGTTCGTTTCAGGAGTGTGAAGATCTGTCCGTGAATCTCAGAGACTCTGTGCCCAGCCTTTCCTTGCACCTCATTTGGATAATATTTACATGGCAGCTTTCCAAGCGAGATAAGGTCTGTGGTCATAAATCCACCTTTGAAAGACTGTTTACCAGGCCTTTGCTGAATGTGAATGAGAGGAATTCACATTCGTTTCATAAAAGGGGTTTTGTCAGGTACATTTTGGGGGAAGCCGCGGTCAGAACATGCCCCATATCATTTACCTGCTGCAGGCTGACACTCCAGACGCACTGCTGCCAGCCCCCATCCGCCCCCTTGGAGCTGAGGCAGTCCCCACAAGTGCTGTGGTTGTGACACGGTGTGGGGCAGGCCAGGGGGGGCGAGGACTCCACAGGCATCGGGGAGACGTTGAGGAGCGAGTGGCTGAAGCAAGTCCAGTCATACGTGGGCTGCACACTGAGAATGCGTCGGGTCTCCCCTAAGGATTTTTTTTGCGGGGGGAGAGAAGAAGGGTGAATATTAGGAGCTTTCGAAGCCAGGATCCTTCCCCTTGGTTGCCCCCCCCCCCCCAACAAATCTACCAGTGAGACAAGCATGGGCATCCACCATATTGGAATGGAATGGAATTTTATTATTTGTATGCCGCCCTTCTCCGGGAGGACTCAGGGCGGCGAACAATTCAAAAGGGGAAAAAGGGGAACATAAAAAACGAAATACAAATAATAAAAATAAGCAACAGCCGCACAACCATACATGTCGAGAGGGGAAGGGAACTCATCACCCCCAGGCCTGCCGGCAAAGCCAGCTTTTGACGGCTTTTCGGAAGGCCTGGAGAGAGGTGAGGGTCCGAATCCCTGCGGGGAGTTCATTCCAGAGGGCCGGAGCTGCCACAGAGAAGGCCCTCCCCCGGGTAATAGCCAGGTGGCATTGGCTGGTAGATGGCACCCGGAGGAGGCCAACCCTGTGAGATCTAATGGGTCTGTGGGAGGTAATTGGCAGCAGGCGGTCTCTCAAGTCAATATTCAGTATGAAGCAGGGGTAGATTCCAGCCGCCATTACTACCGGTTCGGTATTTTTTTAAAAATGCCCCCCGCGCATGTGCATTTTCATTTAAAACGACCTGCGCATGCGCACAACATTAAAAACCGAATAAAATTACATTTTTTAAAAAATGAAGATGGTTCTGGGCACGTGCAGAACAGAAAATCAAGATAGCAATAGCAGTTAGACTTATATACCGCTTCATAGGGCTTTCAGCCCTCTCTAAGCGGTTTACAGAGTCAGCATGTTGCCCCCACAGTCCGGGTCCTCATTTTACCCACCTCGGAAGGATGGAAGGCTGAGTCAACCCTGAGCCGGTGAGATTAGAACCGCTGAACTGCAGATAGCAGTCAGGTGAAGTGGCCTGCAGTGCTGCACCCTAACCACTGCGCCACCTCGGTTCTCATAGAACCAGTACGGCCATGTGTCCACCGGAGTTACTCCCTATTCGGCCGAACTGGACCGAATAGGTAGGAAGCCGCCTCTGGTACGAGGACTTGGAGAATGGAAGAAGAGGAAGATTTGATGTGGGAGGAATGGATGTGTCTTCTCCGCAAGCTCCCTTGAAATGGAACAGAAGTTCAGGAGAACTTGGGAAGGTGGACCTCCAGAGGGGTGATGTCTAGATGACCTCCAGGGGTCAAGGCTTCTGGGACGGAGCCTCTCCTGGTTTCCCAAGCCATGCCACCCTTCACCAACTCTTTCTGGCTCATTTTACAGTCATTTTCCATCTTCATCTACAGCCCCATCTTCCCCGACGATCAAAGCTGACACCAGCCAGAGCAATAACAAAACTCAAAGAAGTACAGGTAGTCCTCGACTTACGACCACAACTGAGCCCAACATTTCGGTTGCTAAGTGAGACGCTTCTGGAGCGTTGGCCCTGTTTTGCGATCTTTCTCGCCACAGCGAAGTGAAGTACTTGTCTGTTTTGTCGCTTAATGACCTTGTAATCCCTTGCCGGGTGAAGGCAGGACAACTGGGATGGGAGCTGAGTGTTTTACTGGCCCGATGCCCTTCCTGTCACCAATGCAGAGTTCGCAGCAGATATAGTCTCACTGTAGTTAAGTGAATTTCGGTTAAATGACCCTGGGGGCTCATTTGTGCAGTTGCTAAGGGGGTGAAAAATGATCGCTGAGTCACTTTTTCAGTGCCGTTGTAACTTTGGTCACTAAATGAACTGTTGTTAAGTCGAGGATTACTTATAGCGCAAGATCGGAAGATGGGGAGAGATCTGGCGCACAGGATCGCCAAGAGTCAGAGACGACGGAATGGATAACATCATCATCATCAATCCATCGTTACCGCCAACTGTCGTCTTCCTTTTTTAGCGACTTCTTTCTCAGAGCCCTCTGCCCCTCGCTCCTCACCCTGCAGCCCTCTCCTCCCTTCTCCTCTCCCTCGTCCCCTTGCCTCGCCCGTCCCCCTCCGCCAATTGCGGGTCCGGCTCCTCACCGGTGCGCTTGAATTGCCTCGTCCACATGCACTTCCCGGACGCCGTACACTTGGCGCAGTCGGAGGCCTCGCAGGAGATCTCCGAGCAGTTGCTGGCCACGAAGATCTCCCGCTGGTTGATACGGCAGTCGTTCTCCGACGTGCAGCTGCCGGTGCTGCCGATACATGCACCCTCGGGGCAGTTGGTGCACCATTTACACTGCGGCAAAGGCTGGGGAAACAGACAGCAGTTCGCAAAACCTGGCGGCTGCAATCCAGCCACGGATTCTAATCCTCAAGCCGTGAAGGCGGCTTGACTTGGGTTCCACTGCAGGTAGTCCTCGACGTACGACCACAAAAACTGAGCCCAAGCATTCCGTTGCTAAGTGAGTTTTGCCCCATTTTTTTGACCTTTTTCTCGCCACGGTTGCTAAGTGAATCGCTTGAGCTGTTAAAAGTTAGTAGCCCGGTCGTTAAGTGAATCGGGCTTCCCCGTTGACTTTGCTGGTTAGAAGGTCGCAACAGGGGGAATCACATGACTCTGGGACACTGCAATAGTCGTAAGTATGAATCAGTGGCCAAGCAGCCGAATTTTGATCATGGGGATGCTACAAGGTCGTAAGTGTGAAAAGCGGTCGTAAGTCACTTTTTTCAGTGACGTTAACTTTGAACAGTCGCTCAACGAACTGCGCTGGGATCCATCCTCCCTGCATTCTCTACCCCGATAAGCCACGCCCATCTCTAAAGCGGTATTTCACAATCTCTGCAAATTTAAGGCCTGGACTTCAACCCCCAGCATTCATGCCTGGCTGAGGGATTCTGGGAGTTGAAGTCCATACAGCTTAAAGATGCCAAGGTTGAGAACAACGTCGACCGAAAGGCGCTGTTGCTTTTGCCAAAACTACCAAATGGCGTTCCTGGCTTGGGAAAATAATGACACTAAAAATGCATTCATGTACTTGGGAGGTTCTTCAAAAAGAAATACTGACAACTCCCAGAATTCCCCAGCCAGAGTGTGTGGACTTCAACTCCCAGAGTTCCCCAGCAAGCATGTGTGGACTTCAACTCCCAGAATTCCCTAGCCAGCGTGTGTGGACTTCAACTCCCAGAATCCCCTAGCCAGCGTGTGTGGACTTCAACTCCCAGAATTCCCTAGCCAGCGTGTGTGGACTTCAACTCCCAGAATTCCCTAGCCAGCATGTGTGGACTTCAACTCCCAGAATTCCCTAGCCAGTGTGTGTGGACTTCAACTCCCAGAATTCCCTAGCCAGCGTGTGTGGACTTCAACTCCCAGAATCCCCTAGCCAGCGTGTGGACTTCAACTCCCAGAATTCCCTAGCCAGCGTGTGTGGATTTCAACTCCCAGAATTCCCTAGCCAGCGTGTGGACTTCAACTCCCAGAATCCCCTAGCCAGCATGTGTGGACTTCAACTCCCAGAATTCCCTAGCCAGCGTGTGTGGATTTCAACTCCCAGAATTCCCCAGCTAGTGTATGTGGACTTCAACTCTCAAGAGTTCCCCAGCTAAAGTGTGTGGACTTCAACTCCCAGAATTCCCTAGCCAGCGTGTGTGGACTTCAACTCCCAGAGTTCCCTAGCCAGCCATTCTCCACTGCCTATATTCACCCCACCCCCAAATCCTCTCTTTACAGGGAGTTGCTGGTCACATTGGGCCTACTTGCTGCCATTAACCCAACTCTCTTACTTCTCTTAGTAAAGTGAGTGCAGGATCAAAAGGTTTATGATTTCCCACTCCCCCTCTGGTCTCTGAGTGGGATCGCTGCCAGAACAGGCAAGTTGCTACTTACGGGAATACCCAGGCTGTGGGCCATGGCGCGAGGATGTTGGGCGAGACACTCGCTACAAGTTCTCAGCCGGCGACACTCGTCCGGAGACCGTGGGGTGGGAAAGCAGGAGATCCCGCTGAAGGAGCAGCCTTGCCTGCAGGAAGAAGAGAAGAGAAACTATGAGGTCCCACGGTCAACCAAACTGCCCCTATATTTCTAACCCAGAAGTGATTTGCCATTGAGGCCTTCCGAGGGCTGTGGGAAAGTGACTGGCTCGAGGTGGCTTCATGTCTAAGGTGGGACTAGAATTCACTGTCTCCTTGGGATTGGCGCGAAGTCACCCAGCTGGCTTTTATGGCTAAAGCGGGGCTGGAACTCCCAGTCTCCTGGGGATTGGCTCAAAGTCACACAAATGGCTTTCATGCCTTAGATAGGACTAGAAGTCGCCATCTCCTGTTGATTGCCCAAAGTTATCCAGCTAGTTTTCATGGGACTAGAACTCCCAGTCTCCTCTTGATTGCCCAAAGTTACCCAGCTAGTTTTCATGGGGCTAGAACTCCCAGTCTCCTCTTGATTGCCCAAAGTTACCCAGCTAGTTTTCATGGGACTAGAATTCCCAGTCTCCTGGTGATTGGTCCAAAGTCACCCAGCCAGCTTTCGTGCCCAAGGTGGAACTAGAACTCGCCATCTCCCTGTTTCTAACCCGATTCCTTAACCATTACACCAAACTGGCTCTTCCCTTTCCTTTCCTCCTCTCCTTTTCCTATCCCAGGTGCCCGCGGATTATTCCCGAATTCCTTGGAAGATTGGCTACTCCAAAGCAGAGTTGCAAGTCCCCCAGCTCAACCACAACCCACAGAAACAAGGCCTCCACCCCTCAAGGTCCATCCTGCCGTCCAGCCTTCTGACAATTAGGTAGCCTCAGTACAGGTAGTACTCAACGTACGACCACAATCAAGCCCCCAAATTTTGTGGCTAAGTGAGAAAATTGGGAAATGAGTTTCGTTCCATTTTATGATATATCTATATCTATATCTATATCTATCTATATCTATATCATCTATATCTATATCTATATCTATATCTATCTATATCTATCTATATATCTATCTATATCTATATCTATCTATATCTCTATATATCTATATCATCTATATCTATATCTATATCTATATATCTCTATATATCTCTATATATCTCTATATATCTCTATCTCTATCTCTATCTCTATATATCTATATCTACTTCTATATCTACATCTATATCTATATCTATCTATATCTATCTATATCTATATCATCTATATCTATATCTATATCTATATCTATATCTATATCTATCTATATCTATCTACATCTATATCATCTATATCTATCTATATCTATATCTATATCTAATCTATATCTATATATCTCTATATATCTCTATCTCTATCTCTATATCTACTTCTATATCTACATCTATATCTATATCTATCTATCTATATCTATATCATCTATATCTATATCTATATCTAATCTATATCTCTATATCTCTCTATATCTCTATCTCTATCTCTATCTATATATCTATATCTATATCTATATCTATTCTATATCTATATCTATATCTATATCTATCTATATCTATCTATATCTATCTATCTATATCTATATCATCTATATCTATATCTATATCTAATCTATATCTATATATCTCTATATATCTCTATATATCTCTATCTCTATCTCTATCTCTACTTCTACATCTACATCTACATCTACATCTACATCTACATCTACATCTACATCTACATCTACATCTACATCTACATCTACATCTACATCTATATATATTTGCCGGAGTTGTTAAGTGAATCACTGCCGCCTTGTTAAGTGAGTAACATAGCGGCTGATCGAATTTGCCTTCCCCGCTGACTTTGCTTGTCCAAAGGTTGCAAAACTGGATCCCCATGACCCTGGGACACTGCAGCCGTCGTAAATAGGAGTCACTCGCCAAGGGTCTCAATTTGGATCGTGTGACCCACGGGGATGCTGCAACGGTCGTGTGAAAAACTGCTCGCGAGTGCTGTCGTGACTTTGAACAGCCGCTAAAAGAACTGCCGTTAAGCGGAGAACTACCGGTCGATTAAATTCACTCGTACCTTTCAGCCGCATCCGCAGAGACGCAGCTGGCGTGGCACCAGACGCAGCTGGCGTTCGAGCCGTTGCAAGCTTCCGGGCTGGAGAAGATCAGGCAGGGATCGTGGGGCACCGAGAGGGCCAGCATGCGCCCCAGGGCCACCCCGTTGAAGCCCCCGGAGAGGAAGAGGCGGCCTCCCGTGGAAGCCATGGCGTGGGCGATGGATTCGGTGATGGGCTCCCCCACCACAGCCCCGGCTACAGAGAAGGAGAGACAACGTCTTCAGTGGAGAAAAACTGATGGGGGGCATGGGGGGGGGGGGAAGAGCGCCAGCCCCCAATCAAAACACAGAAATGAACGCGTTGTTTTAGAGCCGGGTGTGTTTGTGTGTGTGTCAAACTCAAGGCCCGCAGGCCAGATCCAGCTTAAATACCTGGAAATATCAAAGGTGCCTCTGGCGGCAAAACCAGAATAGAATAGAATAGAATAACAGAGTTATAGCAGAGCGGCGCAGGAGGCCATGGGGGGTGAAAATGAGGGGCAGAGGGGCTGCTTGCAAACTATTCTCCAAGGCACCTGAGGGCAGGACAAGAAGCAATGGGTGGAAACTAATCAAGGAGAGAAGCAACTTAGAACTGAGGATAAATTTCCTGACAATTAGAACAATTAATCAGTGGAGCAGAAGTTGCCTCCAGAAGTTGTGAATGCCCCAACACTGGAAGTCTTTAAGAAGATGTTGGATAGCCATTGTCTGAAACGGTTTAGGGTTTCCTGCCTAGGCAGGGGGTTGGACTAGAAGACCTCCAAGGTCCCTTCCGACTCTGCTGTTGTATTGTATTGTATTGTATTGAACCCACAGCTCAATCCTGAGCTTCTAGCAGTATTTATGAAACTCTTGTTATTCTAGATAGATATTCCAGGTTGTAAGCTGTATACACCTGCTTGCCTGTACTTTTACCTGTGATGTTGGGAAGGATCCAGGTATTGCAATTCAGCTGGTAGAAGAAAACGTGGTTGGTGAAATTCTCCCGTTCGGTCCGCCCTCCTATGACCACCATGGTGTCCTTCAGCACGGCTGCCACGTGGAAGAAATGGGCCAGGGGCTGCAGGGGGATGGAGAGATTTGTCTCCGATTTGCTCATCCTTATTGATGCTTCATTCTTCCAGTTGGGCCCTACCAATCTCCATTCCAGGATTGTAGTTAGGTAAAGGTTCCCCTCGCACATGTGTGCTAGTCATTCCCGACTCTAGGGGGCGGTGCTCATCTCCGTTTCAAAGCCAAAGAGCCAGCGCTGTCCGAAGACGTCTCCGTGGTCATGTGGCCGGCATGACTAAACACCAAAGGCGCACGGAACGCTGTTATCTTCCCACCAAAGGGGGTTCCTATTTTTCTACTTGCATTTTTCACATGCTTTCGAACTGCTAGGTTGGCAGAAGCTGGGACAAGTCACGGGAGCTCACTCCGTTACGCGGCGCTAGGGATTCGAACCACAGAACTGCCGGCCTTTCTCATCAACAACCTCAGCGTCTTAACCACTGAGCCACCTCTGGGAGTTGAAGTCCAGAAGTCTTAAAGTTGACAAGGTTGGAGACTGCCGGTCTAAAGGGGTCTAAAATTTCTGCGTTCTCCCTCCGAAGCCTACCTGGGCATCTGTGTTAGTTCTGCTGCCACTCACCTTCGGTCCTTGGGATGGAGCCAGTAAACTCCAGGTCAGGTTGGGATAGTAAAGGCTGTAGAGCTCAGGAGAAGCTGAAACCATCTCCACGTGGAAACGGTGGCCGCCGAAGACGTAAACAGCATCTGTGCTCTCGTGGTAAACAGCCGAGTGGCCGTAGAGACCTGGAAAGGAAATCTGTGAGTACCAGGTGTCCATATGGGGCAGCCCTTGAAGAGCATTTGGAGAGTTCAACTGGTCCAGAACGCGGCCGCGTGAGCAATTGTGGGTGTACCTCGATACACCCACGTTACACCTATCCTCCGCGAGCTGCACTGGCTTTCAATCTGTCTCCGGATACACTTCAAGGTGCTAGTCGTCACTTATAAAGCCCTTCATGGTATTGGACCTGGGTACTTGAGAGACCGCCTGCTGCCAATTACCTCCCAAAGACCCATTAGATTGCACAGGGTCGGCCTCCTCCGGGTTCCATCCACCAGCCAATGCTATCTGGCTACGACCCGGGGGAGGGCCTTCTCTGTTGCAGCTCCGGCCCTTTGGAACGAACTCCCCGCAGAGATTCGGACCCTCACCTCTCTCCCTGCTTTCCGAAAAGCCGTTAAGACCTGGCTGTGTCGGCAGGCCTGGGGTTGATGAGCTCTCTTCCCCTCTTGACAGGTGTGGTTGTTGGTCATTTTAAATGTCTATTTTGTACTTGTATGTTTCCCCTTCCCGTTTAAGTTGTTCGCCGCCCTGAGTCCCTTTTAGGGAATAGGGCAGCATATAAATAAAATAAAACTTAAACTTAAAACTTAAACATATTTATGGCTTGGGGGTAGGGGGGAATCCTACCTAGAGTTTCTCGTCCTTGGTGTTCTGACCCAGCTCCCCAAACCCCACCAAACCCTTTGTAGTTGAAGCAATTGATTCCTTCATTAGGAATGTCGGAAGCCCTGGCAAAAAAATTTCTCTCTCAGGCTAACAAGTCCGGCCTGCCAGGAGCTGAATAGTTGCCACATGTATTCATCTCCACCCCCTGCCTTTTATCCTCAGAGCTAGGGTGGGGCTTTGCTAGCAGTGGTGGCTCTTCCGTCCAGAGGACCGGCCCATAGATTTCCACTGCTCTCCTCTCCTCTGCCTTCTGTGCATCAGGCACTGGATTCAACTGTTCCCCCCTCTTCCTCCTCAGCCACCTCCAGACCTGGGGGCTGTTGACTCTCCATCTGAGGGCTGATGGACGGCCCAGGCTCCACCTCTGTCTCTATCTCTGCCAGCTCCTTTCCCTCTTCCCCCTCGGAGCTCGCGGGTTGCCCGGATGCTGCCCTGACTCCCATGCTGCCTCCTCATCTGATTTGGCTGTTGGAGTGGCCGGCAGTCCACAGGCCACAACACTTGGCAACTTCTATTCTATTCTACTCCATTCCATTCCATTCATTTCCTATTTCCTCTGTTCTCTGTTTTCTTTTCTATTCTATTCTCTTCTATTCTATCCTATCCTATCCCATTCCATTCCATTAATTTCCTATTTCCTCTGTTCTATTCTATTCCATTCCATTCTATTCTTTTCTACTTTATTCCATTCTATTCTATTACATTCCGTTCCATTCCATTCCATTATATTCTACTCTACTCTATTCTATTCCATTCCATTCATTTCCTATTTCCTCTGTTCTGTTTTCTTTTCTATTCTATTCTATCCTATCCTATCCCATTCCATTAATTTCCTATTTCCTCTGTTCTATTCTATTCAATTCCATTCTATTCTTTTCTACTTTATTCCATTCTATTCTATTCCATTCCGTTCCATTCCATTATATTCTATTCTACTCTATTCTATTCCATTCCATTCATTTCCTATTTCCTCTGTTCTCTGTTTTCTAATCCTATTCTATTCTATTCTATTCCATTCCATTCATTTCCTATTTTTTCTATTCTATTCTATTCTATTCTATTCCAATCCAATCCAATCCTACCATGCATTCTGGGGAATTTGGAGGGCTTCCTTGGAGGTTTTTACAAAAAGAGACCTGGCTTTCCCGCCGTCTCTTGGTCATGGATCCTGGAGTTCCTTTCTGAAATTTCCTTTCGATAACTACAATGCTAGGCTCGCTCTCCCCCAAATCCCCTGCTGACATTCGTCCTGATCCTCTCTACCTACCTGTCGGAGGTGTCCCTGCCTGGTTCCCGGCGTGCCAGCTCTCTGATGCCACGTTATATTCCAGCAGCTTCTTGTTGAAGCCGTTCTCGGGAGAGTAGCCGCCAATCAGAAGCAAGGATGAGCCGCGCCGCGCCGTGAGGGTGTGACCAGCTACGGCTGGGATCAGAGGGTCCTAGTGTGGGTGGGAAGAAAAGAGAGAAGGCCTTATGAGACGAAAGAGAGGCCCTGAACCGAAGATGGCTCTCTGCTCACCACCAGCTGGAAAACCTTTAGAGACCTTCTTCTGGATTTCCCTACGGTGGAAAACCATGTCACTGTTTATCAACGGAGAAGACTTAAGACAGTGCCCAGATTTTTTTGTTTGGGTATGGATCAGTGGTGGGTTGCTTATCCCGTTCCAACCGGTTTGGTTGGAACGGGGCCGGCAGCGTCCTCGTGCACGCGCGTAGTTCACACATGCGTCTTAGTGCCTGCGCGATGCTCCAGCTGCTCGCGGAGAATCACGCAGGCGCTGTACGTGCCATGCGCCTGCGTGGAAGCGCAGAAGCCTTCAAAGACCGGTAAGGAGCGCGGGCGGGCAGGCGGGCCCTTCGCCGTTCCCGGAAGTTACTTACAAAAACGAGCAAAAAACTACCATTGTATAATAAAAGGGCATGGATAGTCTTTAGGAAGCTTATAGTGCTGCTGGGGGCTGGGGGTAAAATTGAGCAAAAAATGGCCCATTCTTTGCTCATTTCTGCCCTCCCCAGCACCCAGGAGCACTCTGGAAGCCTCCTAAAGGCTACGCACGGCCATTATGGTGAAGGGGGCGGGGTTTGGGGAGGCAAAAAAATGCTGTGTTCAGTATATAAGACGCACCCAGATTTTCAGCCTCTTTTTTGAGGGGAAAAAGGTGCGTCTTATACTCTGAAAAATACGGTAATCTTCTAAACTTACTGACCGGAAGGTGTAAGCAGCAAAGAATGGCAGGTAGAAGGGTTGTTTCTCCGGGAACTGCTTGGGAGTGATGAGGAGTTAGCCTAGCAGGGAAGGACTAAGGAAGGTTCATAGGATCCCACCGAGGATGCATCGTCTGGACTCTAGAGGACATCTTACCGGCAGTAGCCTCCATTGCAAAGTGGTGAGGTTGAGCAGCCAGAAATCGCTGGCCACTCCGTCCGCCGTCAGCCCACCGAGGACGTACATTGCTTTGCCTGGGGAGATGTAGGCCGCCGCGTGGAAGTACCGGGGGTTGGGGCCTGGCCCTCGGTCCTCTGTTCCTGCCAGCATCTGAGTCCAGCGCCGTTCGGCGATGGCGTACCTGGGGAGTCACAGGGCCTTTGGCTGCCATTGCCCGCAAAGGCGGCAGGCAGGGGTTCGGGGAAGACCCTTTGAGGGATGGAAGGGTCTGTTACCTGTACACGTTACCCAGCATGCCTTCGCGCAACGACATGCCTCCAAACATCCAGAGCGTGGAGTCAGGCCCTTCCACCATGGTGTGGCCTAAACGGTGGAGGAAGCGGCTGGCTGTGTCCTTGAAAAAAAATTATGGAGGGAAGGATGAGGCATGGACCCAGCCTTTCTCAACACAAAACCGAAAATTCTTGCATGAAGATCTGCCATATCCTGCTCCCTGTCATCGTGGAGACTTCAGGTTCACAAGGAGACATGAGCTTGTTCCCCAAAACCCAAGCTCTAGAGGTTTTTAAGATCCGCAATACTTCTTTTATTGACTGATTCAAGAGAATGTGTGAAGAGCTCTCTGGGCATCTCACAGAGGAAATGCCCATAAGCGTTTAACTGAGAAGTCAAGTATAATTTAAAACTTTGGTAAAAACAAAAGAAAAACAGTTGTTCTTGGAGCAATTCTGCCCCAAAGGGTTTGGCTTATCAAATATTCACTAAAAAGTGTACAATCAACAAAAGGGACTCTAGTTAAACCTTTGCCAGAGACAATCAGAAAATAAAACAGCAATATGGCAGGTCCTGTAACTTGTGTTCCAGCCAAGCTGAGAGGGACGGAGGGAGGGAGGGAGGAAGGGAGGGAGGGAGGGAGGAAGGAAGGAAAGGATGGATGGATCAGGGAAGGAAGAAAGGGTCAGGGAAGGAAGAGAGGGAGGGAAGGAAGGGCTAGGGAAGGAAGGATGGATGGGTCAGGGAAGGAAGGAAAGAAGGAAGGGTCAGGAAAGGAAAGGAGGGAGGGTGGATCAGGGAAGGAAGGAAGGAAGGAAGGAAGGAAGGGTCAGGGAAGGGAGGCAGGCAGGATGGATCAGGGAAGGAAGGAAGGACGGATGGATGGATCAGGGAAGGAAGGAAAGAAGGAAGGGTTAGGGAAGGAAGGAAGGATGGATGGATCAGGGAAGGAAAGAAGGAAGGGTCAGGGAAGGAAGGAAGGAAGGAAGGAAGGAAGGAAGGAAGGAAGGATGGATCAGGGAAGGAAGGAAAGAAGAAAGGGTTAGGGAAGGAAACAAGGAAGGAAGGATGGATCAGGGAAGGAAGGAAAGAAGGAAGGTTTAGGGAAGGAAGGAAGGAAGGATAGATCAGGGAAGGAAGGAAGGAAGGAAGGAAGGAAGGAAGGAAGGCACTACTTCCATAGGACGGAGGTAACTTACAGCGGTCAGCTGAGTGTCAATTAAAGTTTCCCAAATGATCTTGTCAGCCTCGAGTGGGATGGTGCAATCCGCCCCAGCAAAGCGATGGCTACAGATACACAGGCCCAGCCTCTGAAGAAAGAGTGAAGATAAGACAAGGAGCCCCATAGGAAGAACACCAGTGGGGCTGGTTCTGCACTGCCCTTGCCTTGGTTTCGTGGGGGAGAAACCCCACTCCCCCAAATATCAACATCGCCCTATCTCCGATCGGCTAAACACAGCTGCAAATGTAACAGACTCTTCAGTGTCTCTGAAATACCAGCCAAACGGCACTTCGTTACCCAAACTAGATAAGTGTTGTGGCCGTTGGAGCTGCAAGCAGACTCCGACAGCAAGGGGCCCTATGAGTCAGCTCTGGAAGATGTGGAGGACCCCGGACAGGGTTCAGACTCCGAGCAGGGACCAGAGAGGCTGGTTGGCCACCAGGAGGCGCCCGAGGCATGGAGCAGCGGTGAAAGCCAAAGGGAGTTTGTTCCTGACGTCAGGCCCTGGAGCAGTGGGGAGGAGCTAAGGGAGTTGGTCCCGGACGCCAGGCCAAGGCGGCCAGATAAGCGCCAACAGCAACTACGGAGATACAGAAGATAATTGGGGCCAGGTGGTTGTGATTAGGCTCCTCCCAAGGGAGTATATAAGAAGAGACTTTGGGAGGAGGCTGTTTGCAGGACGCAACTATTATGCTAAAGCTGGAGAAGCTCTTGTGTGTATTTCTTATCTGGGGAAGTCTGGGTTGCTGCCAAAGTCTTGTCGGTGTGTTAATTCACTGTGAATAAATTGTCTAGCAGTAATCTTGTGTCGGCGTGACTCACCGTACGGAGTGGGGGGTCAGAACATTGCTAGTCTGATGATGTTACCTAATTTGAGTACTGAAACAACCATCATAAAACGGGGCAAAACTCACTTAACAAATGTCTCACTCGAGAACCCAAAAACGTGCACTCAACTGTGGTCGTAAGTCGAGGACGACCTGCACTGAGCACGTTCATTTCGACGGTCTGATCGTTCTCCTGTTAAGACAGGGGTCCTCGCCGCTCACTCACCCGGTCGCAAAGTCCTTGCCCCGCGTGAGCACTGCAGTTGCCGGGACAGATCTGGAACTTGCAGCTGGGCCCGGTGTAGCCAGGCCTGCAAACACAATGGCCCTGCTGGCATTCCTGGTTGGCGTGGCAGCTGGGCCGGCAACGGTGCACCAGGTAGGTTGCGTTGAAGCCTGAGGCCTCGCTGGAGTTGGCTTCGTAGTAGATGACCAGGAGGCCTGAAAGTTTGAACAAGGACAAACCTTGGAAAGGATCCCAGAGTTGTGGGGGTGCAAGAGAATGGAATGGAATAGAATTAGGAATAGGAATAGAATAGGAATAAGAATATCCAATCTCTTCTTTAAAACATCCAGTGTTGGAGAATTCACAGCTTCTGGAGGCAAGGAGTTCCACTGATTAATTGTTCTCACTGTCAGGAAATTTCTTCTTAGTTTTAAGTTGCTTCTCTCCTTGATTACTTTCCACCCATTGCTTCTTGTTCTGGCCTCAGGTGCCTTGGAGAATAGCTTGACTGCCTGTTCTTTGGGGCAACCCCTGAGATATTGGAAGACTGCTATCATCTCTCCCCTGGTCCTTCTTTTCATTAAACTAGACTTAATAGCAATAGCAGTTAGACTTATATACCGCTTCATAGGGCTTTCAGTCCTCTCTAAGTGGTTTACAGAGTCAGCATATTGCCCCCACAGTCTGGGTCCTCATTTCACCCACCTTGGAAGGATGGAAGGCTGAGTCAACCTTGAGCCGGTGAGATTAGAACCGCTGAACTGCAGATAGCAGTCAGCTGAAGTGGCCTGCAGTACTGAACCCTAACCACTGCGCCACCTTGGCTCTCTTAACCCAGTTCCTGCAACCGTTCTTCGTATGTTTTATCCTCCAGTCCCCTGATCCTCTTTGTTGCTCTTCTCTGCACTCTTTCTAGAGTCTCTACATCTTTTTTTTACATCGTGGAGACCAAAACTGGATGCAAATATTCCAAGTGTGGCCTTCCGTATATTGTCCTTCCTTATATCGTCAAAGCATTCCAAAGAGTCTCATTTTGCATCCAGGATAGAACCTGCCAACTTAAATTTTCATGTTTTAAATGTTTCGCTGTTTTTATATTTTCGTTTTTAATGGCGTGGTGAGTTGCAAGGACTTTTCCAATGGTGAGATGGGCACGGGGATATCGATTTAATAAATAAACAGACTTCAAACGGATTCTTTTCCCCCCCCCGCTTCCTTACCTGATACAGCTTCGACGGTAACGGGACGGGGATGACCCTGGCCGCAGAACGCCCCGATGAGAGTCCGATCCAGCTGGATCAGTCCTGTGTCCAGGAAGTCAGGGACGCCATCAAAAACGTAGATATAGTTGTGCTAAGGAGGAATTGAAGGAGAAGAGGAGATGAGCTCACAGCAACAGTTAGATATATGACTGTTTTAGTAAGCGATCCAAATAATAATAGTGCCTGAGCCGAGGTGGCGCAGTAGTTAGAGTGCAGTACTGCAGGCCACTTCAGCTGACTGCTATCTGCAGTTCGGCGGTTCAAATCTCACCGGCTCAGGGTTGACTCAGCCTTCCATCCTTCCGAGGTGGGTGAAATGAGGACCCAAACTGTGGGGGCGATATGCTGACTCTGTAAACCGCTTAGAGAGGGATGAAAGCCCAATGAAGCGGTATATAAGTCTAACTGCTATTGCTATTGCGAGATGGGTGGATATGTAGAGTCTTCGGCTTGTGACCAAATTATAGCCCCAAATTTATGCTGCTAAGTGAGAAATTTGTTAAGTGAGTTTGGCCCCGTTTTACAGCTTTCCTTTGCCAGGTTTGTTCAGGGAAAACCTGCCGTTGTTAAGCTAGTAACACGGTTGTTAAGTGAATCTGTCTTCCCCATTGACACCGCTTTTCGGAAAGGTCGCAAAAGGGGATCGTGTGACCCCAGGATACTGCAACCATCATAAATAGGAATCAGCTTCCAAGCATCCGAATGTAAATGACGTGACTGTGGGGATGCATGCGGTCGTAAAGTGTGAAAAAATGGTCATGAGTCCCTTTTCAGTGACGTTGTAATTTTGGTCACTAAATGAACCGTTGTAAGTCAGGGACTGCCTGTCTCTGCCTCTCTTGCACTTACAACGGACGCAGCATCCCCAGTCAGGTGATCAAAACTGAGTTGCTTGGTAATGCAGCATGTATTTACCCAACAACCAGCAAGCAGAGAGAATCACACCCATGTGACTCGCTTAACAACCGTGGCAAAAAGAAAGAGAGATAAGAACGGGTGTGGCTCATTGAACAACCGCTTCGCCCAGCAATGGAGATCCTGGTCCCAATGGCGGACGTAAGTCGAGGACTGCCAGTACAGATCTGTTTGAGGCCCCCCCCAAAAAAAACAACCAAAAACGCCACCTTTCAGGTCAAACTGGATATTCTCTTTTTTGTAAAAAATAAAAAAAAATTGTCTAGGTAGACCTCAACTTACAACCATTAGAAGAAAAAGTTAAAGGTTGCATGATAGCGTGGGCCAAAAACTTTGGTTACAACATAGATCTAGTGGATTGGGAAAGAATTTGGAACACAAATTATAAACTAACACGATCAGCAGCACTTAAAGAAAATATATACAAAATGTTTTATCGTTGGCATTTATCACCAACAAGATTGGCTAAAATGTACCCAAACATGAAGCCGACCTGCTGGAAGTGTAAAAAAGTACAAGGGACTTATTATCACATATGTGGACCTGCCCGGAAACACAAAAATATTGGACCAAAATTTGGAAATGGGTGCAAGAAATTATAGAACAGATAAAATACAAACCCGAAATCTTTCTACAGGGAATAATCAAAGGGAAATATACAAAGAAAATTAAGTACATATTAACACATCTGCTAACTACAGCCAGAATAGCATTTGCAAAAGCTGGAAACAAAATAATACCCCCTCGGACGAATTAGTGATAAAAAAACTTTGGATTGTGCAGAAATGGACAAATTAACACTGAAATTAAAAGATAAAGAAGAGTCGGAATATTATGAAATTTGGAACAATTGGTACAAATGGCTGCAAAACAAGAATAACATTAATTAAGGCAAAAAAACAATATATATAAATATATATATAGAACTGCGTAAAAAGGTGTGTAAATATAGAAGCGAAATATTATATACATGTACGGGTATGATGACATAACAATGTTGATATAATGACTGTAAGGTGTTGTAGAAGGGAAAAAATAATAAAAAAAATCTGCTAACTTACAAACTGTTTCGTGACCAAGTTGAAATGGCCCTGAAAAAAGTGACTTATGACCATTTTTCACACTTAACGACCATTGCACCGTGGCCACGGTCACACGAATAAAATTCAGGTGCAGCTTGGCAACAGATTTGTATTTATGACGGTCGCCGTTTTTGGGGGGGGGGGCGTGTGTTGCGTGATCCTCTTTTACGACCTTCTGACAAGCAATGGGGAAAGCCAATTAAGTCCCTTAATTGTTAACCACTGCCGTGATTCACTTAACGTCGGTGGCAGGAAAGGTCGTAATGTGGGGGGGAAGCTCAACAACTGTTTCGATTAGCATCAGAGATTTTGGACTGCGCTCTGGTCGTAAGCCGAGGACTAGCTGTAACTCGCCTCCCTCCTGCTTTCTCCCAAATGCAAAATTTGCACCAAATGGGTTGCCTCGATTAGCGTCCTCCTGACTCACATTGTGCGTTATCCCTCTCGCTTACCATGCAGAGGGTATCCGGCTGAATAGTGAGTGTGATTGTTGGACAGCTTTCTTCGGGGTGGCAAGGTTGAATGTCCCCACCGGTTGACAAGACCCAGACGCAGTAGGAGAGCCCGTTGGAGAAGGGGCCCCCAGCCCGCTGAGAGCTCAGGGAGGAAGAGGAGGAGAGGTTGAGGAGCAAAGTGCGCCCCACGCATTCCTGATAGCAAATGCCGCCATTTCTGCAGAAGGAAACAAAAATCCATGGGGAACAGTGGGGTTCAGGCTCACAGGCTCCGATATTTAAAAGATTGATGGAATGTCTGAAGGGGGGGGGGCAGCCACACAGAAGATTTACTTCGAAAGACAGAGCGTAGGAGGAGTGAGAAGCATTAAAGAATTTATACTTTATGAAATATCATCTGCAAAACTTTTGATACCACCACTGAGAATTAAAGACAAGCCGAAAAGGGGAATAAATGGAGGACGGCAGCATTATATGAGAGGCACCTTAAGCAAAAAGGTGCAAAGATTTTTTTGTATCGACTTGCTCATAAAGACGTTTGGAGAACTTGATCCACGAATGGCAACAGGATTAAGGAGGTTTTGTTACTGGAGAGACACAGGCTGATAGATGGAAGAATACAATTCAAAAGTAGCTTTTTAATAACATATACTTGTGTTTTTTCTTTTTTTCCCCTCTGCCTTGTTTTTTGTCTTTTTTGATATTTTTTTTTCCCCACTGGTGTGGGCATGTGTTGTTTATGTAACAAAAAAATAACAAAAAAATATTTAAAAAAAAAAGAAATTCTGGGAAGACGGCAAGCTTCACATTGGAAAGAAAGATCCAGGAGGACTTCAGGCTCCTTCGGGTTTGAAAATATTTCTGCATCGGCAACAATTTTCTTCCGTTCTTGCTCAGATTAGAACCGGTGATTTTTTTTTTTTTAAAGGCTAACTTGTAATTAGCTTCTCTCAAATTCTAACCCAATACTAGCCACAGGGAAGGCAAGATGGTGAGAGGGAGGAGGGAGGGAGAAAAAGGAATGAAGGAATGAAGGATCAGGGAGGGAAGGAAGGAAGGAAGAAAGAAAGGAAGGATCAGGAAGGGAGAGAGGTAGATAAGGAAGGAAGGATTAGGAAAGGAAGGAACAAAGGATCAGGGAGGGAGGGAGGAAGGGAGGGAGGGAGGGAAGGAAGGAAGGAAGGATCAATCAGGGAAGGAAGGATCAAGAAGGGAGAGGCAAAGAAGGAATGAACGAAGGATCAGGGAGGGAGGGAGGGAAGGAAGGAAGAAAAGAAAGGAAGGATCAAAAGGGGAGAGAGATAGATAAGGAAGGAAGGATCAGGAAAGGAAGGAGCGAAGGATCAGGGAGGGAGGGAGAGAGAGAAGGAGGGAAGGAAGGAAGGAAGGAAGGAACAATCAGGGAAGGAAGGATCAAGAAGGGAGAGGCAAAGAAGGAATAAACAAAGGATCAGGGAGGGAGAGAGGTAGATAAGGAAGGAAGGAAGGATCAGGAAAGGAAGGAACAAAGGATCGGGGAAGGAGGGAGGGAAGGAGGGAGGGAGGGAAGGAAGGAAGGAAAGAAGGAAGAAAGGAAGAAAGGAAGGAGGGATCAGGAAAGGAGGGAGGGAAGTAAGTCTATTCTTCAGAAGAAAGATAGCAGACCAAACTAAGGCCCTTTCAACTTCCTTTTCCAGGCAATGTGACTTCATTCTCGGCCAGCCTCTCACCTGGGGTCTCCCGAGTAGCCAGGGGCACAGCGCTCACAATGCAGCCCTTCGGTGGGCGGGGTGCAGTAACAGGCTCCCGTGGCACTGTGGCAATAGCCCATCTCCTCCAGGCCATGCTCGTGGCAAGCGCACTGGCGGCAGCCGCTCTGCGTGGTGGCATTCCCATAGCTGCCTGGCCGGCAAAGGTGGCAGCGTTCCCCATGAGTCCAGTCTAGGGTAGAGGGAGAGAAACGGGTGGAGTGAAAGACAAAG
Organism: Thamnophis elegans; assembly: GCF_009769535.1. NCBI lineage: Eukaryota > Metazoa > Chordata > Lepidosauria > Squamata > Natricidae > Thamnophis > Thamnophis elegans. The sequence goes on from NC_045552.1 coordinate 4,649,253, forward strand.
GAAGGGGACAAAAGACGGACAATCCCCTTGTTCCTAACCTACAACAGTTGCAAGGCCCATCATCCTGAGTTTTCAGGGCCGCCTCCTAAAAATTTAGCCCCTGAGGCTCCCCAGAGTTGCAATCAAACTGCAATGATTACAGGTAGGCCTCGACTTACAACCAATCACTCGGAGTTCCGACGGACCTCCCAGGGGGGCTAATTGCAACCCGGGCTTGAAGTTCTGACGGCCAGGCCCTTCCCCTCAGGGGGGGACTGCACTTCTGGCATTCGGCAACTTAGCGACGGTGGGTTCACTTCATGACCGCAACGACTCGCTTAATGACCACCGCAAAGACTGTTGAGAGCAGAAACGCGACACAGCAACGGCTTTCTGAAGGAACCGCTGGGGAGGATGACACTCACTCTGGCATTCGTCGCAAAAACCGGGGCCCTTGACGTCACAGGTGCTGTGGAAGTGACACCCGCAATCCAGGTTGCACTGAACTCCGCTAGGCGGAGGGGTGGCCCCCGTGATGAGTTCGGTGGTCCAGCCTAGTTCGCACAAACAGGTGAAGTTGGGGCCTCCGCTGCATTCTCCGTGGGCGCACTCGTCGTAGCACCTGGCGGGGACAACGACAAAAGGAGAACCCCATTAGTCTCTCACCTCAATGTTTTTCAACCTCGTGCACCTTTGAGATGCAGTGGACTACAACTCCCAGAATTCCCCAGCCAGCAAAAGCTGGCTGGGGAATTCTGGGAGTTGAAGTCAAAGGCGTTGTGATTGAGAAATTCTGCCCTACTTGATCCAATTTATTCAGCTTTGGTGTGCAAGCACTGGAAAACCAGAAAGCGTGTCCATTGGTTACAAATACATTTCGTGCATTTCTTCCGCAATCATTACATATACTTCATTCAAATTAAAGCATTGGAAAACCAGAAAACTGCTAATTAAAAGAAAGGGAAAACAAGGGGTTTTTACAAAAGGAAGAACCGGTGGTAAATAAAGCAACCCGAGCTGCATATTATAATAACCAACTAAATGAAATAATAAATGTATAAGAATGATAAATGTAAAGAAGAATAACAATCACGGTAATGTATATTTAAAATGAAATAATAAAAAATTCTTTGGAAAAACGAAAAGAAAACTGCTAACTAAAGAAAGAAAGATAAAACCCAGGATTGAGGGGTTCTTGATCCTTGATGCTTTTTTAAATTTTTATTGTTTTTATTACACCTATAAAAAAGAAAAAACGAATCATCTTTCGTTACATCTTGTAGAAAGCGTGTCGATTGGTTACAAATACATTTCGTGCGTTTCTTCCGCAATCATTACATATACTTCATTCAAATTAAGTTGTACATTTTAGAATTTATGTATTTTACTATCACTGTATTTGATTACAGTTACTTAAACTTGCTTTTATCTAAAATCAGTTATATTTAAAGACACAACCGCCTATTGGCATACTTTCACAATATCAATGAGTCTACCTTAACTTTAAATCTTTATAACCTATTCTAAAAAAAGAGTCAATTAGTAGGATGTCTAACATTCCCTCCCCTTTTTTCCCCACCAACTCACAAATTAACGCTTCTTACACTAGCACTGATGGTGTTACCTGCGTGGGTGGTGAAACGTCTACGCATGTTCAGAGGGCACCAAGTCCTCCTCCCCTCCGAAAAAAACCCACTCCCTTCTAGCACTGATGATGTTCCCTAGTTAGATAATAAAACGTCTGCAAGAAAACAAGCACCAAGGACCCCTCACGTCAACCCAGAACTACAAATATCCTCCTTTATCCCAAGGATTAAAAAGGCAAACAGGAAAATCACCTTAAATAAAATGGCCTGCTATCAAAAGCTCAATATTTAAGGGCATTGTTAAGCTACCAAAGGAAAACAAAAGAATTTGCAAGTTAATTGATAGAAACATTTTTAGATAGAAAGATAATCTTTGCCATTTTCCTTTCTTCTTCCCTACAACAATCATTCGTGTCCTTGCAAACTGAATCCTGTAATAAGCATCATCTTAATTAACATGCACAGATCCTGATTAAAAGCAGTCTGGCCAGTCACTTCAGTGAAGGGCTGCCTAGTAAATCCCAAGATTAAACGGATTACAGCTGGCTACATGACAGCATAAAGCTTCTGCGGATGACACTGTAAATGTGAATCCTTCGGAAAACCTGGAAAGTATCAGGGAGGGAAGAGGAAGGAAAGAAGGAGGAAGGAAAAGGGAAAAGAAGGAAGGAGGAAAAGGGAAAAGAAGAAAGGAAAGAAGGAAAGAAGGAAGGAGGAAAAGGGAAAAGAAGGAAGGAGGAAAGAAAGGGGAAAAGAAGAAAGGAAGGAGGAAGGAAACAGGAAAAGAAGGAAGAAAGGAAGAAGGAAAAGGGAAAAGGAGGAAGGAAGAAAAGGGGAAGGAAGGAAGGAAGGAAGAAGTAAAAGAGAAAGGAAGGAAGGAAGGAAGGAAGGAGGAAGGAAAAGGGGGAAAAGTAAGGAAGGAGGAAAAGGGAAAAGAAGAAATGAAAGAAGGAAAGAAGGAAGGAGGAAAGGGGAAAAGGAGTAAGGAAAAGGGAAAAGGAAGAAAGGAAGAAGGAAAGGGGAAAAAGAGGAAGAAAAGGGGGAGGAAGGAAGGAGGAAGGAAAAGGGAAAAGAAGGAAGGAAGGAGGAAAAGGGAAAAGAAGGAAGGAAAGAAGGAAAGAAGGAAGGAGGAAAGGGGAAAAGAAGGAAGGAAGGAGGAAGGAAACAGGAAATGAAAGAAGAAAGGAAGAAGGGAAAGGGAAAAGGAGGAAGGAAGAAAAGGGGAAGGAAGGAAGGAAGGAGGAAGTAAAAGAGAAAGGAAGGAAGGAAGGAAGGAGGAAGGAAGGAAAAGGGGGAAAAGGAAGGAAGGAGGAAAAGGGAAAAGAAGAAAGGAAAGAAGGAAAGAAGGAAGGAGGAAAAGGGAAAAGGAAGGAAGGAGGAAGGAAAAGGGAAAAGAAGGAAGAAAGGAAGAAGGGGAAAAAGAGGAAGGAAGAAAAGGGGAAGGAAGGCATGAAGGAAGGAGGAAGTAAAAGAGAAAGAAAGGAAGGAAGGATGGAAGGAAGGAAGGAAAGAAGGAAGGAGGGAAGAAAAGGAGGGAGGGAAAGAAGGAAGGAAAAAAGGAAGGAGGGAAGAAGGAAAAGAGAAAAGAAAGGAAGGGGGGAGGAAGGGAGGAAAAAAGGAAGGGAAGAAGGAAAAGAGAAAAGAAGAAGGAAGGAGAAAAAGAAGGACCTATTCTTCAGAAAAAATAAATACAGTAGCTAGTTTAAGGCCCTTTCAACTGTCTCGTTCCAGAAGCAAATCTAGTTGTAACGTGATTCCCTCAGAATCAATACCAAATTCATGTCACAAAATCACCAACCGCTTTTGAGTTCCTACATAGAATCATAACCAGAAAAAAATGCAATCGGCAACTTTCCCAGGGGTTGAAATCTGGAAGGAGCGATTCGCACGACCTCTGCCCAGACCCTCATTTCATTAATAGCAGGAACCAGAAGGCAAAGCCGGGCAAACTCACGTTTGATTGCAGAAGGCCACCCCGTCTCCTGCGTAGCCTCGGTTGCAGTGACACTGAAAGGAATCCGGCGTGTTCTTGCACCGGGCGAAAGGATGGCAGTTGGCCAAGCCCAGGCGGCATTCATCCACGTCGGGGCATTGCCCGTACGACCACTGAGCAGGGTGGGAGGGAGGCAGTCCGTGGGATTCCCACAGGGCCACCGAGCAGTTTGAGAAGGTGCTGAGGCCCGAGAAATCTCCCGGGAGGCACCTAAGCGAGGAAGTCAAAGTGAAAGCCACGAATTCACATGATCGCTATTCCCCCCCCTCCTCCCCAGGTAGTCTTCTGCTTCTGAACAAGTCATCATACGATGGGAGACCATCATCTTCTTTTAATTGACTCCATAATCCCTTGCAGGGTGGAATTTAGGCAACTGAATTGAGCTAGCAGAGTATTTCCTGGCCAGATGCCCTTCCCTGTTGCCAATGCAGAGTTTTGTTCAGCAGACAGCTTCTCATTGTGCCCAGAGAGAAAAATATTTGTCTCTACCTAGGATCAGGCCTCCTGATGGTGAGGCGAGAACTCCACCTCTAGGCCACCGCACCACTCCTCATCATACGATGGGGATGAGTTTAAATAATCCTCAACTTTTGACCACAATTGAGTTCAAAATTTATGTTGCTAAGTAAGACATTCCAAATATCGGAAGACTGCTATCCTGTCACCCCCTGGTCCTTCTTTTCATTACACCAGACATACCCAATTCCTGCAACCGTTCTTCATGTTAGTTCACCGACAAAACCGTGCTCGACTAAACCGCGCCCGACTAAACCGCGTCGCTGACGTCATCAACAGGGCGACAACAGCGCGGAGACAGAAGCACGCTGTAAACCCTAAACCTAAAATTAACCCCTAAACCTAAACCTAACCCCCCTAAACCTAATCCTAAACCTAACCCTAAACCTAACCCTAAACCTAACCCTTAACCTAATCCTAACCCTTAACCTAACCCTAAACCTAACCCTAAACCTAACCCTTAACCTAACCCTAACCCTAACCCTAACCCTTAACCTAACCCTAAACCTAACCCTAAACCTAACCCTAAACCTAACCCTAAACCTAACCCTAAACCTAACCCTTAACCTAACCCTAACCCTAACCCTAACCTTAAGTTGAATTGGCTTGCTTTCAAAGCGCTATTTAAAGCGCCCTTCTTTCTCCGCGCTGGCTGTTGTCGCCCTGTTGATGACGTCAGCGACGCGGTTTAGTCGGGCGCGGTTTAGTCGAGCGCGGTTTTGACGGGTCACGCTTCATGTTTTATCCTCCATCCCCTGAATAATCCACATTGCTCTTCTCTGCACTCTTTCTAGAGTCTCAGCATCTTTTTTTACACCGTGGCGACCAAAATTGGATGCAGTGATCCAAGTGTGGCCTTTCCAAGGCCTTATAAAGTGGTATTAACACTTCACGGGAATCTCGATCCTATCCCCCTGTTAATGGTGGCAAGGTTACAGGAGAAATAAAATTTAAAACAGTCTAAAGAACCGGACTCACCTGCCCAAGGTAGGGTTGTCGGAGTTGCCACACCAGCCGCATTCAAAGTTTTGCAAACATTCGCGACAAGTGTTGAAGCGGGTGCAGTCCAGGCATTGGGGCACAGAGTGAACACTGGGTGGAAAGAGAAACCACTCAACTAGTTACGCAATTCGGCGGATATAAACTAAACACTCGGAGTTGTGTATCTCCGTTCTTCATTCCAAAAAGGAAAACATCTGATCCTTTGTCTCATCTTTTTGTTACTTTCGGTTGTGGCCCAGGTATACGATTAAAAGGTTCCCCCCCACCCCAATCTTTTTAAAAAAGTGTTTGACTTGTATGGCATTTTATGAATTTTTTTAAAAAATTAAGAATTCATCAAATGAAATCAAGTAAGCGTCAACTTGTGAAGCGTTTCCATCACTACTATCGTTGACGTAGGAAAAGGGAGGAGAATTCCACGCATACCTTTGGCCAGAGTCGGGTCTCATATTCCCACAGCTGGCACGTGAAATGTGCATGTTCATAGCCTGCCGTAGCACCTTGTTGGTGGGTGTGATTTATGACACAGACAGAAGGGAGGGGATACAGGGGTATAAAGTTCAAACGCAATTAAGCGGAAGTCAGTTTCGGCTCCGCAGAAGAACATGCCAAAATGTTGATCCTAATAAATGAATGGATTTCTTTTGAACTTTGTCTCGAGGCTCGTAAATTAATTAGGTCTTCTTCTGGGAACTTTACAGTAAGATTTTGCTGCGTGGCCATAGAGCTGTTATAGGAGGCCGAAAGGCTTAGTAGGAAATAAAAATAAAGATAAAATTAAATAAAAACACCTTTGGGACTACTTCTTTCTATGTTTTATTTCCTGCATCAGGGCTTAATGGAGGCTAAGCATCCATACCCTTCAGGCATCCCCTAAGAGATGCCTGCTCTCTGGCCAGAGAAGAAAGCTTCCTTAGATATGCATCTAAGGAAGGAAAGGAACATGACCTCTTGGCCTCCCCATCCTTGCCTTGGACTAGCTGCCTCCAACCCACCTGTCATACCACCCACGGCAATCCCCGTAGGGGTATTTAGCCAGGTAGGCCGCAAAGTAGAAGCAGTTCCGTGTTGATTGGCACCAGGCGCACTGGCTGGAATTGGAGAGGCACTCAGAACACGTGGTACGCCTGGGAGGAGAGAGAGAGAGAGAGTGAGAGGAGAAACAAGCATGCAAAGCTTTGGGTCTTCTTGGTAACATTTCCCATAATCACCCATGTTCTTCCAGTCTCAAACCAACAATCTACACTTGAACCTGGAGTCCAACCCAAATACCACCCAGGCTGCTTAAGGAGAAGAAGAGGAAGAGGGATGAAACAATGATGCTTGCTTTGGTCCAGGCAACCTGACTCTGAGCCTTTCAGAAGTCCTGCAGACAAGTCCTGGGTAATTTGGGGCCAATTGCCAGGACCCTGGAAGTTCTAGTCCTGACTTAGGCATGAAAGCTAGGTGGGTGTTGTGGCCCAGCAGGAGCCGTTGGAGCTGCCACCAGACTCTGACAGCGATGGGCCATATGAGTCGGCTTTGGAGGATGTGGAGGACCCTGGACAGGGTTCCGACTCCGAGCAGGGCACAGAGAGGCTGGTTGGCCACCAGGAGGCGCCTGAGCCTTGAACCAGTGGGGAGGAGACAAGGGAGTGTGATCCAGACATCAGCAGTGGGGAGGAGCCAAGGGAGTTGTTCCTAGATGCCCGGCACCAGAGAGCTATAGGTGTAAAGAACAGTTACGCAGTTACAGGAGGTAATTGCACTCCGCTGGTGGTAATTAGGCTCCTCTCCAGACTATAAAAGGACTGCTTGTGCACACGCCCCTTTTGCAGAAGTCAACGCATTAACTAATGTTGGAGAACTGTGGTGTTAGCTTGGCAGGCTGGATTGCTGCCAAGGACCTGTCTGTCTGTGAATAAATTCCGTAAAGTATCTTTGGCTCGGAGTGCTTTGGTGTGGGCCGGGGGGGGGGTGGGGTCAGAACAGGTGGGTGACTTTATGCCAATCACCAGGGGACAGGGAGTTCTAGTCCCGCCTTAGGCATGACAGCTAGGTGGGTGACTTTGGGGCAATCACCAGGGGACAGGGAGTTCTAGTCCCGCCTTAGGCATGAAAGCTAGGTGAGTGACTTTATGCCAATCACCAGGGGACAGGGAGTTTTAGTCCCGCCTTAGGCATGAAAGCTAGGTGGGTGACTTTATGCCAATCACCAGGGGACAGGGAGTTCTAGTCCCGCCTTAGGCATGAAAGCCAGCTGGGTGACTTTGTGCCCATCACCGGGAGATAGGGAGTTCTAGTTCCACCTTCGGTAAGAAAGCTGGCTGGCTGTCCCTTCAGCCAATCACTTCCTTTCAGACCAATATGCCTCACCAGTAGTAGGGAGAATAGAAGGAAGGGGGATTAGATATGTTCTCTATCTTGTGTTGTTTATGAAAAGAAGTATAGGTGGGATACACATAAAGTAAGGCATGAATCCATCCCAAAGGCCACCGTCTTCCCAGCACACTCACTGATTGCAGAGTTTGGGGCATTCCTTGGGCGAGCGAATGGCCGTGTTAAGGCGGCCTCGGCGACTGCAAAGAAAATCTCCTTTTTTACTGCTGTTGACTTGCCATTCGCAAAACGGATCCTGGGGGGAAGAGAACAAAACCGATCTGCTTACAAGGCCAGGAGAGCCAGAGTTGGCTCAAGAAAGTAAGTAGTTGGCTGGGGAATTCTGGCAGTTGAAGTCCACAAATCTTACAGTTGCCAAGTTTGGGAACCCCTTGCACTAGTTTAAAGCCCAGCAGACGTCCCGGCCAACATGCCCCCCAACAATCCAGGTCCTCATTGCCCCCCCCCTCGGAAGGATGGAAAGGCTGAGTCAACCTTGAGCCAGTCAGGATCGAAAGTGCTGGCAGTGGGCAGAGTTAGCCTGCAACACTGCGTGAAGGAAGGAAGGAAGGAAGGAAGGAAGGAAGAGAGAAAGGAAGGGAGAAAGAAAGGAAGAAAGGAAGGGGAAGGAAGGAACGGGAAGGGAGGAAGGAAAGAAGGGAGAAAGGAAGGAAAGGAAGGAAAGAAAGAAGGAAAGAAAGAAAGAAAGAAAGAAAGAAGGAAGGAAGGGGAAGGGAGAAAGGAAGGGAGAAAGGAAGGAAGGGGGAGAAAGGAAAGAAGGAAGGAGAAGGGAGAAAGGAAGGAAGGAAGGGAGAAAGAAAGGAAGAAAGGAAGGGGAAGGAAGGAACGGGAAGGGAGGAAGGAAAGAAGAAAGGAAGGGGAGGAGGGAAGGAAGGAAGGAAGGAAGGAAGGAAGGAAGGAAGGAAGGAAGGGCAAGAGCAAGAGCACTTAATCTTATATACCGCTTCACAAACCTTCTAAGCGGTTTACAGAGTCAGCCTCTTGCCCCCAACAATCTGGGTCCTCATTTGACCGACCTCAGAAGGTCTGAAGGCTGAGTGAACCTGGAGCCTGATGAGATTCGAACTGCCAAATTGCAGGCAGCCGGCAGTCAGCAGAAATAGCCCTGCAGTACCGCACTCTGACCACTGCGCCACCGTGGCGCATAAATGCGGATTATTTCCCCTCGAGGCCCCCGTCTTCTTTCCTACCTTGCTACAGGTGTGGCAGTCGCGGTAGTCTTCACACAAGATGCAGTTGCTGGGCACCAGGATGAGGCGCACGGTGCTGGGACCGCAGCCGCCCACGTCATCCTGATAGGCCAGTCGCCGATGGCAGGTGGAGCTGAGCGGGCACCACCCGCAGCCCTGGTCGGCCAGGCAAGCAAGACAGGAATGATAAGTGGCACACAGCTCAGATCGAAAGGGTTCCAGAAAAAAATAGGAGATTTCCTAGAGGGTGGAAGGAATGAGAACAGGCCAGGTGTAAGCATCACAAATCTATCCCCATGGCTGGGTTCATTCTCCCGATATTCCAACACCACTAGATAGGCCTGGCTCTCTCTCACAGGCCTACATTCCTCCCCCTACTTCCGTCCTTTTCCTTCCTTCCTTCCTTCCCTTCCTCCTGCCCTCCCTTCTCCTCCTCTTTCTTCTTCCCTCCTTCTTTCCTTCCCTCCTCCCTCCATCTTCCCTCGTGCTCTCCTTTCCATTCCTTCGCTCCCTGCCTTCTCCTCTGTCCTTTCTTCTCCTTCCCCTCCCTCCCTTTCTCCTTCTTTCTTCTCCTTCCTTCCTACCTTTCCTCCTGCCCTCCCTTCTCCTCCTCTTTCTTCTTCCCTCCTTCTTTCATTCCCTCCTCCCTCCATCTTCCCTCTTGCTCTCCTTTCCATTCCTTCGCTCCCTGCCTTCTCCTCTGTCCTTTCTTCTCCTTCCCCTCCCTCCCTTTCTCCTTCTTTCTTCTCCTTCCTTCCCTTCTTCCTCCTCTCCCTTCTCCTCTCCTTTCTTCTTCCCTCCTCCCTCCATCTTCCCTCTTGCTCTCCTTCCTCCTTCCCATTCCTTCGCTCCCTGCCTTCTTCTCTGTCCTTCCTTCTCCTTCCCCTCCCGCCCTTTCTCCTTCTTCCTTCTCCTTCCTTCCTTCCATTCCCTCCCTCTTTCCTTTCCTTCTTCCTTCTCTAACCTCTTCCTTCTTCTTCCTTCCCTCCATTTTTTATTCAGGCCTTAAGGTTTTTATTTTATTTTATTTTATGTCACTGCCACGTGGAGTCATGCACAGGAGGTGGGTGGCGATATACATCAAGTAGTTATAGTCTTTCTGTGAAGGGAGTTTCCTGACGTCTCTCGTAAGGGCTCGTACCAGGCCGAAGCCGGGATACTCACGCTGCCTCCTGGCACGCCTGTGCGATCCCACGTGAGGGTCAATTCGCTCGTTTGCCCGTTGCCAGAGTTGTTGAGGTGGCCTTCAACCAGCACCGCGTACTTATTCCCTCTCTCCGTGCTGGGAAAAAGGCGTTCGGCCCCAGGACGCTGGAGCAGCCGTTTCTCTTTTTCCTGCTGCACTGCCCAGCTGCCCACTTTCTCCTGCAGGAAAGCAACCGGGATAAGCAGACAAAAGATTGAGGCACGAAGAAGGGATCCACCTTTGGAGAACCTGTTGGGCCTAGGGATTAAGGTCCTGGCCTAGAAACCAGGAGATTGTGAGTTCTAGTCCTGCCTTAGGCATCAAAGCCGGATGGGTGACTTTGGGCCAATCACCAGGAGACGGTGAGTTCTAGTCCTGCCTTAGGCTGAGTGACTTGGGCCAATCACCAGGAGACTGTGAGTTCTAGTCCTGCCTTAGGCATGAAAGCTGGCTGGGTGACTTTGGGCTAAGTGAGTTCTAGCCCTGCTTTAGGGATCAAAGCCGGCTGGGTGACTTTGGGCCAATCACCAGGACACAGTGAGTTCTAGTCCTGCCTTAGGCTGAGTGACTTTGGGCGAATCACCAGGAGACAGTGAATTCTAGTCCTGCCTTAGGCTGGGTGACTTGGGCCAATCACCAGGAGACGGTGAGTTCTAGTCCTGCCTTAGGCTGGGTGACTTTGGGCCAATCACCAGGAGACAGTGAGTTCTAGTCCTGCCTTAGGCTGAGTGACTTGGGCCAATCACCAGGAGACGGTGAGTTCTAGCCCTGCCTTAGGCATCAAAGCTGGCTGGGTGACTTTGGGCCAATCACCAGGAGACGGTGAGTTCTAGTCCTGCCTTAGGCTGGGTGACTTGGGCCAATCACCAGGAGACAGTGAATTCTAGTCCTGCCTTAGGCTGAGTGACTTTGGGCGAATCACCAGGAGACAGTGAATTCTAGTCCTGCCTTAGGCTGGGTGACTTGGGCCAATCACCAGGAGACGGTGAGTTCGAGTCCTGCCTTAGGCATGAAAGCCGGCTGGGTGACTTTGGGCTAAGTGAGTTCTAGCCCTGCCTTAGGCATCAAAGCTGGCTGGGTGACTTTGGGCCAATCACCAGGAGACGGTGAGTTCTAGTCCTGCCTTAGGCTGGGTGACTTTGGGCCAATCACCAGGAGACAGTGAGTTCTAGTCCTGCCTTAGGCTGGGTGACTTGGGCCAATCACCAGGAGACAGTGAATTCTAGTCCTGCCTTAGGCTGAGTGACTTTGGGCCAATCACCAGGAGACAGTGAGTTCTAGTCCTGCCTTAGGCTGGGTGACTTGGGCCAATCACCAGGAGACGGTGAGTTCTAGTCCTGCCTTAGGCTGGGTGACTTTGGGCGAATCACCAGGAGACAGTGAATTCTAGTCCTGCCTTAGGCTGAGTGACTTTGTGCGAATCACCAGGAGACAGTGAGTTCTAGTCCTGCCTTAGGCTGGGTGACTTGGGCCAATCACCAGGAGACAGTGAATTCTAGTCCTGCCTTAGGCTGGGTGACTTTGGGCCAATCACCAGGAGATGGTGAGTCCTAGTCCTGCCTTAGGCTGAGTGACCTTGGGCGAATCACCAGGAGACAGTGAGTTCTAGTCCTGCCTTAGGCTGGGTGACTTGGGCCAATCACCAGGAGACAGTGAGTCCTAGTCCTGCCTTAGGCTGAGTGACTTTGGGCGAATCACCAGGAGACAGTGAGTTCTAGTCCTGCCTTAGGCTGGGTGACTTGGGCCAATCACCAGGAGACAGTGAGTTCTAGTCCTGCCTTAGGCTGGGTGACTTGGGCCAATCACCAGGAGATGGTGAGTTCTAGTCCTGCCTTAGGCTGGGTTACTTGGGCCAATCACCAGGAGACAGTGAATTCTAGTCCTGCCTTAGGCTGAGTGACTTTGGGCGAATCACCAGGAGACAGTGAATTCTAGTCCTGCCTTAGGCTGAGTGACTTTGGGCGAATCACCAGGAGACAGTGAATTCTAGTCCTGCCTTAGGCTGAGTGACTTTGGGCCAATCACCAGGAGATGGTGAGTCCTAGTCCTGCCTTAGGCTGAGTGACTTTGGGCGAATCACCAGGAGACTGTGAGTTCTAGTCCTGCCTTAGGCTGGGTGACTTGGGCCAATCACCAGGAGACAGTGAGTTCTAGTCCTGCCTTAGGCTGGGTGACTTGGGCCAATCACCAGGAGACAGTGAGTTCTAGTCCTGCCTTAGGCTGGGTGACTTGGGCCAATCACCAGGAGATGGTGAGTTCTAGTCCTGCCTTAGGCTGGGTGACTTGGGCCAATCACCAGGAGACAGTGAATTCTAGTCCTGCCTTAGGCTGAGTGACTTTGGGCCAATCACCAGGAGACAGTGAGTTCTAGTCCTGCCTTAGGCTGGGTGACTTGGGCCAATCACCAGGAGACGGTGAGTTCTAGTCCTGCCTTAGGCTGGGTGACTTTGGGCGAATCACCAGGAGACAGTGAATTCTAGTCCTGCCTTAGGCTGAGTGACTTGGGCCAATCACCAGGAGACTGTGAGTTCTAGTCCTGCCTTAGGCATGAAAGCTGGCTGGGTGACTTTGGGCTAAGTGAGTTCTAGCCCTGCTTTAGGGATCAAAGCCGGCTGGGTGACTTTGGGCCAATCACCAGGACACAGTGAGTTCTAGTCCTGCCTTAGGCTGAGTGACTTTGGGCGAATCACCAGGAGACAGTGAATTCTAGTCCTGCCTTAGGCTGGGTGACTTGGGCCAATCACCAGGAGACGGTGAGTTCTAGTCCTGCCTTAGGCTGGGTGACTTTGGGCCAATCACCAGGAGACAGTGAGTTCTAGTCCTGCCTTAGGCTGAGTGACTTGGGCCAATCACCAGGAGACGGTGAGTTCTAGCCCTGCCTTAGGCATCAAAGCTGGCTGGGTGACTTTGGGCCAATCACCAGGAGACAGTGAGTTCTAGTCCTGCCTTAGGCTGGGTGACTTGGGCCAATCACCAGGAGACAGTGAATTCTAGTCCTGCCTTAGGCTGAGTGACTTTGGGCGAATCACCAGGAGACAGTGAATTCTAGTCCTGCCTTAGGCTGGGTGACTTGGGCCAATCACCAGGAGACGGTGAGTTCGAGTCCTGCCTTAGGCATGAAAGCCGGCTGGGTGACTTTGGGCTAAGTGAGTTCTAGCCCTGCCTTAGGCATCAAAGCTGGCTGGGTGACTTTGGGCCAATCACCAGGAGACGGTGAGTTCTAGTCCTGCCTTAGGCTGGGTGACTTTGGGCCAATCACCAGGAGACAGTGAGTTCTAGTCCTGCCTTAGGCTGGGTGACTTGGGCCAATCACCAGGAGACAGTGAGTCCTAGTCCTGCCTTAGGCTGAGTGACTTTGGGCGAATCACCAGGAGACAGTGAGTTCTAGTCCTGCCTTAGGCTGGGTGACTTGGGCCAATCACCAGGAGACAGTGAGTTCTAGTCCTGCCTTAGGCTGGGTGACTTGGGCCAATCACCAGGAGATGGTGAGTTCTAGTCCTGCCTTAGGCTGGGTTACTTGGGCCAATCACCAGGAGACAGTGAATTCTAGTCCTGCCTTAGGCTGAGTGACTTTGGGCGAATCACCAGGAGACAGTGAATTCTAGTCCTGCCTTAGGCTGAGTGACTTTGGGCGAATCACCAGGAGACAGTGAATTCTAGTCCTGCCTTAGGCTGAGTGACTTTGGGCCAATCACCAGGAGATGGTGAGTCCTAGTCCTGCCTTAGGCTGAGTGACTTTGGGCGAATCACCAGGAGACTGTGAGTTCTAGTCCTGCCTTAGGCTGGGTGACTTGGGCCAATCACCAGGAGACAGTGAGTTCTAGTCCTGCCTTAGGCTGGTGACTTGGGCCAATCACCAGGAGACAGTGAGTTCTAGTCCTGCCTTAGGCTGGGTGACTTGGGCCAATCACCAGGAGATGGTGAGTTCTAGTCCTGCCTTAGGCTGGGTGACTTGGGCCAATCACCAGGAGACAGTGAATTCTAGTCCTGCCTTAGGCTGAGTGACTTTGGGCCAATCACCAGGAGACAGTGAGTTCTAGTCCTGCCTTAGGCTGGGTGACTTGGGCCAATCACCAGGAGACGGTGAGTTCTAGTCCTGCCTTAGGCTGGGTGACTTTGGGCGAATCACCAGGAGACAGTGAATTCTAGTCCTGCCTTAGGCTGAGTGACTTGGGCCAATCACCAGGAGACTGTGAGTTCTAGTCCTGCCTTAGGCATGAAAGCTGGCTGGGTGACTTTGGGCTAAGTGAGTTCTAGCCCTGCTTTAGGGATCAAAGCCGGCTGGGTGACTTTGGGCCAATCACCAGGACACAGTGAGTTCTAGTCCTGCCTTAGGCTGAGTGACTTTGGGCGAATCACCAGGAGACAGTGAGTTCTAGTCCTGCCTTAGGCTGGGTGACTTTGGGCCAATCACCAGGAGACAGTGAGTTCTAGTCCTGCCTTAGGCTGAGTGACTTGGGCCAATCACCAGGAGACGGTGAGTTCTAGCCCTGCCTTAGGCATCAAAGCTGGCTGGGTGACTTTGGGCCAATCACCAGGAGACAGTGAGTTCTAGTCCTGCCTTAGGCTGGGTGACTTGGGCCAATCACCAGGAGACAGTGAATTCTAGTCCTGCCTTAGGCTGAGTGACTTTGGGCGAATCACCAGGAGACAGTGAATTCTAGTCCTGCCTTAGGCTGGGTGACTTGGGCCAATCACCAGGAGACGGTGAGTTCGAGTCCTGCCTTAGGCATGAAAGCCGGCTGGGTGACTTTGGGCTAAGTGAGTTCTAGCCCTGCCTTAGGCATCAAAGCTGGCTGGGTGACTTTGGGCCAATCACCAGGAGACGGTGAGTTCTAGTCCTGCCTTAGGCTGGGTGACTTTGGGCCAATCACCAGGAGACAGTGAGTTCTAGTCCTGCCTTAGGCTGGGTGACTTGGGCCAATCACCAGGAGACAGTGAATTCTAGTCCTGCCTTAGGCTGAGTGACTTTGGGCCAATCACCAGGAGACAGTGAGTTCTAGTCCTGCCTTAGGCTGGGTGACTTGGGCCAATCACCAGGAGACGGTGAGTTCTAGTCCTGCCTTAGGCTGGGTGACTTTGGGCGAATCACCAGGAGACAGTGAATTCTAGTCCTGCCTTAGGCTGAGTGACTTTGGGCGAATCACCAGGAGACAGTGAGTTCTAGTCCTGCCTTAGGCTGGGTGACTTGGGCCAATCACCAGGAGACGGTGAGTTCGAGTCCTGCCTTAGGCATGAAAGCCGGCTGGGTGACTTTGGGCTAAGTGAGTTCTAGCCCTGCCTTAGGCATCAAAGCTGGCTGGGTGACTTTGGGCCAATCACCAGGAGACGGTGAGTTCTAGTCCTGCCTTAGGCTGGGTGACTTTGGGCCAATCACCAGGAGACAGTGAGTTCTAGTCCTGCCTTAGGCTGGGTGACTTGGGCCAATCACCAGGAGACAGTGAATTCTAGTCCTGCCTTAGGCTGAGTGACTTTGGGCCAATCACCAGGAGACAGTGAGTTCTAGTCCTGCCTTAGGCTGGGTGACTTGGGCCAATCACCAGGAGACGGTGAGTTCTAGTCCTGCCTTAGGCTGGGTGACTTTGGGCGAATCACCAGGAGACAGTGAATTCTAGTCCTGCCTTAGGCTGAGTGACTTTGGGCGAATCACCAGGAGACAGTGAGTTCTAGTCCTGCCTTAGGCTGGGTGACTTGGGCCAATCACCAGGAGACAGTGAATTCTAGTCCTGCCTTAGGCTGGGTGACTTTGGGCCAATCACCAGGAGATGGTGAGTCCTAGTCCTGCCTTAGGCTGAGTGACCTTGGGCGAATCACCAGGAGACAGTGAGTTCTAGTCCTGCCTTAGGCTGGGTGACTTGGGCCAATCACCAGGAGACAGTGAGTCCTAGTCCTGCCTTAGGCTGAGTGACTTTGGGCGAATCACCAGGAGACAGTGAGTTCTAGTCCTGCCTTAGGCTGGGTGACTTGGGCCAATCACCAGGAGACAGTGAGTTCTAGTCCTGCCTTAGGCTGGGTGACTTGGGCCAATCACCAGGAGACAGTGAGTTCTAGTCCTGCCTTAGGCTGGGTTACTTGGGCCAATCACCAGGAGACAGTGAATTCTAGTCCTGCCTTAGGCTGAGTGACTTTGGGCGAATCACCAGGAGACAGTGAATTCTAGTCCTGCCTTAGGCTGAGTGACTTTGGGCGAATCACCAGGAGACAGTGAATTCTAGTCCTGCCTTAGGCTGAGTGACTTTGGGCCAATCACCAGGAGACAGTGAGTCCTAGTCCTGCCTTAGGCTGAGTGACTTTGGGCGAATCACCAGGAGACAGTGAGTTCTAGTCCTGCCTTAGGCTGGGTGACTTGGGCCAATCACCAGGAGACAGTGAATTCTAGTCCTGCCTTAGGCTGGGTGACTTTGGGCCAATCACCAGGAGATGGTGAGTCCTAGTCCTGCCTTAGGCTGAGTGACCTTGGGCGAATCACCAGGAGACAGTGAGTTCTAGTCCTGCCTTAGGCTGGGTGACTTGGGCCAATCACCAGGAGACAGTGAGTCCTAGTCCTGCCTTAGGCTGAGTGACTTTGGGCGAATCACCAGGAGACAGTGAGTTCTAGTCCTGCCTTAGGCTGGGTGACTTGGGCCAATCACCAGGAGACAGTGAGTTCTAGTCCTGCCTTAGGCTGGGTTACTTGGGCCAATCACCAGGAGACAGTGAGTCCTAGTCCTGCCTTAGGCTGAGTGACCTTGGGCGAATCACCAGGAGACAGTGAGTTCTAGTCCTGCCTTAGGCTGGGTGACTTGGGCCAATCACCAGGAGACAGTGAGTCCTAGTCCTGCCTTAGGCTGAGTGACTTTGGGCGAATCACCAGGAGACAGTGAGTTCTAGTCCTGCCTTAGGCTGGGTGACTTGGGCCAATCACCAGGAGACAGTGAGTTCTAGTCCTGCCTTAGGCTGGGTTACTTGGGCCAATCACCAGGAGACAGTGAATTCTAGTCCTGCCTTAGGCTGAGTGACTTTGGGCGAATCACCAGGAGACAGTGAATTCTAGTCCTGCCTTAGGCTGAGTGACTTTGGGCGAATCACCAGGAGACAGTGAATTCTAGTCCTGCCTTAGGCTGAGTGACTTTGGGCCAATCACCAGGAGACAGTGAGTTCTAGTCCTGCCTTAGGCTGGGTGACTTGGGCCAATCACCAGGAGATGGTGAGTTCTAGTCCTGCCTTAGGCTGGGTGACTTGGGCCAATCACCAGGAGACAGTGAGTCCTAGTCCTGCCTTAGGCTGAGTGACTTTGGGCGAATCACCAGGAGACAGTGAGTTCTAGTCCTGCCTTAGGCTGGGTGACTTGGGCCAATCACCAGGAGACAGTGAGTTCTAGTCCTGCCTTAGGCTGGGTGACTTGGGCCAATCACCAGGAGACAGTGAGTCCTAGTCCTGCCTTAGGCTGAGTGACTTTGGGCCAATCACCAGGAGACAGTGAGTTCTAGTCCTGCCTTAGGCTGGGTGACTTGGGCCAATCACCAGGAGACAGTGAGTTCTAGTCCTGCCTTAGGCTGGGTTACTTGGGCCAATCACCAGGAGACAGTGAATTCTAGTCCTGCCTTAGGCTGAGTGACTTTGGGCGAATCACCAGGAGACAGTGAATTCTAGTCCTGCCTTAGGCTGAGTGACTTTGGGCGAATCACCAGGAGACAGTGAATTCTAGTCCTGCCTTAGGCTGAGTGACTTTGGGCCAATCACCAGGAGACAGTGAGTTCTAGTCCTGCCTTAGGCTGGGTGACTTGGGCCAATCACCAGGAGATGGTGAGTTCTAGTCCTGCCTTAGGCTGGGTGACTTGGGCCAATCACCAGGAGACAGTGAGTTCTAGTCCTGCCTTAGGCTGGGTTACTTGGGCCAATCACCAGGAGACAGTGAATTCTAGTCCTGCCTTAGGCTGAGTGACTTTGGGCGAATCACCAGGAGACAGTGAGTTCTAGTCCTGCCTTAGGCTGGGTGACTTTGGGCGAATAACCAGGAGACAGTGAATTCTAGTCCTGCCTTAGGCTGAGTGACTTTGGGCCAATCACCAGGTGACAGTGAGTTCTAGTCCTGCCTTAGGCTGAGTGACTTTGGGCGAATAACCAGGAGACAGTGAATTCTAGTACCTGCCTTAGGCATCAAAGCCGGCTGGGTGACTTTGGGCCAATCACCAGGAGACGGTGAGTTCTAGTCCTGCCTTAGGCATGAAAGCCATCTGAGTGACTTAGGGTCAACCCACCTCACAGGGCCATCGTAGGGAAAGAGGGGAGGAAAGAGTATTAAGAATGCTCACCACCTTGAATCACTAATAAATAAAGGCAGGATTAAAAAGAATCTAATCTAATTCAGCCAGCGAATCCACAGCCAACTGACTGGATCCGTGATATGATCACAAACGAAAGGTTTGATTCTCTTCCAAGCCAGAGGAGGCCTGCAGCTGCAGTGTGACTCTTTGGCAGGGAGTTTTGCAGGTGGAGTCCCTCCTTTCCGTAATTCCCCCATTGCTACACATTCCCAGGTTTAAGGAGAAAACTCCCTTCCAACAATGGAAGCAAGAAGACGCCTCCTTACCAGCTCCGATGCGCCCGGGGTTCTGCCTAATTTCGCCACCACAAAGAGGCGCTGGATGCGTGCCCAGATGGAGATGTCTTCCGCAGGTCCAGAGCTGCTCACCAGGGGGTGAATGAATCCCTTGTAGACCAGCGAGACGTCCATCTCTGTGCTGGGATTCAGGGTGATGGTGGTGCTTCGGACGATGGAGACCTATGGCGAGCAATAGCAGTAGCGCTTACGGGCTTATGCGCCACTTCACTCTGCTTTATAGCCCTCTCTAAGCAGTTGACAGAGTCAGGCTCTTGCCCCACAACAATCTGGACCCTCATTTGACCCACCTCGGAAGGAGGCAAAGCTGAGTCCAAACTTGAGGTCAGGATTGAACTGCTGGCAGTATGGCAGAGTTAGTCTACAATACTGCATTATAACCACTGCTGCAGCATGGCGGGCAGGCAGGTGGGCGGGCAGGAGGGAGGAAGGGAAGGAGGGGAGGGAGGGAGGGAGGGAGGGAGGAAGGAGGGAAGGAAGGAAGGAAGGAAGATCGCAATAGCACTTACACTTATATACCGCTTCCCAGTGCTTTGCAGCCCGCTTTAAGCGGTTTACAGAATCAGCATATTGCCCCCAACAATCCAGGTCCTCATTTTACTGATCTCGGAAGGATGCAAAGGCTGAATTCAACCTCGAGCTGGTCAGAATCGAACTGCTGGCAGTCAGCAGAGTTAGCCTGCAATACTGCCTTCTAACCACCGCGCCACCACGCCAACAAGGGTTTGACCAGGAAGAAGACACACAAATAACTCCACAAAAAAGTTGGCAGGCTTTGAACTATTGTGTCAACAATGGACAGGGTTGAATAGGATTTGCACCTCACACGGCGTCTGTCGGGGCTCTCTCTGATAAGTGGTGCATGGTGTCCTCCCCTCGGTGTGACTGTGGGATCCCACATCAAACTGTAGATCACATTATGGGAGTTGAGGGGCATATACCAGTCCAATGTCTGATTTTTTAAAATAGAAACGATGCTGCGCTTGAATGATAAGATGGTTAGAGGTCTTCAAACTTGGCAACTTTAAGACTTGTGGACTTCCAACTCTCAGAATCCTCCAGCCAGCTCTTTATTGTAATTTATTTAATGGATAAATAAGCCGTTGGAGCTGCCACCAGATTCCGACAGCGAGGGGCCCTCTGAGTCAGCCCTGGAGGATGTGGAGGACCCTGGACAGGGTTCCGACTCCGAACAGGGCGCAGAGAGACTGGTTGGCCACCAGGTGGCGCCTGAGCCTTGGATCAGTGGGGAAGAGACAAGGGAGAGTGATCCAGAAACCACCTGTGAGTTGTTCTGGGATGCACGCCGTCGAAGAGCTACTCGGCGTCAAGAACAACTACGTAATTACAGGAGGTAATTACGCTCAGCTGATGGTCATTAGGCTCCTCTCCAGACTATAAAAGAGACTGCTTATGCCACGCCCTTCTTGCAGAAGTCAACGCTTGGACTAAAGAGAAACTAACTGGGCAGGCTGGATTGCTGCCCGAGTTTGTCTGAATTGCTGCCAAGGTTTGTCGGACTTGCTGCCAAGGTCCTTATCTGTTTGTTTACTTGGCTTTCTGCCACCGAGATTCTGGTCTTGCTATTAAAGGGCATTCTCATTAAGCGTGTCTCGGCTTTCATTACTGGACGGAGGAGGGGGTCAGAACAAAGACCACTATCATGCATTCCCCCCAGTCAGAAGGGGGGAGTGTGGAGTCATATCCCAGCTGTTTACCTTGTCCGGCTGGGAGTCATTGCGTGGCTGCTGGTAGGTAATCAGATGAAGGCCGGGCAAGAAATCTTCGCGCTGACATTGGGCCAGGGAGGTGATGAAGAAGGACTGCGGCCCCCACCAGCCGTAGGTTCCTGAAATCTTCCCCACTTGGCATCTGCCCTGTTCTGGGGAAGGAAAAGGAAGCTGGTTAGGAAAAACCCAGGGGCATCTGGAGCTCACATCAAGGTGGCGGCCTCAACGGCAAAACGGAAGCCCCCAATCTACCCGGTTACCTGAGATGGGCATGCAAGTCTCGTTTTGCACACACCAGCCAAAGGGACCGGAAGCTCGGGGCAGAGAACCGTTGGTGTCACCAAAGGCGAGGCAAGATTGGCAGTCGACTAAGAGGCGGGCCAAGCCCAGACAGCCACTGTTGGGGCACTAAAGAAGGAACAGGGTTGGGAGAAAGAACACATCCGTCAAGCAGCTAAATATGGTGGATAAAATTATCAGAAATTATATGCCTTTCAACTGAATTATGTAGATGTAGAGACTTTGCCTTGGGATAAATGCAGATAATCTTTCACTTGATTATGACCTTCATTCACTGGTCTGACCTTCATCCATACATCCGTCCTTCCTTCTGTTCCCCTTCTGCCATCTTTCCATTTCTGCCTTCTTTCCTTCCCACCTTCTCCTTTCTTTCTTCCCCTTCTGCCACCTCTCCCTTCTTCCCTTCTCATCTCCTTCCATCCATCCATCACTCCTTCCCCTTCTGCCATCTCTCCCTTCTTCCTTCCCCACCTTCTCTCTCCTTCCTTCCTTCCATCCTTCCTTCCTTCCTTTCCCCTTCTGCCACCTCTCCATTTCTCCCTTCTTTCCTTCTCATCTCCTTCCATCCATCCATCACACTTTCCCTTCTGCCATCTCTCCCTTCTTCCCTTCTCATCTCCTTCCTTCCATCCATCCATCACTCCTTCCCCTTCTGCCATCTCTCCCTTCTTCCTTCCCCACCTTCTCTCTCCTTCCTTCCTTCCATCCATCCACCCATCCTTCCTTTCCCCTTCTGCCACCTCTCCATTTCTCCCTTTTTTCCTTCTTTCCTTCCCACCTTCTCCTTTCTTTCTTCACCTTCTGCCACCTCTCCCTTCTTCCCTTCTCATCTCCTTCCATCCATCCATCACTCTTTCCCTTCTGCCATCTCTCCCTTCTTCCTTCCCCACCTTCTCTCTCCTTTCTTTCTTTCTTCCTTCCTTTCCTTCCATCCATTCATCCATCCATCACTCCTTCCCCTTCTGCCATCTCTCCCTTCTTCCTTCCCCTTCTCTCCTTCCTTCCTTCCATCCATCCATCCTTCCTTTCCCCTTCTGCCATTTCTCCCTTCTTTCCTTCCCACCTTCTCCTTTCTTTCTTCCCCTTCTGCCACCTCTCCCTTCTTCCCTTCTCATCTCCTTCCATCCATCCTTCTTTCCATCCATCCATCCATGCACTTGGTTTCTATACAGGTAGTCCTCCACATAGAATAATTTGTTTGGCGACCATTTGAGGTTATAACACCACAGAAAAAAAAACAGGACTTACAGCAAGCCCTCATACTTATGACTTTCGCGGCACCTCCAAAAACCACATGATCAAAATCCAGGCACTTTGGCAACTGGCATATATATTTATGTCAGCTGCAGCAGCCCTGGGCCTGGTGATTCTGATTTGCCATTTTCCTAAAGAGCTTCTGATAAGTGAAGTCAATTGGACGGGAGGGGGGGGGGGGAGAGACAGATTCGCTTAACGACCGCATGGGTCACTTAACGACGAAAGTGATTTGCTTGACAACCCTGGCCAAAAAAAGGTTGTTAACCGCTGATACGTTTAGCAATCGAAAAAAATATGGTGGCGATTCTGGTCGTAAGTTGAGAACTACCAGTACTCCGGAAACAGCAGCTAAATTTACACCGAGCTTACATCGTCCGTTGCGATTTGCGCCTTGCGCATTTCCAGGCTACTCACAAGGTTACGAGGCTGAGTGCTCTGGCATCCTCGGGAGCACCAGGCACATTCTGGGTCCTTGGCACATGTGCTTTTTTCCGTGTAAATAGAGCAGTAATCCAGATGGTACTGGGGCCAGGAGAGAAGAAAAGTCGGTCAGTGACGAAATCGTGTTAATTTTGGAAGCCTGGACGTCCTGCTAGAGCAGGGGTGGGGAACGATGGCCTCTTTATGACCCGTGGACTTCAACTCCCAGAATTCCTGAGCCAGGCTGGCTCAGGAATTCTGGGAGTTGAAGTCCACGGGTCATAAAGAGGCCATCGTTCCCTGTCTCTGTGCTAGAGTGTTCTATGAAGAAACCCACAAGGGTTGTTGTGCGGTTGCCCGCCCTTCAAGAGAACACAATGGGCCACCCGTAAGAATTTCCCCAGGATTTTAGCAATAGCAATAGCAGTTAGACTTATATACCGCTTCATAGGGCTTTCAGCCCTCTCTAAGCGGTTTACAGAGTCAGCATATCGCCCCCAACAACAATCCGGGTCCTCATTTTACCCACCTCGGAAGGATGGAAGGCTGAGTCAACCCTGAGCCGGTGAGATTTGAACAGCCGAACTGCAGAACTGCAGTCAGCTGAAGTAGCCTGCAGAGCTGCATTTAACCACTGCTCCACCTCGGCTCCATAACGCACGTTATTTCTGGTGATTGGCTCAAAAGTCACCTAGCCGGCTTCATGGCCTAAGGCAGAACTAGAAGTCCCAGTCTCCTTGTGTTTGGTCCAAAGTCACCAGTGGGCCACCTTGCCTAAGGCAGAACTAGAAGTCCCTGTCTCCTTGTGATTGGCCCAAAGTCACCCAGCCAGCTCTCATGTCTAAGGCAAGACTGGAACTCACAGTCCCCCATTTTCTAGCCTGGTGCCTTAACTACTAGAGCCAACTGGACCTCTGTGTTCCAAATAACGTCCGAAATGAAATCAGAGTCCAAGGCAAAGTATTGCTCAATGTTCCAATTTATTAAGAGAGCCATGTTGGCACATCTGGGAAAGCCTGACATTAACCCGAATCTCCCTTAAAATACTTCACCAGTGTTGTGGCCCAGCAGGAGCCGTTGGAGCTGCCACCAGACTCCGACAGCGAGGGGTGCTATGAGTCAGCTCTGGAGGACCCTGGACAGGGTTCCGACTCCAAGCAGGGCGCAGAGAGGCTGGTTGGCCACCAGGAGGCATCTGAGCCTTGGACCAGTGGGGAGGAGACCAGGGAGAGTGATCCGGACGCTAGCAGTGAGTTGTTCCTGGATGCCTGGCACTGAAGATCTAATAGGCGTCAGGAACAGTTGCGCAAGTACAGGAGGTAATTGCACTCAGCTGGTGGTCATTAGGCTCCTCTCCAGACTATAATAAGGACTGCTTGTGCACACGCCCTTTTTGCAGAAGTCAACGCATTGTCAGCTTCTGCTTTGCTGCTGCTTCAGCTGCCATGAAACGGGAAGGGGGGGGGCGTGTATGTGGGAGGGTTTTACTTGGTGTGCTGGAGGACTGCTGGAGGAATGTTCTAGGATGTACCAGTCGTTGGGATTGCGCATGCGTACGTGTTTCCCGCCTGCATCAACGGCCTTCACATTCCATCTTGGCCTGTCTTTTTGAAGTTATCTCACACCTGACAATTGAAGGACTTATGATTGGACTGGAGCTTTGATCCTAAGGGGGGGGAACGGGCTTTGCTATATATCAATTGCTTTCGCGCCATATTATTCAGATTTTGCTTCACTGCTGCTTGCTTACCATTTATAATTAGTAAAAGTACTTTGGATTTCCAACCCATGGAGTCTATTGGTCTTCTTTCCTAGTTATGGAATGGAGTGGGGCGTGACAAGAAGCAAAATCTGAAAATATCCCTTTCCAGGAGATTTTACGTCTACCGAGAAGGGACATAATGTCTTCTCCGACCAGAGAGGAGGAAGGCGCCGTTGGAGGGACGGATTCCAGTGAACTGGGACCTCCCGACCTTTCTTTACACCAGCCCAGCCCGTCTGACCGGCCGTTGCACGAAGATTTATTTCAACTGCAAATTTCCAGTCAGCCTGAACCTTCCCCCCTACCCCGTTGGTCAACTTCAGTGGGGCAAAGAGAAATAGAGACAAGCTGGAATGCTGGACTCACCCAAAAACCTCCTCAACAGACTTCGCTGGAGCCAGGGGCCGTGAGGAAACCTCAGGCGGGTGAGTTTCATGAATATTGGAGCCAAAGGGGCGATGAAGGGGAATGGAGAAGTTATCAGCACCAGGGCCCTGGGAGACAACCCCCCCGGAGTGAACTACCTGATTATTGGGGTCAAACATTTTTGGAAGAGAGAAGGGGAGAGGAGGACAGAGACTGGAGAAATTGGCAACGTTACCCACGCCAGGATTCTCCCCCACCCCCCCCTCGGGCCGCATCACCCCCTGCGGCTAGAGGCTTTGCTGACCAAAGGGGACCTCCACCCCAGGCTCCCCCCCGAAGACATCGTATGGCTAAAATCCCTCCTTTGCCTGTGCGTTTTAATGGGGCTTCGGCTAGCCTCGCCTCCTTCCTCATGCAGGTTTTTAATTACATGGAGATATATGGCCGGGACTTTGAATCTGACATTTTAAGGGTCAGGATGGTCCTGTTATCTTTGGATGGTGAGGCGGCGGCGTGGTCGACTGCTTTGCATATGTCTGGTTCTCCCCTCTTGGGGAATTTCAACCGTTTTATGGCAGCTTTCCGTCGACGTTTTGATGACCCGTTGACCGAGAAGCGAAACAAATTGAAGTTTTTAACTTTTGACCAAGACGACAGGCCTGTCGCCGAATACATCCAGGAATTTCAGTGTCTGTCTCAGTACATGAGAGGCTGGGGGGAGGATGCGATGCTGGACAGATTTGCCGAAGGCTTAAACCCTGAAATTTATCAACAATGTGTTAATCGTAACCTGCCGAGGCGCTTAATCACTTGGTTCGAGCATGCGGCTGACGCTGAGCTTGACTTGATTCGTTTGCGATATGCCACTGAAGAAAAAAGGAAGCGGAAAGAAAGGGCTGCCAAGGCCCTCCCCCCTCCTGCTACTCAAGTGCTTTCCAAACGCCGAGGCGACGCGAGAGAGCCCCCTTCTGGCCCCTCCAGACCTTTAACATGTTTTCGCTGTGGCAAGCTTGGGCACACCGCCCCCCTCTGTAGGGCGAAAACACCTCTCTCTGCCCAACCCCCTCCCAGACGTGAGGAGAAATCTGCAAGAGGCTCTGAGAGGAAAAAGAAGGAAACGGCTTTCGCTGGAGAAACCAACCCTCCTCCTCTGGCCCAACCGTTGAAGGATGACGCGGATGCTAACTCCTCTTCTTCTGATGACTCAGATGACGACGCTTCCCCTCGCTGGGTGAGTTCAAACAAGGGGCCCCTTCTGCTCCCTATTGTATTAAGAGTTCCTCCTGAGGGACCACCTGCCACCCTCCTAGCATTACTGGATTCCGGCTGTTCCCGGTCCATGATCAATCCGGCCATGGTTGAGAAATTAGGCCTCAAATTGCGCACTTTGAAAACCCCTATTGTTTTTTGCCAGATAGACGGATCGATTGCAGGGGGGGGGCCCGCCCATTTTTTTACTGAGCCTTTGGAAATGACAATGGGTACCCACACTGAATTAATCTCCTTTGTGGTCGCACCTGGCATGGACAGACCACTTATTTTGGGCATCCCATGGCTCCGGAAATGGAACCCCCACATAAACTGGCGGACAGGCCGCTTGCGTATTCGCTCCAAAGTGCCTCCTGTGGGGGAGGGCTCTCCAACCCAGCCTAACGTCACTGACGTTCCTGAGATGGCCGCTAGGGGGCAGGAGAGGATAGCAGGAGAGGAGAAAATTCCGAAAGAATATTTGGATCTTAAAGAAGTGTTCAGCGAGCAATCTTCGGACATTTTACCCCCCCACAGGCCCACTGATTGTTCCATTGACATTTTGCCCGGGGTCAAACTCCCCAAACCCCGCATTTACTCCATGTCGCCCAGAGAAATGGAGGAGATGCGTTCTTTCATTGACAAAAATTTGAAACGTGGTTTCATTGAACCGGCACGACCCAAGGTGGCGGCACCTGTGTTATTTCGTGAGAAGAAAGATGGGTCTCTTCGTTTATGTTGTGACTTTAGAAACCTTAACGCCATCTGTTCTCACAACCTCTACCCACTACCCTTGATGAAGGACTTATTGGCACAATTGGGGAAGGGACGCATCTTCACAAAATTGGACCTGCGAGAAGCTTACTATAGAGTACGCATCAAGGAAGGGGACGAATGGAAGACCGCGTTCAACTGCCCCCTTGGTTGTTTCCAGTTCCGGGTTATGCCTTTTGGCCTTCAGGGGGCTCCTGCTGTATTCATGCAATTTATTAATGAGATCCTACATGACCACCTCTATAAGGGCGTTATCGTATATCTGGACGATATCCTCATTTATACCCGCACTTACGACCACCACGTCAATCTGGTGCGCACTGTTTTGAAGAAACTCCGTGCTGCCAACCTGTATGCCAAGTTGTCTAAGTGTGAGTTTCACCAAACTACTATTGACTATCTGGGCTACCGTATCTCCCCTGATGGCGTTGAGATGGACCCTGAAAAAGTGAAGGCCGTCACTGAATGGGACGCTCCCAAAACTCGTAAACAGTTGCAAAAGTTTTTGGGTTTCGCTAATTTCTACCGTCAATTTATTCCCTCTTTTGCCGACATTGCTCTACCCATTACTAATCTGCTCAAAACAAAAGGCGACCCGAGACCAAAACCCAGTAAGCCTTTGGACTGGACCATGGAATGCCAGGCGGCGTTCGAAAAGCTTAAACGCCTTTTTGCAGCTGAACCAGTTCTTAAACATCCTGATCTCGACCAGCCGTTCGTTGTCCAGGCGGATGCCAGTGATGTCGCCGTTGGGGCCGTTCTCCTACAAGCCAATGACCAAGGTAACTTGCAACCTTGCGCGTACACCTCACGTAAACTCACTGACACGGAACGGCGCTGGGCGGTTTGGGAGAAAGAGGCTTTTGCAGTCCGTTGGGCCCTCGCTACTTGGCGCCACTTCCTGGAAGGCTCTAAGCACCCATTTGAAGTGTGGACTGACCACAAGAACTTGGAAGCGTTGCGCACACCGCGCCGTCTCTCCCCAAAGCAGATGCGTTGGGCCCAATATTTTAACCGTTTCAATTTCACTCTAAAGTATATCCCGGGGGGAAAGAACTTCATGGCTGATGCTTTGTCCCGGTTACCTCAGTATAATTGTTCCAAACTGAGTATCGTCCAACCGCTCTTGGCAGCTCCGGTACTCACACGTCAACAGACCAAGGCTCAAAAGGACGTACCTCACGATCTGCTTTCTGACCTCAAAGCAGCTCTTCCTCAAGACGACTGGTTCCTGAACCATCGGGACGAGTGCACCATGAGGGAAGATCTACCGTGGATTGGTGCTAAATTATACATCCCCGCTTCCCTACGTCTTGTGGTCCTTCGTCGCGCCCATGACTCCAGGATGGCGGGTCATTTTGGATTCGTCAAAACTTTGCACCTCGTGAAGAGACAATTCTGGTGGCCCTCTTTAAAAAAGGACATTGAACTTTATGTTTCCAGTTGCCCGGTTTGCGCTACCGCCAAAAAGCCACCAGGGAAACCACACGGCCTTCTGCAGTCTGTCGCTCGCCCGGTTGCCCCGTGGAAGGAGATTTCTATGGACTTTATTGTGGAGCTTCCCGAAAGCCAAGGGCACACCGTCATCTGGGTGGTTACTGACTTGTTCTCCAAGCAAGTTCACTTCGTGCCTTGCCACAAGATTCCTTCCGCCAAGGCGTTGGCTAAATTATTCCTATTTCACATATACCGCTTGCATGGGGTCCCCGACCGTATTATCTCCGATCGTGGAGTCCAATTCACATCTAAATTTTGGAAGGAGTTCCTCACGCGCATTGGCTCCGCCCAGGGCCTTAGCTCCGCCTACCATCCTCAGACTAATGGCGGCTGTGAACGTACTAATTCCGTTCTTGAACAATATTTACGTTGTTTCATCAATTATCAACAGGACGATTGGGTGGACTTGTTGCCGCATGCTGAAGTGGCCTATAACAATTCGGTTCACTCCAGCACGGGTTTCACCCCTTTCCGGGTGGTTTACGGCCAGGATTTTGTTGCTATCCCCGAACTGCCTACGGCCCAGCCTCAGGTTCCTTCCGTTGCTGACTGGAGTGAACGTCTCAGTCGCCTTTGGCCCCTCACTCTTTCCACCTTGGACGCTGCCCATAAGGCTCATAAGAAGCAGGCTGATAAGAAACGCTCTCAGCCTTATGAGTACCACGTTGGGGATTTAGTATATTTGTCCACAAAATTCTTGCATACTACGCAGAAGTCTAAGAAATTGGGTCCCAAGTATGTTGGCCCTTTCCCAATTGTGAAGGTTATCAATCCTGTGTCTGTACGTTTGCAATTGCCCAAACATCTCAACCGGGTCCATCCGGTGTTCCATATCAACCTCATCAAACCAGTTCGGGTCTCCGACCTCCGGCCCTCAGATGCCCCTCCACCTGCTCCGTTACTTATTGATGGCGACCGTCATTTTGAAGTCCGGGACATTCTGGACTCCCGTCGCCACCGTAATCGCATCCAATACCTTGTGGCTTGGAAACATTTTCCCCCCTCCCACACGGAATGGGTTGATAAGTCCCACGTTCGTGCCCCCCGCTTACTGCGGAAATTTTATGCTTCGTATCCCGACAAGCCTTGACTTTTCTCCTTTCCCTCTCTTGCTTGTTTATTGTTTGTCTGTCTTGTTTGTTTGTTTTTTTTTCCTTCCAGGCCTGACAGCCTTTTTCCGGGGGACGGCCGGATGTCAGCTTCTGCTTTGCTGCTGCTTCAGCTGCCATGAAACGGGAAGGGGGGGGGCGTGTATGTGGGAGGGTTTTACTTGGTGTGCTGGAGGACTGCTGGAGGAATGTTCTAGGATGTACCAGTCGTTGGGATTGCGCATGCGTACGTGTTTCCCGCCTGCATCAACGGCCTTCACATTCCATCTTGGCCTGTCTTTTTGAAGTTATCTCACACCTGACAATTGAAGGACTTATGATTGGACTGGAGCTTTGATCCTAAGGGGGGGGAACGGGCTTTGCTATATATCAATTGCTTTCGCGCCATATTATTCAGATT
This sequence comes from Thamnophis elegans, assembly GCF_009769535.1. Classification (NCBI taxonomy): domain Eukaryota; kingdom Metazoa; phylum Chordata; class Lepidosauria; order Squamata; family Natricidae; genus Thamnophis; species Thamnophis elegans. The sequence continues at coordinate 4,678,549 of NC_045552.1, forward strand.
TTGCTTCACTGCTGCTTGCTTACCATTTATAATTAGTAAAAGTACTTTGGATTTCCAACCCATGGAGTCTATTGGTCTTCTTTCCTAGTTATGGAATGGAGTGGGGCGTGACACGCATTGACTAAAAGTTGGAGAACTTTTGTAACTAGCTTGGCAGGCTGGATTGCTGCCAAGGTTTGTCTGAGTTGCTGCCAAGGTCCTTATCTGTTTGTTATGCTTGGCTTTCAGCCACCGAGGTTTTGGTTTCTTGCTAATAAAGTACATTCCAGTTAAGCTTGTCTCGGCATTCGTTACTGGACGGAGGAGGGGGTCAGAACAACCAGCTACCTCTGCCAGGGGTGCTGGGAGGGGTGCTGACTTCCACCACTGACCCGACCCGGGTCAGCATAAAATATCAGCGGAGATGAAGATAGAGCCCATGGGAATGGGTCGCTTCTCTGTGCCGACACAATCTGCAAACTTCCAAAGTTGCAAGGGAAGCTGCGGAGGAGGAAACCTGGAGATTTATGGCGTCTGGAGAAATGCTGCCTGAGCCGGAAGGGATTGAAAGGGCTGTTTCAACACACGGCTGGAGAAGACAAAAGCAACCACCACTAGCCGACCAGATGATTGGAGCTTCCCAGATGTGCCAACATGGCTCTCTTAATAAATTGGAACTTTGAGCAATACTTGGGCTCTGGTTTCCTTTTGCATGTTATCTGGAACCCTCAGGGGATCTGGGGAGCGTGGCCTCGAGGCTGTGGCTGGTACCCCCAAACTAGAACCCCAAAGGTGGGAGAGTCGCTTACCATCTGAGATGGCACCTGAAAGACGAAGGTGGGCACTTTATAAGCTAGCAGGTCACCCCGTGGCACTCCGCTGTAGCCTCCCGCCACGAGGAGCACGTTTCCATTCATCACAGTGGCCACGTGGGAATACCGGCCACGCGCCTGGGCCGAAGTTTTTGATTCGTGCTCTGAAAGAGAGAGAGATACACACATACAAGAAATCAGTCTGCACACGAGTTTCCCAAGGAAAAAAATACAATACGTAAGAATTTCCCCAGGATTCTAGCAATAGCAATAGCAGTTAGACTTATATACTGGTTCATAGGGCTTAGAGCCCTCTCTAAGCGGTTTACAGAGTCAGCATATCGCCCCCCAAAACAATCCGGGTCCTCATTTTACCCACCTCGGAAGGATGGAAGGCTGAGTCAACCCTGAGCCGGTGAGATTTGAACAGCCGAACTGCAGTCAGCTGAAGTAGCCTGCAGTGCTGCATTTAACCACTGCGCCACCTTGAAGGGAAGCTTCAAACGGTTAATAAGCCCTGGAAGTTTGTTTATTATTATTAGCACAGTTATTATTTATTATAAGAGCCGAGGTAGCGCAGTGGTTAGAGTGCAGCACTGCAGGCTACTTCAGCTGACTGTTAGCTGCAGTTCGGCAGTTCAAATCTCACCGGCTCAAGGTTGACTCAGCCTTCCATCCTTCCGAGGTGGGGGAAATGAGGACCCAGACTGTGGGGGCGATATGCTGACTCTGTAAACCGCTTAGAGAGGGCTGAAAGCCCTATGAAGCGGTATATAAGTCTAACTGCTATTGCTATTGCTATTCGATTTCTGTAGCTGCCCATCTTAGCAAACAAATTCTGGATGGCTCTATGTATTTTATTGATTCAATAAATGGATTTCAGAAATGCTTCTGCCGCAGATAATTCCAAGTTTTGTCACAGAAAGGTTTGGGGACCAGGACACCCCCCCCCCTTACCTTGAGTGATGAGAGGTGCCAGTTCGTGGCTAGAGACCCACTGGTGGCACCCCAGGTGGTAGAAAAATATTTCGTCCTCGTAACATTTCTCTTCGTGGTAATGGATGTGAACGTTGCCCCCTAGAAGAGAAACAGAGCAGAGGAAGATGGAAGGGACTTGAGCCAAACGCCTCTTTCACATTTTTAATTCTTCATTCAGGTAGTCCTCGACTTATGACAATGGAGCCCCAATTTCTGTTGCTGAGATGTTTGCCTATTTCACCACCTTTCTTGCCACAATTCATACTGAAAACAGCTGCTAGGTGGAAGCAAAGAAAGAATAAACACCGATTGTTTCTAAAATACTAATTCTCATTTTTCTCCCTTGAGAAAGGATTTATTTTTAGCCAGTCTTTATTTTTTATAAAAACCCACAATTCAAGGCAGCAAACATATCTTATATCAGTGTGTCTCAACCTTGGCAACTTGAAGATGTCCGGACTTCAACTCCCAGAATTGCGAATGCTGGCTGGGGAATTCTGGGAGTTGAAGTCTGGACATCTTCAAGTTGCCAAGGTTGAGAAACACTGTCTTATATGCTTTCTTCCTCCTGTTTTCCCGTCAACAAAGGTGGGTTGGCCTTGAGAGAAAGTGGCTGGCCCAAGGCCTTTGTAAAAAATATATAACAAATAAAGAGTTCTTATTTATATACATTACATATCTCAGACAGTCCTCAACATCTGACCAGGATTGAAACCAAAATTTATGTTGCTAGATGAGGAATTTGGTTCACCGACAAAACCGCGCTTGACTAAACCGCATCGCTGACGTCATGAAGAGGGCGATAACAACGCGGAGACAGAAGCACGCTGTAAACCCTAAACCTAAAATTAACCCCTAAACCTAACCCTAAGTCATTGCAGTTGTTAAGCACTTGTTAAGTGAATCTGGCTTCCCCTTCTGACTTCACTTGTCAAAAGGTCGCAAAAAGGGACCACGCGACCCCGGGTAACGGCGACCGTCATAAACCTGAGTCAGCGGCCAAGCATCTGAGTTTTACTCCCGTGGCCATGGGGAACGCCACTACAGTTGTTAAGTGTGAAAAACGGCCGTAGGTCGCGTTTTTTCAGGCGATAAATCGAGGACTATCTGTAGCTGTAATAACCATTTCAACAATGCTCATTTCCCCAGTTTCCCCATTTCCCCATTTCCCGGAACGTTTGAGTAGCACTGAGTAGTAAACTCACCATACACCACCATGTAATTGCCAATGACTGTGGCCGAGTGGAAGGCCCTTTCGCGAGGCCCCCGGTGCGAATCTTTGGCCCGCAACGTACTCCAGTAACGCAAATCCACGTGGAAGAGGTCGGTCGTGTTCACTCGCACGCTGAACCTGCAGTGATGGGAGAAGCCGAATTGGTCTTTCCTTTCGCAATCTCTCCCACGTACAATAATACAATACAACAGCAGAGTTGGAAGGGACCTTGGAGGGCTTCTAGTCCAACCCCCTGCCTAGGAAGGAAACCCTATACCGTTTCAGACAAACAGCTATCCAACATCTTCTTAAAGACTTCCAGTGTTGGAGCATTCACAACTTCTGGAGGCAACTTCTGTTCCACTGATTCATTGTTCTCACTGTCAGGAAATTTCTCCTCAGTTCTAAGTTGCTTCTCTCCTTGATTAGTTTCTACCCATTGCTTCTTGTTTTACCCTCAGGTGCTTTGGAGAATAGCTTGACTCCCTCTTTTTTGTGGCAACCCCTGAGATATCGGAAGACTGCTATCATGTTTCCCCAGAGTCCTTCTTTTCATTAAACTAGACACCCCCAGTTCCTGCAACCGTTACTCGCTACTCCTTAAAGTCAAAATAAAGGGTCGCGTAGTAAGTCCCACGGTTTGCTCAATACTTGTTTTTAGTACTCGTCCCACAGCCTTGAAGAGCCAAGGTGGCGCGGTGGTTAGAGTGCAGCACTGCAGGCCACTTCAGCTGACTGCAGTTCTGCAGTTCGGCGGTTCAAATCTCACCGGCTCAAGGTTGACTCAGCCTTCCCTCCTTCCGAGGTGGGTGAAATGAGGACCCAGACTGTGGGGGCGATATGCTGACTCTGTAAACCGCTTAGAGAGGGCTGAAAGCCCTATGAAGCGGTATATAAGTCTAACTGCTATTGCTATTGAACAAATCGCAGACGAGTACCGAGATACCACTGTACCTTTTCCCGGGGGGGGGGGGGGAGGGGAGGTTGGGGGTTGACCACGGCCCACCTACCGAGCGGTGGAAGGCCGGTGCCCACCATAAACCAAGAGAGTACGGGAAGCAGGGTGGAAGACCATGGAATGACCGGCTGCTGCAGGCGCCTTCCCTCCTGAAGGAATCACCAGCTCCCAGGTCCATCGTTTCAGGTGGAAGCGGTACATGTGGGAGGAGAAGACATCCACCCCGGTGCGCCCTGCAGGAATGGATGAGGAGGCGTGAGGCTCAATCCGCCAAGGTTGACTCAGCGTTCCATCCTCCCCACGTCGGTCAAAAGAAGACCCAGCTTGTTGGGAGCAATACGCTGACTCTGCAAGCCACTTAGAGAGGCCGGCAAAGTACTATGTAGCGGTATATACCAGTAAGTCTAAATGCTATTGCAATCTATGCCCTCCCCACACCTCTCTCCATGTCTGTCTGTCTGTCTCTGTCTGCCTCTCTATCTATTTTTCTATCTTTTTATCTATTCTATCTATCTACCTACCTATCAGAAATTCAGTATTGCAGGCTAATTCTGCCCACAACCTGGAAGTCAATCCTCACCAGCTCAAGGTTGACTCAGACTTCCATCCTTCCAAGGTCAGTAAAATGAGGACATAATTTGTTTGGGGGTGGGGGAGGGGGGGGCAGAATATGCTGACTCTGTAAACTGCTGAGAGAGGGCTGTAAAGCACTGTGAAGTGGTATATAAGTGCTATTGCAATCTATGCCCCCACCTCTCTCCATGTCTGTCTGCCTGTCTATCTGTCTGTCTGTCTGTCTGTCTATCATATCCATCCATCCATCCATCCATCCATCTATCTTATCTCTCTCTCTATCGATCTTTATCTATCGATCTTTATCTATCTATCTATCATCTATCTATCTATCTATCTATCTATATCTATCTATCTATCTATCTATCTATCTATCTATCTATCTATCTATATCTATCTATCTATCTATCTATCTATCTATCTTATCCATCCATCCATCCATCTTTCTTTCTATCTATCTATCTCTATCTATCGATTGATCTATCAATCTATCTGTCTATCATATCCATCATCCATCCATCCATCCATCCATCCATCCATCCATCTCTTATCTATCCTATCTATCTATCTATCTATCTATCTATCTATCTATCTATCTATCTATCTATCTATCTATCTTATCCATCCATCCATCCATCCATCCATCTTTCTTTCTATCTATCTATCTCTATCTATCTATCGATTGATCTATCAATCTATCTGTCTATCATATCCATCCATCCATCCATCCATCCATCCATCCATCCATCCATCCATCCATCCATCTATCTTATCTATCCTATCTATCTATCTATCTATCTATCTATCTATCTATCTATCTATCTATCTATCTATCATATCCATCCATCTATCTATCTATCTATCTATCCATCCATCCATCCATCCATCCATCCATCCATCCATCCATCCATCCATCCCTATCTATCTATCTATCTATCCATCCATCCATCCATCCATCCATCCATCCATCCATCCATCCTATCTATCTATCTATCTATCTATCTATCTCTATCTATCTATCGATTGATCTATCTATCTATCATATCCATCCATCCATCCATCCATCCATCCATCCATCCATCCATCCATCCATCTATCCTATCTATCCTATCTACCTACCTACCTATCAGAAATTCAGTATTGCAGGCTAATTCTGCCCACAACCTGCCCTCACCAGCTCAAGGTTGACTCAGACTTCCATCCTTCCAAGGTCAGTAAAATGAGGACATAATTTGTTTTGGAGGGCAGAGAATATGCTGACTCTGTAACCTGCCGAGAGAGGGCTGTAAAGCACCGTGAAGCGGTATATAAGTCTAAGTGCTATATTGCTATCTGCTATGATGGGGCATTTCCCCTGGAAGAGGGACACCTGGACGCCTGAAACAAACAGGTACGCCTTTGACTCACCTCCAAATACATACAGCCATTCATCGACCACCGCAGAGGCGTGACCGGCCAACTCGGGAGGAATTGTTGTGTTGAGGGGCACCAGCTCTTGCCAATAGCCCTCCCGGGGCAGATACATCCAGACATCATTGGCCAGAAAACCAGTGGACAGCTCCCCACCAAACAGAATCAGGGAGCCCTCCCAGGCCACAGCTGTGTGGGAGTGACGAGCAGTCTGAAATTGAAAAGATGGAAAGGAGATCACTATTTTTTTTAATCCCTCCTTAATTATTGTTACTGAGACAGCAAACATACTTAATACGCCTACCTCCTCCTATTTTTTCCATAACAATGACCCTGTGAGGCGGGTTGGGATGAGTGTGATAAGCCGAAAATCACCCAGCTAACTTTCGTAAGGAGGGACTAGAATTCACCTGTTCCTAGTGACTGGCCCAGCTTGCTTTCATGCCTAAGGTGTAACTAGAACTCATCCTCTCCTGGTGATTGGCCCAAAGTACCCAATCACCTTTCATGGCTAAGGCGGGACTAGAACTCACCCTCTCCTGGTGATTGGCCCAAAGTACCCAACCACCTTTCATGGCTAAGGCGGGACTAGAACTCACCCTCTCCTGTTGATTGGCCCAAAGTACCCAACCACCTTTCATGTCTAAGGCGGGACTAGAACTCATCCTGTCCTGGTGATTGGCCCAATGTCCCCCAGCCAGCTTCCATGCTTAAGGCAGGACTAGAAGTCATGGTGTCCTCGTGATTAGTCTAAAGTCTCCCAGCTGGCTTTCATGCATAAGGAAGGACTAGAACTCACAGGCTCCTGGTTTCTAGTCTCATCCCTTCATCAATAGACCAACCTGGCTCTATATAACTGGCATATACAATACAATACAATAGCAGAATTGGAAGGGACCTTGGAGGTCTTCTAGTCCAACCCCCTGCCTAGGCAGGAAACCCTATACCGTTTCAGACAAATGGCTATCCAACATCTTCTTAAAGACTTCCAGTGTTGGGGCATTCACAACTTCTGGAGGCAACTTCTGTTCCACTGATTAATTGTTCTCACTGTCGGGAAATTTCTTCTCACTTCTGAGTTGCTTCTCTCTTGATTAGTTTCCACCCATTGCTTCTTGTTCTACCCTCAGGTGCTTTGGAGAATAGCTTGACTCCCTCTTCTTTGTGGCAGCCCCAGAGATATTCGAAGGCTTCTATCATGACTCCCCTGGTCCTTCTTTTCATTAAACTAGACATACCCAGTTCCTGCAACCGTTCTTCCTGTTTTAGCCTCCAGTCCCCTAATCCTCTTTCTTGCTCTTCTCTGCACTCTTTCTAGAGTCTCCACATCTTTTCTACATCGTGGCGACCAAAACTGGGTGCCGTATTCCAAGTGTGACCTTACCAAGGCCTTATAAAGTGGTATCACTACAATGGGGTGAGAGAAGCATGTTCTCTTCCCCCTCGAGTTCATTTTATGTACTGTAGAATTAGGAAGATGCATGGTGGCGCGAAGTTTTTAAATTCACACACAATGTTTAGGGGTAGATGCCTAAGTGTCTCAGCCATCACCTGGGCCTCTTCTTCCTCTCCATAATGTTCAAGGTTCTCTTTTTCAGGACGAGGGGAAATCGAAAGGCACTTACTGGGGAAGGGCTAAGCACTCTCTGATGCCAAGTATTGGTGGTGAAGTTATAGAAGACAAGGTCTCCCAAAGCGGTGTTTAGATCTAAGCCTAAAGGGGAGGAAAGGCAGAAGCGTCATGAAATTTAGGAACAGGAGGGAAAGCATACAACTAACAGATTATGCCAGGACAAGATGGTATTCATAGTATTGGACCTGGGTACTTGAGAGACCGCCTACTGCCAATTACCTCCAATAGACCGATTAGATCCCACAGATTAGGCCTCCTCCGAATCCCATCCGCCGGCCAGTGTCGACTGGCGACTACCCGGAGGAGAGCCTTCTCTGTGGCTGCTCCGACCCTCTGGAACGAACTCCCCGTGGAGATTCGGACCCTCACCACCCTCCAGGCCTTCCGCAAAGCCCTTAAAACCTGGCTGTTCCGACAGGCCTGGGGCTAATGAGTTTTTGTCCCCGCTCGAATGGTATGGTTGTTGAGTGTTTTAAACTGTGGTATTGTTGTGTTCGTGTTCTTTTTTTCTTATTTGTACCATCCACCCACCCCCGACTTGGTTGTGAGCCGCCCTGAGTCCCTCCGGGGAATAGGGCGGCATAGAAATATAATAAACTCAACTCAACTCAACTCAAGATCAAAGAAGCAAGAAGTATGCTCAGAAATGAATCCACAATGCTCTTTGAGCGTCAATTAGGAATTGCAGCAATGAAGGAAGCCTCGTTAATTAAGTGGAATCCTCTGAAATGCTTCTTCCTATCTTTCCTGCCACTTGACTTAAGTTGCTATTTTGCCAACTTTTAAGATGTGTGGACTTCAATTCCCAGAGTTCCCTAATCAGCTAGGCTTTTTTTTCACTTTTTCCCTGGCTGGCTGTGGAATTTTGGGAAGTGTAGTCCATGCATTTTAAAAGTTTAAAAGCATGGGGGGGAAAAGTAGAGTTGGTTTTGATTCTTCAGTGCCAAAATAACGTACCCAATAAAGTTTTGCTTTTGGGATTTCAAAGTTTAGAAGTTTAATAACATTTGTATGCCGCCCAATCCCGTAGGACTCCGGGCGGCTAACAATAGAAACAAATCAAAAGAAAAAGAGGAAAGAAAAAATAGATTTAAAAACACACCATGCACTCCATTCCAAGTGGGGCTGGACCATATTTTGGGGTCAACAGCCCCAGGCCTGCCGGAACAGCCAGGTTTTAGTGGCTTTACGGAAGGCCGAGAGAGGGGGGGGACATTCTTCCATCACAATGCAAACAAGGTAGGGAAGTTCCTTGGGGGGGGTCTACATTAGTTGGGGGAAAAGTAGAGTTGGTTTTGATTCTTCTGTGCCAAAATAATGTTTTATTGTTTGTCTTGTATGCCGCCCACTCCCGAAGGACTCCGGGCGGCTCACAATAGACAAGGGAAGGGGGATAAATAAAGTTTTGCTTTTGGATTTCAAAGTTCCTTGGGAGTATCTACATTAGTTAAGCTCGTTTATCAGACGGTTGACATTAAACCAACTCTACTTCCCCCCCCCCGCGCAATTCTGCCTAATTAAAGAATACCGTTCTTCCCACCTCCCACAAAACAGATCACAATTGTCCGATTATGAATCGCCTCTGGTTAAGAATTTTGATCACGCAGTCCGTGGGACGATGGGGCGGTAGAATGTTGGGACCGTTGACATTAAACATTGTTTGAGACCTTCTGACAAGCAAAGTCAATGGAGAAGCCAGATTCCCCTTAACAGCCGTGTTACTCACTTAACGGCTGCGGTGATTCAGGGAAGGTCGTAAAATGAAGCAAAACTCACTCCATGGTAGTGGATCTGAGTACTTGAGAGACCGCCTCCTGCCAATTACCTCCCTACGACCTATTAGATCACACAGATTAGGCCTCCTCCGAGTTCCATCCGCCAGTCAGTGTCGACTGGCGACTACGCGGAGGAGGGCCTTTTCAGTAGTAGCTCCGACCCTTTGGAACGATCTCCCCGTGGAGATTCGCACCCTCACCACCGTCCAGACCTTCCGCACAGCCCTCAAGACCTGGCTATCCCGTCAGGCCTGGGGATAAAGATTCTAATCCGTCCCCACCCGAATGATGAATGAATGTTGTGTTCTATTTTTACTTATGTATTGTCTCATGTCTTGTCTTGTATTCCCCTCCCCATAAATTGTAAGCCGCCCTGAGTCCCCTCAGGGAAAAGGGCGGCCTATAAATACTAAACAAATACAAAAATACAAAAACTGTCTTGTTTAGAAACTTAACATTTTGGCCTCCCTTGTGGGTCATAAATTGAGGATCCCCTGAAATCAGGGGAAAAGAAGTGAACGCCCCTCACCTCCAAAAATGTACAGCCCCCCAGTAGAAGACAGGAAAGCACCAGCAGCTGCTGTACGGGCCCAGAAACTGGAATCTCGGATGCTGACGTTATACCACTTCCCTGCCCCTTGGTTGTCGCTCAGGGCTAAATCACAAGCCTGGCCCACAAATCCCGGTTCACACTGGCAATGCTTTGACACCTATGGGAGGAAGGAGGAGAAAATTGCTGACCTGGCCCTGGGGGCAGATGAAAACCCAACGGGACCTTCTTCCATCTCAATGCAAACAAGGCAGGGGCAACTTCTCTTTCTAATTCTGACCATTTGAGAGACATCATCATACTTGAGAGACCGCCTGCTGCCAATTACCTCCCACAGACCCGTTAGATCTCACAGGGTTGGCCTCCTCCGGGTGCCATCTACCAGCCAATGCCACCTGGCTATTACCCGGGGGAGGGCCTTCTCTGTGGCAGCTCCGGCCCTCTGGAACGAACTCCCCGCGGAGATTTGGACCCTCACCTCTCTCCTGGCCTTCCGAAAAGCCGTCAAAACCTGGCTTTGCCGGTGGGCCTGGGGGTGATGAGTTCCCTCCCCTCTCGACATGTATGGTTGTGCGACTGTTGTCTACTTTTATTATTTGTATTTTGTTTTTTATGTTCCCCTTTTTCCCCCTTGAATTGTTCGCCGTCCTGAGTCCTCCCGGAGAAGGGCGGCATACAAATAATAAAATTCTATTCTATTCTATTCTCATCTCATCCTGAGGACGCAGATAAAACTTTCAAGCGGCCTCAACAACCTTTTAAAAGGACACAAATGACCAGCTGTCTGCAAGGAGTATCAATCCTTCCGTTCCCCACCATCCAGTTCAGAGTTAAAGAAGCTTCTTCTTGGAGAAGAGAAATGTCTTCAAAGAAAAAGAAGAAACTTCGCTTCCCCACTCACTCACTCCCCCACCCACCCACCCACTCACTCACTTTTCACATGGCTGTGAAAAACATCTGAAAGGCTGTTTTTAAAGCACTTTAAAGACTTTTAATGACTTGTAGTCACTTTTAAAGACTTTGAAAGGCTTTTAATGGATCACATGGCTGTGGAAAACATCTGAAAGGCTGCTTTTAAAGCACTTTAAAGACTTTTAATGACTTGTAGTGACTTTTAAAGACTTTGAAAGGCTTTTAATGGATCACATGGCTGTGGAAAACATCTGAAAGGCTGTTTTTAAAGCACTTTAAAGACTTTTAATGACTTGTAGTGACTTTTAAAGACTTTGAAAGGCTTTTAATGGATCACATGGCTGTGGAAAACATCTGAAAGGCTGTTTTTAAAGCACTTTAAAGACTTTTAATGACTTGTAGTGACTTTTAAAGACTTTGAAAGGCTTTTAATGGATCACATGGCTGTGAAAACATCTGAAAGGCTGTTTTTAAAGCACTTTAAAGACTTTTAATGACTTGTAGTGACTTTTAAAGACTTTGAAAGGCTTTTAATGGATCACATGGCTGTGAAAAACATCTGAAAGGCTGTTTTTAAAGCACTTTAAAGACTTTTAATGACTTGTAGTGACTTTTAAAGACTTTGAAAGGCTTTTAATGGATCACATGGCTGTGAAAAACATCTGAAAGGCTGTTTTTAAAGCACTTTAAAGACTTTTAATGACTTGTAGTGACTTTTAAAGACTTTGAAAGGCTTTTAATGGATCACATGGCTGCGGAAAAAACATTGAAAGGCTGTTTTTAAAGACTTTTAAGGCAATTCTTTACAAGCTGGCAGCTGCTTTTTATCCCACCCCTCCATGGGGCTGGACACTTTCCATTGGCGGGCCGTATCTGGCCCGCGGGCCATAATTTGAGGATGCCTAGATTTTACATCTCAAATTTGGTATTTCTATCTCTTGTGCTGTTGTTGAAATGTGATGGGAACAGGAGCGAGGATAAATCAATGACACAAAAGGACCATCTCTTACCTGGTTACAGGTGCCATGATTCTGGCAATACGTGGTGCAGTCGGGCATCGAACAGTCCCTGCCACCCCAGCCTTGGAAGCAAACACAACGCCCGTCGTTATCGCAAATGCCGTGCCCCAAGCAGCCCATGGGACACAGCGAGACGGAGTAAGTAGCATTGAAGCCCAGCAGGTTGTAGTTGGCATCACTGAAGAGGTGTAACAGCATCTACAAAGTAGCAAGGAGTGATTACTCTCAAGTTGGTGTCAACATACTGGGCGAAGGAGGACAAAATTTTAGCCAATCCAAGCTGTGCTCCTGTCAGGCCTGCAATTATATTCCTTTTAGAATTTTGGCCTGCCACACTTTCTCTTATTTCATTATGTTGTTTCATTAGTATAGTTGATGGGAGGGGGGAATAGACAGGAGTAGGATTGTGGAATGTATTGTTTTCATTCTTTACTAGAAGCCAAGGTCATCCTTTGTCTCCGCACTTTTACACCTGACCGGAAGCAGCTGGGTGTGGATGCCAGCGTGGAAGAAGATTGGACCATGTGATGGATTGTGGGTGTGGGGACAAGATCATGAACTTTTAACTGGGTGGAATTCTGATGTCATTTCCAGTGCTGGGATTAACGCAGATGTGCCTAAAATGTCTGCTGTATTAAATTGGAACAAAAAGGATCATTTTGCCTTGGACTCTGATTTAATTCTACCTGACACTTGGAACGCTGACAGCTCCGTTCCATGTGTTGTCCTTTTAAACTGCTTTGCAGGGCAGGGAGTCCTCGATGTACGACCACAATTGAGCCTCAAATTCCTGCCCCTAAGTGAGACCATTAAGGGAATTCTGCTCCATTTTGTGACATTTCCTGCCACAGGTGTTAAGCAAATCACTGCAGGGGTTAAGTTAGTAACGCTGCTGTTAAGTCCGTCCGGTTTCCCTGTTGGCATCCTGCCTATGCAGGGGGTTGGACTAGAAGACCTCCAAGGCCCCTTCCAATCCTTGTTATTCTAAGTTGGAGGTTTTGCTTGCCAAAAGGTCGCAAAAGGGGATCACATGATTCCCCCCCGCCCCCGTGGATAGTGCAACCATCATAAATATGAGTCGGTCGGCAAGCATTTGAATTTGGATCAGGTAACCGGGGGGGGGGGGGATGTCTCCATGATTGTTAAGTGTGAAAACTGGGCACTGTGGCAAGAAAGGTCATAAAATGGGGCAAAACTCACTTAAACACCTTCTCACTTAGTAATGGAAACTCTGGGCTCAATCGTGGTTGTAGGTCGAGGACTCCCTGTGACTGGCTGAGATGAGCTTCTGCGGAGGAGGCCTCCCATAGGCCATTGACATCATTTTGGAAACAATGCAATTTGCATAATATATGCATGCAAAGTGAGATGTCATTTGCATACTGACTTCATCTTGATTTAAGCGTGTCAATGATAGGAGAACAGGAGTGGTGCGGTGGCCTAAAGGTGGAGCTCTCGCCTCACCGTCAGGAGGCTGTGAGTTCAATCCTAGGTAGAGGGAGATATTTCTCTCTCTGGGCACAATGGGAAAATATATCTGCTGAACAAAACTCTGCATTGGCAACAGGGAAGAGCATCCGGCCAGGAAACACTCTGCTAGCTCCATTCAGTTGCCCAGGCTCCATCCTGCAAGGGATTATGGGGTCATTAAATGATGATGATGATGATAGGAGAACAGAGCCATTCAGTTCCAAGGTTGGAAGAAACAATCGACTGAACCTTCAAGAAAGAATCTTTCACTATCAGGGCTACCATACCTTGCCAGAGGTGGCCTCAATGGTGGGGGGCAACGTGCTGCCACTCAGGCTGGCCAGCAAAGGGCTGCTGGGAGAATCTCCGTCATAAATGAAGAGGTAGTCATACGTGCATTCCGTGTCCATAAACATGAAGGTCAAGAGGATGCGGTAGCTGCTGCTAGGAGCTGAAACATACAGGATAAGGGAAGCGTGGGAATCGGATCTCAGCGTCAAGAGTTGTGCAACAGTCAATCTTAAGAAAGTGAATGACAGGGAGTTCTTGACTTACAAGTCCATTTAGTGATTTACCGTATTTTTTGGAGTATAAGATGCACCTTTCACCCTCAGAGAAGAGGCTGAAAATCTGGGTGCGTCTTATACACTGAATACAGCATTTTTGTTTTGCCTCCAGAAACCCCTTCCCCTTTGCTAAAATGGCCGTACATAACCTTTAGGAGGATTTCAGAAGGCTCCTGGGGGCTGCGGAGGGCAATTTTGCCGCCCCCCCCGTCCCCAGGAGCACTCTATAAGCCTGTTTTCACAAAAAATGGGCCTGTTTTCACAAAAAATGGAGCATTTTTTGTTCGTTTGAGGGGGCACCCCCAGAGCACTCTACAAGCCTCCTAAAGGCTATTCATGCCTTGGGGGGGGGGGGGGGAGGCCAGTTTTCGCAAAAAACGAGCTGTTTTGGGGATTCTGCAGAGCGCAAAAACTTTTTTTTTTTTAATTTGCCTCTTCAAAAGGCAAATTATACTGCTGCGTCTTATGCTCCGAAAAATATGGTACCTCCCAACGACCAACAAGATCGCACAGGTTGGGCCTCCTCCGGGTGCCGTCGACCGGACAATGCCGGCTGGCGGCCCCCCGGGGGAAGGCCTTCTCTGTAGCTGCGCCGGCTCTGTGGAATGATCTACCCGTGGAGATCCGGACCCTTCCCACTCTCCCGGCCTTCCGTAAAGCCACCAAGACCTGGCTGTTCCGGCAGGCCTGGTGCTGTTGATCAATATCCAGCCCCACTTAGACAGCATGGATGGTGTGTATATTTTAATAATTGTATCTTTTATCTTAAATTTTTAAATGCTTCTTTTATCTTGCCTGTAAGCCACCCAGAGTCCCAAGGGAGTGGTCGGCATACAAATTTTATTAAATTGAAAATTGAAATTGAAAGCTGGCAGAGTGCTTATGGGGTCACCACAGGCACACACACACACACACACCCCGGACACAAGTGATGTCGAGCTAGCCATGGCCCCCTTGGCCCCCCCAAGGTCAAACACAACCCTGATGCAGCCCTCAATGAAATGGAGTTTGACAGCCCTGCTCTAGAGGGTGAAATGCCTTGATCTGCAACCTCCTCCCTTACCACCACCATTGCCCACCATCCGCCTTGAAATGCTCACCCTCCACCAGCCATTCGCAGTTGCCGTTGACTGAGTAGTTGCCAGGTCCGTCCGTCACGTAGCCAGAAGCGCTGCGTAGCACCTCGCGGCGCCCCTTACAATCGCCGGCATAGGTTTGATGGATCCCGCACAGAGCGAGGGGCAGCAGAACCAGCAGCTTTAACCGGCTGGATTTCAGGAGGTCCATGATGGCCTTTGGATCTCCCTGTAATCCAAGAGGATGGCCAGTTAATATAGCTGGAAAAGTGAGTTGGGTAGCAGCATCCAGCCATTATTGAGGAAGAAAAACAGAAATATATATATATATACCATGCATTTATACACTGGATAAATAATATTATGTGGTTAATCTTTGGTGAGAATTCACAGCCTTTGGGGCTGGTTGGTAGCTCAACAGCTTGAGTTCTAACCAAGGACCTAGGAACTGTTAAGGCAACATCGGAGGATATAAGTTGTTCCAAGTAGGGTGGTTTTTTGTAGATTCAGAATGTTCAAGTCAGGTAAATTTAGAATTTCCAAATAGCGAGGTAGCCCTTTGGGTATTGCTCCAAGGGCTCCAATTACAATTGGGACAACACATGATTTCTTTTTCTACAGTCGCTCAACCTCAATCTGCAAGTCCCAGTATTTTGTGATTTTTTTTCTTGTTGTTTATCTTCAATTCGTGCATCACCAGGTATTATTATTATAACAGAATTATATCACAGTGGCCAGTTGTTTCGCCGGATTTGGCATTGATTATTAGTCGGGCCCCACCCAGGGGCCTAGGACGTCGTAACGTATTTTCGTAATATGCGTGCAGATCCAAGCAGTGCGGCTTTTTGCATTTGACTGATGGTGATTTTGTCAATTTTTAACTGTTTTAAATGTAATTCCAGTGCTTTTGGAATAGCACCCAGTGTGCCGATTACCACTGGAATTACCACTGCTGGTTTGTGCCATAATCGTTGAATTTCGATTTTTAAGTCCTGGTATTTTGTGATTTTTTTCATGTTCCTTCTCGGCGACCCTGCTATCACCTGGTATTGCGATGTCTATGATTGTGACCTTATTTTTCTCAACCAGTGTGATGTCTGGTGTATTATGCGCCAGTATTTTGTCCGTTTGTATACGGAAATCCCACAAGAGCTTGACCATCTGATTTTCGGTGACTTTTTCAGGCTTATGTTCCCACCAGTTTGTTGCTTTAATATTATAATTTTTGCACAAATTCCAATGGATCATTTGTGCTACTGAATTGTGGCTGAGAGAAAGAGGGACAGGCCCAAAGTCACTCAGCCTGTTTTCATACACCTTATTTTTCAGACTATAAGACGGACCTTCCCCCCCCCACCTAAAAAAGCATGGAAATGTTGGTGCAGCTTAAACACCGAATACAGCCATTTTTGGCTTCCTGAAGCCCCACCTCCACATTCCATTTTTGCGAAAAACAGCCCGTTTTTCACAAAAAGTGAGGCATTTTTTTGCCTTCCCCCAGCCCCCAGCAGCTCTCTGCAGGCTTCAGCAGGGCTGGGGCATGGCAAAAATGCCATTTTTGTGAAAAGCGGGCTGTTTTCACAAAAATGGAGGGGTTTTTTGCCTTCCCCCAGCCCCCAGCAGCTCTGTGCAGGCTTCAGCAGGACTGGAGCACGGCAGAAATGCCAGTTTTTGTGAGAAACAGACGGTTTTTCACAAAAACGGAGGCTTTTTTGCCTTCCCCCAGCCCCCAGCAGCACTCGGCAGGCTTCAGCAGGGCTGAGGCAAGGCAAAAATGCCCTTGTTTTTGTGAAAAACAGGCTGTTTTTTCACAAAATGGAGGCTTTTTTGCCTTGCCCCAGCCCTGCTGAAGCCTGCAGAGTCCTGAGAGAAGGCAAAACCTTTTTTTTTTTCTTACTTACCTCTTCGACATCTTGGTGCGTCTTATACACCAGTGTTTCTTATAGTCTGAAAAATACGGTATGCCCTGCCAATCTATTCTCTTGAGATACCGCTCAATTCTAGAATGGTCGAGGAGACTAAACATAAATGATTTTTTCCCCCCCCTTTTGAGTTTGGTTCTTTTCCTCTGCACCATGGCCCATGCTCTAAAATTCTGCTCGATAGAAATAAGAAAAGAAATAAACATAAAACGGACATTTGTTTTCTTAATACAGCTGAGGAGAAGGAAAGCCATAAGAATGAAAAATGACCAAATCGTACCATTTAAAAAAAAAACTTGTTAATTACATTAAATTATTCATTACTTTCCCAGCCCATTTACACCAAAGAATTTAAACACATCTGCAATGGCGACAACACGCTCTCAATGGATCATGGTTAGAAAAGAAACACAACGTGAAAATTAAGACATTTTAACAGCCTTTTCATTACAACCCACTCCCACTTTTCTATGTTTTATGGGTCTCCTCTAGGCACCCATAAAATCCCCCCTCTTTAAAAAAAGACATGCATGTCAGCTTGAGGTGGCGCAGTGGTTAAATGCAGCACTGCAGGCTACTTCAGCTGACTGCAGTTCAGCAGTTCGGCTGTTCAAATCCCACTAGGCTCAAGGTTGACTCAGCCTTCCATCCTTCCGAGGTGGGTAAAATGAGGACCCGGATTGTTGTTGGGGGCGATATGCTGACTCTGTAAACCGCTTAGAGAGGGCTGAAAGCCCTATGAAGCGGTATATAAGTCTAACTATTGCTATTGCTAGCTTCAAGCAAGAACTGGAAAGCCTCTATTTTCCATGTATTTGTCTGTGTCCTTCAAACGATTTAAATGCAATTCCCTCCATACTGTCTGACCCCTCTCAGATCAGGGCACCTCAACGGTCAGGCTGGAACAGGGATTGGATCAGAACTGGTGAATCCTCCCTGGCTGACTTATAAACCAGTCCCTCCCGCTTTTATTCTCAGCCCAGCCTACCTGGCAGGGGTGTTGTAGGGGGAAAGGACACATTATTTGGGCTGCCTCAAGCTTTTCAAATAAAGACACGCTATGCATCTCACAGTCAAAGATGGATAGAGATAGAGAGCTAGAGAGATAACAATGGATGGGTGGCTGGATGGCAGATGGATGAATGAAACAGGAATGGATGGATGGATGATACTGCAGATAGATAGGTAGGTAGGTAGGTGGACGATATAGATCAGTGGTTCTCAACCTTCCCAATGCTGCGACCCTTTAATACAGTTCTTCATGTTGTGGTGACCCCCAACCATAAAATTGGTGTCTCCGTTCCTAAGACCATCGAAAATATGTGTTTTCCGATGGTCTTAGGCGACCCCCGTGAAAGGGTCGTTCGACCCTCAAAGGGGTCCCGACCCACAGGTTAAGAACCACTGATACAGATGATAATGAAAGAGAGAGAGATGATAGGTGGGTAGGTGGGTAGGTGGGTAGGTAGGTAGGTAGATAGACAGACAGACAGACAGACAGACAGACAGACAATAGATAGCAATCCAGGACAACAAATGCAAAAAAACATACATAGTATAAGGAATAAGGAATAATCCCATGCAATGATAGATAGGTAGGTAGGTAGATAGGTAGATGGACACAGAGAGAGAGAAAGAGAGAGAGAGAGAAATTTTAGGGAGATGATAGATGAGATAATGAGAAATAGAGATAGATGGTAGGTAGGTAGGTAGGTAGACAGAAAGACAGACAGACAGACAGACAGACAGACAAAAATAGAGATAGAGATATATAATAGGTAGATAAGATTAATAGATGAGAGATAGATGAGAAATAGAGATAGATAGATGATAGGTAGGTAGGTAGGTAGGTAGGTAGGTAGACCTACAGACAGGCAGACAGAAATAGAGATAGAGATATATAATAGTAGATGGATTGATAGATGAGAGACAGATGAGAAATAGAGATAGATAGATGATAGATAGGATAAGATAGGATAGCTTTTATTATCATTCTACAAAATAAATACGAAATTGGTTTTAGCCTCATTGGTGCAATCCATGACAACAAATACAAACAACATAAATAGAATAAGAATATTCTATTGGGAATAATCCCAATGCAATGATAGGTAGGTAGGTAGGTAGGTAGGTAGGTAGGTAGGTAGGTAGGTAGGTAGGCAGACAGATGAGAGAGAGAGAGAGAGAGAGAGACATAGATAGACAGACAGAAAGACAGACAGACAGATATATAGATACACATAGATAGATAGAGATACATACATATATATAGTTATAGATATATATAAAAAACAGCATTAACCCAAAGGCAGGAAAAAACCAACTCTGGACCCCAAGAAAGGGGACCCTCTATTGAGGCGGGGGAGGGGGAAATCCGGACGTCTTCAGGGGGATCCAGGCCGGATCAAACGGACCGAAGGGAAAGCAGGGAGCGGCAGGGAACCCCGGCAGGGGAACCCCGGCAAGCGATGCAGCGAACCCCGCATTTCCAGGGAAGCGCGACGGCTGTGCGGAGAAAGAACCCATCCGGAGGACCCGGGAGGGAAGCCTTGGGCCCGGCTCCCTACTGATCATCGCGGCTCGCAATGGGGTTGAATGGGGAGGGGGGGCTAAAGGGGATCCCCCTCCCCAAATTCTCGACCCACCTGCGCAGCCGGCAGCGCCTCCGCTGCCCCCGCGGCCCATGTAGAGGCCAGTCCGGGACCGAGGGGGGCATCGAGACGAGGGCCCAGAGCGGTTACGAGTAAAGCACGGAGGTCTCCCCGTCTCTATGGAAAGGGAAGCCATAGAGACGGTAAGGCTAGAGCGTGCGAGGAGGAGGAGGCGGAGGAACGGATAGGCTTTACAGCGGTGTTTCTCAACCTTGGCCACTTGAAGATGGGTGGACTTCAACTCCCAGAATTCCCTGGCTACGCTATTCTGGCTGGGGAATTCTGGGAGTTGAAGTCCACCCATTTTCCAAGTGGCCAAGGTTGAGAAACACTGCGAGTGGGGTGAAATGTGTTATGTTCTGACCAGGCGAGTTAGGCGTCCCCCTTTCCTATCACCAAGTGCAGCCTTCCCCTGTTGTCAGCTCCTGCAGAAAAGCCAGAGGACTACCAAACCCATCATCCCCAGCCGACTGGTCCTTGAAGGGGGAGGTTGAAGCCTCTCTGATGACCTCAGGTTGAAGGATGGAGGCTCCTTTTATTATTTCTTGGACCCAAAGTTGTGCAGGGATCTCCAAACTTGATAGCCCCGGTGGACTTCAACTCCCAGAATTCCTCTGCCGGCCAATGTGTACAATTTATTATACAATACAACACGATACAATAGCAGAGTTGGAAGGGACCTTGGAGGTCTTCTAGTCCAACCCCTATACCATTTCAGACAAATGGCTATCCAACATCTTCTTAAAGACTTCCAGTGTTGGGACATTCAGAACTTCTGGAGGCAACTTCTGTTCCACTGGTTAATTGTTCTAATTGTCAGGAAATTTCTCCTTAGTTCTAAGTTGCTTCTCTCCTTGAAGTTTCCACCCATTACTTCTTGTCCTGCCTTCAGGTGCCTTGGAGAATAGTTTGACTGCCTCTTCTTTGAGGCAGCCCCTGAGGTATTGGAAGACTGCTATCATATCTCCCCTAGTCCTTCTTTCTATTAAACTAGACATACCCAGTTCCTGCAACCGTTCTTCATGTTTTAGCCTCCAGTCCCCTAATCCTCTTTGTTGCTCTTCTCTGCACTCTTTCTAGAGTCTCCACATCTTTTCTACATCGTGGCGATCAAAACTGAATGCAGTATTCCAAGTTATAATACCAAGGCATTATAAAGTGGTATTAACCTTCAACCTGGTCTTGATTCTATCCTTCTGTTTATGCAGCCTAGAACTGTGTTGGCTTTTTTGGCAGCTGCTGCCCACGGCTGGCTCATATTTAAATGGTTGTCCACTAGGACTCCAAGATCCCTCTCACAGTTACTACTATTGAGCAAGGTACCCCCTATACTGTACCTGTGCATACTTAAAGGATTATTTTCTGCCTTCCTCTTTATCGCTTCTATCCTTCTCACCCATGAAAGTACGTGCTGTATTGCCAACCCAAATAATGGATTAAGAAGGGATGGAATTCTCTCTGTGTTGGATAGCAGCAGCGGCTTTCCAAGGGAGCAGTTATTTCCAGCTCTTTTAGGTGAAGATGGAAAAAGCTGAACCCAAGGCTCTCCACATTTTAAACATTTATATAGTTTCCTCTACAATGTGTTTGGTGCATACTGTACTATTTAAAAATATTTTCCTCGCCTTTGTTATTTTTTTATAAAGAACACAGCAAACCTATCTAATACTTCTTCCTCTTATTTTTTTCCCCTGCAACAACAATCCTGTGAGGTGGGCTCCAACGTTCAGGGCAGGCTCGAAAGCTTGATGACAATTCAAAGAGGAGGAGGAAGGAGTACAGCCATTCATTTAATGACCGTTCAAAATTACAACGGCACTGAAAAAAGGACTTACAACCATTTTTCGCACCTACGACCATTCCAGCGTCCCCAATGGTCATGTGATCAAAATTCAGTTGTTTGGATTCACCATGGTTGCAGAGTCCCGGGATCATGTGACCAGTTTTTGCAACCCGACAGACAAAGTTGTTGGGAGAGCCGTGATTCACTTAAGGACTTCGTTACTCACTTAATTGCCGTGAGTCACTTAACTGTGGCAAGAAAGGTTGCAAAATGGGACAGAACTCAAACTATCTAGCTTAGCAATGCACCTTTGGGATGTTTCCCTGAACAATATTTTTAAAATATTTTTTTTTATCCTGCATTTTTTAAATAAATAACCTGTATTGTGTATGTTTGCTTCCTCAGGTTATTTATTTAAAAAATGCAGGATAAAAAAAAATATTTTTAAAATATTGTTCAGGAGAACATCCCAAAGGTGCTTTTTCAGGAGGATTTCCTTGTTTGTTTTTTTCTTTTGAAGATGTTTTGTTTGTCATCCAAGAAGCTTCTTCAGCTCTTGACAGGATGGTGGGGAATGGAAGGATTTATATTTCTTGCAGACAAGTAATCATTTGCATCCTTTTAGAAGGCTGTTGAAGCCCAAGAATGTAAATGATCTGCTGTCTGCAAGGAATATAAATCCTTCCATTCCGCACTATCCTGTCAAGAGCTGAAGAAGCTTCTTGGATGAGAAGCGAACCGTCTTCAAAAGGAAAAAAAAAAACAAGAAAGTCCAGTTTCCTCCTGAAAAAGCACCTTTGGGACAACAATGACCTGAATGACCGAGAATCTCCACACACTTCAGACAAACATTTTCACCATTTAAAAGGTTCATTTGCAAAGAACTGAAGGTGCAGGAGATGAAGGGCAAGTAAATATTTTTTTTCAGAATGCAGAATCACAGCTAAGATTTAGGCTACCTGCCAAAGATACTTGCAGCTTCTGCACAGTAAGCTATATGGATGTGATCTGCTGATCTGTTTGACATTCTTCTGTTTTTTTCTAGACCACGCTACAAAATTGTAAAGGTTCAACCTGTGGTTATAGGAAAAATGAACTGCTTCCTGAAATTAAAACTCGGGCAAGTGCAGGTGCCGATGAGAAAGTAGTCTATTCTTACCAACTGATGCTACAGTAATCAGGTGGTATTTTGCAAAGCTGGCACGAGGCACCTCTGAGGAGTGCTATTTTGTGGCTGGCTGGAGGAAACATTTTAATCCTGGCATGAGTGTGATCTACACCGTGACCCGTCAAAACCGCGGTCCACTAAAGCGCGCCCAATCAAAGCGCGTACGTGACGTCATCAGCGCGACAAATAAAATTAAAAATAAATTAAATTAAAATTAAAATAAAATTAAAGCAAGCCGATTCACATAAAGGTAAGGGTTAGGGTTAGGTTAAGGGTTAGGGTTAGGGTTACGTTAAGCGTTAGGGTTAGGTTTAGGGTTAGGTTAAGGGTTAGCGTTAGGTTAAGGGTTAGGTTTAGGTTTAGGTTTAAGTTAAGGGTTAGGGTTAGGTTTAGGGTTAGGTTTGGGAGGGTTAGGGTAAGGTTTTCGCGTTAATTTTAAATTTACCGCTCACAGCGTGCCGTTTTCGTCGTGCTGTGATGACGTCACGTACGCGCTTTCGTCGAGCGCGCTTTAGTCTACCGCGGATTTGTGGTGGAACCGATCTACACAGCCCAGTAGAGGCACCACAGAATGGACATTAATCTCCCCGTTGAGATCCGGACCCTAACCACCCTTCCGGCTTTCCGCAAAGCAGCTAAGACCTGGCTGTTCCGGCAGGCCTGGGGGCAGTTAAATCCTTCAGCCCCTCCCGAGGTTACGACTGTTGCTGTATTTTTTAAATTGTTTGTCTTTTTATTTTTTATTTTGTATCCCCTTCCCTTTCTGATTGTTAGCCGCCCTGAGTCTCTCGGGAACAGGGCGGCATACAAACTGAATAAAATCTAACCTAATCTAATCTAAATAAAAAAAGAGGAACATTGCTGAGATTCTAATTTTCCCATGGATATTGACAGAGAGGAGTTTCATAAGATCTGCAGAAACATGTGAAAATCAACATGACTCCTCCTTTGCGGTACTACACATAAAATTGCTGTTAAAGCAGTTTTCCAAGCTTGGGAATTTTGAAGACATGGATTTCAATTCTCAGAAATCTCTAGTCAGCATGCTAGTGAGTTTTTAAGATGAGTGGACTTCAGTTCCCAGAATTCCCCAGCCAACCTGGTAGTGAATTTTAAGATGGGTGGACTTCAGCTCCCAGAATTCTCTAGCCAACATGGCTGGCTGGAGAATTCTGGGAATTGAAGTCCGCACATTTTTCCTCTAGGTTGGAAAGCATTATATTAAAGACATTTCTGTCCAACAGGCATACATTTGTTTACTGATGTATTTTTTTATTCTTTATATAGTGCATGCTGCTTTGAAGGTGGGTTGCCTTAAATCACCTCAAATCAACCAACAATGTAGGCTAAGTTGGTAATAATAAGACAATGTACGAGTAAAAGTACTGATTCGCTTTGAACTAAACACATCTTTTGTTACGAAATTCAATCTTTTTTTAAAATAACTACTTTAATAGACTAAGAAACCCTTTCATCCTTTCACAGAACTACCATTTTCAGGGATCCTTTATTGGACTGCTGTGCCACATTAAAAAATAGGTTTGGTTCTATTAGTTTTGCAGATTATCCCGAGGAAGAAAGCCAAGCGTGTATTACATCGGTGTCTGTGGTTAACAGGCTATTTTACCAGTAGAAGAAAAAAAATAGAAATGTTCCATGTTCGGTATCTCTTCCTCCTTTTATAAGCAGATGTTTCCCTAAGAGTCACATGTTTTCACACTGAAATAGAAACATGAGAATATTCTTTATTTTGGCAAAACGAAGAGAAGAAAAGCAAAAAATAAAAATAAAAATGTGCTCTTGTGGTTTTCAGAAATTCACCAGGATCAGGGAGCAGAACCCACAGCACATTCATTTTATTTTATGTATTTATTTATCAAATTTATTGGATGCTCCTCTTACCACAGGGTAACTTTAGTTCCTAGGAACTAACGAGGGCAACATCATTATCCGGGGGAAACCGAGGCAGAGGGACCTAGAAGATTCAAACTATCTTCACAAGGGAGCAGAAAGAAATAAAAAGTGGACCAAAAGATGTTAATAGTACAGAGTCATGTAACATGGAGATATAATTACAAGGCGAATCAGTTTCATCATTGTGGGACCCAGAGAGGAAAACCACTGAATCACAATGGCGGCTGAGGAAAACTAGATGTTCTTGGCCCTACAGCAGCGTTTCTTAACCTTGGCAACTTTAAGACGTATAGACTTCAACTCCCAGAATTCCCTAGCCAGCCATGGAGCTGAAGTCCACTCATCATCAAGTTGCCAAAGTTGAGGAACACACTGGTTTACACAGGGGGGAAAAAATCAGCTGAAGATGGGCCTGTCGCTCTATGACCTGTGGACTTCAGCTCCCAGAATTCCTGAGGCAGCTGTGCCGGCTGAGGAATTCTGGGAGTTGAAGTCCACAAGTGGCCAGAGTGGGCCACCCCTGATCTAACTAGAAGAGAATTTAGACCCATGTTCATTCAGTGCTTGGCTTCCCCACACCGTAGCAGCCCCAGAGCGGGTGGGAAAGCTTAAGACTGTCCCATGGGGAAGGAGCGGTATGACCCACAGACTAATTGGGTCACCGCGAAGGAGTCAGGAAGTGGTGGGGAGAGTAGGGCAGAATCCACCCACCCTATCTCGTCTCCCTGGTATCATTGCAGAATCCAAAAGAAGGGAGGGAAATTGCACAAAAGGGAAAGATGCCACAGGATAAAGGAGAGAAACCAAGGATGGGGGTGCCATTGTCTGAGAGAGGGGACTCCCCCACCCCCCGACCCAGGAAATGTCGAGATAGGAATCAGCATAGCCAAGAGGGAGAGAGTCAAGAGACCCTTACACGGGCCGGGCGCCGGTTGTATGCATGCTAAAATACTCGGTGTAGCCATTATGTTGGTGGAGTTGGGGCGCATGGAGCTGGTAGGGCGGAGGCTGAGTCTCGCTCCCCAGGGATGGCTTCAACAACACGGGGGCACCGCTGAGTTCGGAGGTGGTGACCACGCAGTTGGAGGTCAGGCTTCGGTCAGCAGAAGAGGTGTCTTCCATTTGTTTGTGGGTCTGCAGGAGGAAAAGTAGGTAGAGAGTCCGGATAAACATTGGCAGGAAAAGAAGAGCTATTGTCTTGGTCACCCTTTCCTCCTTGATCAAATCTAAAGCAACGCGATCCAGAAACCTGGAAGGACGCAGGCTGAACAACTCAACGTCACCCCGTCCCCTTGAACTGTCTTTGGATTCCAGGCAGTTGTTTTTTTTAAAAAACAGGCTGCCCTAATTTAATGTTTTATTTGTTGTGGATATTTTTTCACTTCTTCTTTGATCTGAGTTATGGCCCTTCTTAAAATAATAATAATAATTTAAGCAGAGGCCTTTGTGCCACCTTATTATCATATTGTTTTGCTGACTGCTGTAAACTGGCAAGGGAGACTCATTTAGCCAGCAAGGGGGTTGAAAAATCAATTAGATCAAAATTAATGAATTGCTCCGCCGTCACAAACTGCAGCCCGGTTGGCAATCCGCAGGGAGATCGGAGGCCTCTGGCATGGCGTAGCAAAACCAAGGGAAGAAGAACAATTAAATCAGTGGAACGACTTGCCTCTCAAAGTTGTGGGGTGCTCCCAACACTGGAGGCTTTTAAGAAGAGATTGGACAGCCGCTTCTCTGAAAGTGTATGGGGTTTCCTGTCTGAGCAGGGGGTTGGACTAGAAGACCTCCAAAGTCCCTTCCAACTCTGTTATTTTCAGTGGCGAAAGCGCTGCGTTCGGCATGGAGGGTAGCTAACTCTATATCTACTCTAGTACAAGAAGTAAGGAGTCCGCCTGTTCTGTGCGATGTTGCCATGAAACGTCATAAGTTAAGTGGAGGTACACTTGCGAGCTCCGTTTTTGCTGGCAGAGGCACCGTGGGGCGGTCTGTTGCTGTTTCGAGGGCGGCCTCTCAGGCCAGATGTCAGAACTGGAAGCCATCATTTGCATTGGGAAAACGGGGTGGAGGGCAGGGGGGAGGGATTATATGGTGTATGGGTGATATATACTCAAAATAACATTCTTATCTCAGAAAGTCAAGGACACCTTGCCCTGCAGCTGTGATGGTGTGACCAGGAGGCATCTCCTGCTTTGGATGGTGGTCCCGATTGGAGCATGGGATGGACATGTGGGTGCTGGGCAGGGATTTGAACTTTTGTTTGGATGGGGGAAACCTGGAAGCTTTCAGATCTGGGTTTTCCCAGATGTGCCAATATGACAAATGGAACTTTGAGGAACCTCCAGCCTCGGAGTCCTCTTTCATTGGGGGTGTTGTTGGGAACCCTGGCATTAACCCCAATCTTATTTAAAAACTCTACCAGCTCCGCCAAACTCCGGGATGTTGACTGAGGTCCTGAGCCCAGAACGCTGACCCGATCCCGGGCGGCACAAAGATTCAGGGAAGATGACACCAGATTTAAGCACACCGCAGGCGTGCTCTACACCATTCTTATTTTTTTTCTTTTTTAAAGGCCACCTAAGGACCTCGTGTGCGATTCCACAGAGGGATTTTTTTGGGGGGGGGGGTCAAATCTAAGGTCGTAACCGTTTAAGGAAGGGGGTTTCTCAGGCGAGACCATCTCCGATTCTCACATTGCTGGTGTTGCTTCCTGTACTCTGGGGGATGGAGAACAGCTCTGTGAAGTTTGGCACCGAGTCGCTGATGAAAGTCACGTTTCCATAGACGTGGTGCGGAAATTTGGCTCCCGTCGCAGCCTCCTCGACGATCCCGATCTGCGACGTCCGCACGTGGTACGGGAAGTTCTTATTGGCTGCGGAGGGCCTGGTGATAATCTGCGGAAAGAAGGGAGACAAGCGGGCAGCTGTTGTGGGCGTGCTGATGACGTCACGATTTTTGCACCGTGGTTTCGTCAGCGCGCTTTTGTCATGCGCGCATTTGTCGGGTCACGACCCCTGAGCATCTCAGCTGTTCCTGAGCATTAAGGTAACTGCCACAGGGATTAGAAATGGTCGGTGATGCAAAAATCCTTACCAGGAAAACTGCGTGAGCGTACAGATGAATCCCCAGTTGAATGCCGTTGACTATTTTCTCCCGAGCCCACTTTGGTATGCCAAAGTTAGCGATAAGCGCGGTGACCGGAACAGCAAAAAACCTACAAGAGAACAGGACACCGGCTAAAGGATGCAGATCCTGCTGCCTAAAGCGTTGGGTTTCATTTAAAATAGTCCTCCACTTACAACCATTCCTTTAGTCACAGTTCAAAGTTACACCAGCACTGAAAAAAGTGACTGATGATGACCGGTTTCCACACTTCCATGCTGGCTGGGGAATTCTGGGAGTTGGAAGTGTCTGCAGCTATCGAGCCAGCACGCAAGTAAATAACTCAGCAGGATTCATTTCTAGAAGAAACTTCTTTATAGGCAATAATATAAAACATGATGCATGTATACAATACCCATGCAGCTCTTGCAATGTGTAGAGAAGAAGTAGCAAGGACAAGGACAAGAAGCAGAAACAAGAATCAATCAAGCAACACACTCTTATATACACAGAACAGTTAAGCTACGCTATGGCAGTGGTGGGATTCAAACAATTTAACAACCGGTTCTCTGCCCTAATGACCATCTGGATAGGTGGGCCTCGGTGGTCATGTGACTGGGTGGGCGTGGCCAACTCAAGGTCACTCAGATCAATGGGCGCTTCGCCTTAGCTGTGACAATGGAATAAGGGTTAACCGGAGAGGCAGTTTCTGTAAGCATAAAGATGAGGCTAGAAACAACACCAGAATGTTTCCTTCCTGCCTGCCTTACAGGATTAGCCCTGGAAAGTGGAAAGAAACAAAAGGAGATTTCTCCCAACAACCGGTTCTCCGAACTACTTAGAAAGTTACCAACCGGTTCTCCCGAATAGGTGCAGACCGGCTGAATCCCACCACTGAGCTACGCCCAGGCTCCGAGCCATCTCACATGGCTTACAACAAATCCTGTGTCTTAGACACCAAACAGTTCCCATGGGCAGACTTGTTGTTATAGCTATTCCAGTTCATAAATTCTTATACACTGACAGGAAGACCAGCCACTCATCTTAAAGTTGACAAGGCTAAGAAACGCTGCCTTATACTAACAACTAAGACTTCTAGCAGCCAATACTACGATGGTGGAACTGGGGCATAGCAATAGCACTTAAGACTTATATACCACATCACAGTGCTTTTACAGCCCTCTCTAAGCGGTTTACAGAGTCAGCCTCTTGCCCCCCCCCCCCCCCAACAATCTGGGTCCTCGTTTTACCGACCTCGGAAGGATGGAAGGCTGTGTCCTCCTTCGGTCAGGATCGAACTGCCGAGAGTCGGCAGAATGATGCAATGCCTGTAATGCTGCATTCTAACCATTGTGCCACCACAATTATTCATACTCAGTTACTTAGGCTTTTATTTTCTTGTGATTAAAGTTTTTAACGCCTTTTATGTTTTTATACTATTGTAAGCAGGGGTGGGTTCCTGCCAGTTCTAACCTCTTCTATAGAAGAGGTTCCACAAATCTACGGTGCCGTTTAGGACCGGTTCCAGCTCCCTCCCCCACCCACCCATCCGCACATCATCAAGATGAAGAGCGAGAGGAGGAATTGAAGTCCACAAGTCTTAAAGCTGTCAAGTTTGAACACCCGTTGTTTTTTTTACTAAAGGGTTAGGGATGCGAGGGTCTTGTAACTTGACAGCTTTTAAGACTTGCACACTTCAGTGCCAGAGTTCCTGAGCCAGTATGACTGGAGGAGGAATTCTGGGAGTTAAAGTCCACAAGTCTTAAAGCTGTCAAGTTTGAACACCCCTGGGGTTTTTTTTCTAAAGGGTTAGAGGTGCAAAGGTCTTGTAACTTGACAGCTTTAAGACTTGTGTGCTTCAAATGCCAGAGTTTCTGAGCCAACATTTTGGTTGCTAAGCAAGAGAGTTGTGATGTGAGTTTCACCACATTTTACAAGTTGGCCACGCCCACTCAGGTCACATGGCTGGCAAGGCACTCCCACAAAGCAGGCCACACCTACAGAAGAGGTTCTAAAAAAATTTGAAACCCACCACTGATTGTAAGCCTCCTGGAATCACTCCAGGCAGCAAATAAACGTCATGAATAAATAGATTTTTCTTTGCCAGGACCCACCCCCCACCTCAAAAAAAATAATAATTTTCCTGCCCTGTTGATCTTCTAAACTTACTGACCAGAGGGTATAAGCAGCAAAGAACGGCACGTAGAAAGGTTGTTTCTCCGGGAACTGTTTGAGAGTGATGAGGATGGCGTAGCAGAACCAGATGTAAGCCACAAACTGCAGGGCGATCAAGCCATATCCAGCTGGAGATTCATAGGTGTACAGGACTTGGGCCTGATCAAAAAACTGAGCACCGAAAGGAAGGAAATGGGTATAAAAAAAACTTGGGGAAGTAATGATTTTTTTTTAATTTTTTATTTCTCATATATACATTCACAAATATATGATCTCATAACTGTTATTAATAATATGTATTTGTAACAATTTTTCTCCCCTACAGTTGACGATATACTTGAAATTGCTTTCTTACCATCCCATAAACCCATCTTATCTTACAACAATCCTACTTCTTCTTCCTTCCTTCCCTCCTTCCTTCCCTCCTTTCTTCTCTCCTTCTCTCCTCCCTTCCCTCCTTCCTTCCCTCCCTCCTTCCCCCTTCCCTCCCTCCTTTCTTCTCTCCTTCTCTCCTTCCCTCCTTCCTTCCTTCCCTCCTTCCTTCCCTCCTTCTCTCCTTCCTTTCCTCCTTCCTTCTCTCCTGCGTTCCCTCCTTCCTTCCCTCCTTTCTACTCTCCTCTCCTTCCTTCCCTCCTTTCTTCTCTCCTTCTCTCCTTCCTTCCCTCCTTGCTTCCCTCCTTGCTTCCCTCCTTACTTCCCTCTCTCCTTCCTTCCCTCCCTCCTTCCTTCCCCCCTTTCTTCTCTTTCTTCTCTCCTTCCTTCCTTCCTCCTCTCTTTTCCCTTCTCTCCTTCCCCTTCCTCCCCTCTACCCTTCCACTCTTCTTCCCTTTCCTCCCCTCTCTCCTACTCTTACATTCCCTCCAATTCTTCCTCTGCTTTTCCCTCTCTCCTATTCCTCTCCTTTCTCCTCACCTTGGGAAGTAATGATTTAAAAAAAAAAACTACACAATTTCCCCATAGCAAGATGATTTTTCCCCATTAATCAGTTATGGAGATTTCTAGATTTATCATAGCTGGGTAACAAATCCGTGCAACAAAGTTGTGCAACGAACGAAGAGCAACAAAGATAAGCCTTATCCTAATTTATTGATGTTTGAGAGCTTGGTTGTTTTCTTGCAGGCGTTTCATGGCCCAAGTAGGTAACATCATCAGTGCCAGAAGGGAGTGAGGTTTGTTCTGTGTTTATGAACCCCACGGCCTTCTGGAACTGATGATGTTACCTAGTTGGGTCATGAAACGTCTGCAAGGAAACGTCCACGCTCAGAGACCAGCAAGGACCCCACAGTTCTCCTCCTGCTTCTCCTGATCCTCCTCCCAAATCCCACTTCCTTCCAGCACTGATGTTGACACCTAGTTTGGTAATAAAACGCCTGCAAGAAAACCGCCAAACTCGGAGAGCACCGAGGATCTCTCATTTCAACCCCGACCTATAAATATTCTCCTTTTGTCGGTTATTGATAATTTGCAAGGCAAACTAGGCGGGGGATTTGAGTTAAATTAAATCCTTGACTCATCTGGCTTAGAAGTTTCTTGTGGTGAGGAGTGCCGGGACATTGCTGAGCGGGAGGGGAGGTGGGGGGGAAACAACAACTATTTTTACAGTTTGTGAACCTGGCAGGAAGGACTATGTGATCTAGGAAATAACCAGAACGCAGAACATGCAAACTACATTTGTGTGGCCCTCCGAGCACATACGTGGCTGGAAAGGAAAAAGGAACGTACCTCAGCTTCGTAGATAAACAGCACGACATGAGTGATGGTGTAGAGGGTCATGTACACCGAGAGCTTGATGGAGCCTGTGTGGCTGATCCTACCCCTGCCAAAAAAAAAGGACCCGTGAGCCAGGATTACAGGGAAGGAAACACCGCCTTGTATGCTACCACTCTTAACAACCATCTCTCATTCCTGATGGCTTGCCAATGACATAGAGGCACAAATTCCGAGCTACTCTCCCTAATGCTCTTAAATTTCATAACTTCAACCGGGGGTGGGCTTCAAATTTTTTAACCAGGGGCTTTTTGCCCAGTTGCTGGGTGAGTGTGGCCTAGTCAGCCTCCTGTACCACAGTGGGTGGGGGGCGTTTTTGCCAGGGGTGGGTTGCTAATCCCGTTCCAACCGGTTCAGTTGGAACGGGGCCGGCGGCGTCCTCGTGCACGCGCACAGTTCACGCATGCGTCTTAGCGCCTGCGCGATGCTCCAGCTGCTCGCGGAGACTCGCGCAGGCGCTGTATGTGCCATGCGCCTGCGTGGAAGCGCAGAAGCCTTCAAAGACTGGTAAGGAGTGCGGGCAGGCGGGTGGGTCCTTCGCCGTTCCCAGAAGTTACTTACTTCTGGGTTCGCCTACCAACCGGTTCGCGGGGACCGCCCGGGAACCGGTTGAAACCCACCCCTGGTTTTTGCCCTCCCTGGACTCCGGAGGCTTTGCTCGAATCTCCGGGAGGATGAAAACAGCCTCCTCGTGTTCTGGAGGTCCTCTGAAGGCTGGAAACGGGCCCAAACGTCCCACGGGTTCATTTTTCACCCTCTCCGAGCTTCTGTGCATGTCCTTAACAGAGGTGGGTTGCTCCCGGTTCGCCCCGGATCGGGCAAACCAGTAGTGGCAGCAGCGGGAGGCTCCTCCCACCCACCCGGATGCCTCTGTGCATGCGCGGAAGTGGTTCCAGGGGCGTGAGAATGCCCGAGTGAACTGGTAGTAAAAAAAAAATGGAAACCCACCACCGGCGCCCTACACTTACCGGCATCCAACAGAGGCCGCGTGGGGATTCCGGGAAGGGGCAGGGTGGAGTAGTCGGGGCCAGTCAGGACTGGGATTTGGGGGTTTTCCAAATTTCGCAGAATCTTAGCTAGAGGTTCTGTAGATCCTCCTGTGAACCCCCAGCGGCCCACCCCTGACTTCAACCCAACAGATCCTTTGACCACCACTCAACTTCCCAATCTCTGTTGCTTTTCCACCTCAATATTGTTCCTATATGCCCTGCTTCCTAACTCAACCGCCTTCTCTATATTTCTTTGACGACTCCTCTTTGGAATGGTGGAAAGCACAGATGTGGTCAGAAGCCAGAACATCTGTTTCTTCCCATCGTTTTACCCCCTCCGACTCTTCTTTTCCTAAAACTCTACAGTTCTCTACACGTAGTCCTCAACTTATGATGGGTTTGCTCAGCAACTGTTCGCAGTTACGACAGACCCGTGGGTACTTATCCAATTCAGCCCATCCCTCCCTCTCTGTTATCCCCACCATATCATCACCTCTGTGGTTACACACACACACGCACACCATCAGCTGTGCTGGTACCTGGTAACCGTGAATCCTTTTCCCAACAGGATGAGCATCAAGAGGAAGATCAAGAAACTCACAGAGAAAAGGAGCTTGGCTGGAATTAGGGGAAGAACAAAGGAGAGGGGTGAGTGAATCTGAACCAGTCAGAGATTTAAAATAGTCCATGGTCACAACACTGCTCCATAAAACTCAATATTGTCAGTAGCATCTTTTCTGATATATATCATCTTATCTGTTGACAGCATCTTAGCTGTGCAGAGAAGAGCATCAAAGATGATTAGGGGACTGGAGGATAAAACATATAAAGAATGGTTGCTGGATCATTATACTTAATTAAAAACAAAGAGAGGTAAGGGAAGAAGAAAGAGATAAGGAGAGGTGGGTGGAAGGAAGAGAAAGAGAAGGAGAGGAGGATGGAAGGGAGAGAAAGAGAAGGAGAGAGGGCAGGAAGGGGTAGGGAGAGGGTAAGAGTAGGGGAGAGGTAAGGGAAGAAAGAAGAGGAAGGAAGGAAGTAGAGAAGGAAGGAAGGGAGAAAAGAAAGGGAAAATAAGGTGGTGTTACAACAGGCGCTAGGGATGGTAAACAAATCAACCCAAACTGTATATTATAACCTTTTAAACGAAATAATAAAAGTATAAGAATGGCAAAGAAAAAGAATAACTATGTGAATGTATACCTATAATTGTATGTAAGAGAATAAATGATAGTAAGAATATAAAGCATAATATAGGTAAACAATATTTGGTTATCAATAGCTAAGTATAAATAAATATAGAATTGTACATAAAAATGGATAACGAATAAGGAGACCATGAATGCAAGATAGAAAGGTATAGAAGGGAAAACACTAACTGCAAAGAAACCGATACGGAACTGCTGTATGATATATGATGGAACTTCTTGTTCCTATGTTGTCTTAAGTCATGTGTTTGTTTTTGTTGATGTGTTTATGTGTGTAAAATAAAAATTAAAAACAACAACAACAAGGGAGTCCTCCTGGACCCACAGCTATCCTTTGACCACCACCTGACGGCTGTGACCAGGGGGGCATTTGCCCAGGTTCACCTGGTGCGCCAGTTGCGACCCTACCTGAATCGGGAGGCTCTCACAACAGTCACTCGGGCCCTTGTGACCTCTAGGCTGGAATACTGCAATGTGCTCTACATGGGGCTGCCCTTGAAGAGCATCCGGCGACTTCAGCTAGTCCAGAACGCGGCCGCGCGAGTGATCGTGGGTGCACCTCGGTTCACCCACATAACACCTATCCTCCGCGAGCTGCGCTGGCTACCTGTCGATCTCCGGGTGCGCTTCAAGGTGCTATTAGTCACCCATAAAGCCCTTCATGGTAGTGGATCTGCGTACTTGAGAGACCGCCTTCTGCCAATTACCTCCCTGCGACCAATTAGATCTCATAGATTGGGCCTCCTCCGAATTCCATCTGCCAGC
The DNA here is from genome assembly GCF_009769535.1 of Thamnophis elegans. Lineage (NCBI taxonomy): Eukaryota > Metazoa > Chordata > Lepidosauria > Squamata > Natricidae > Thamnophis > Thamnophis elegans. The sequence continues at coordinate 4,712,911 of NC_045552.1, forward strand.
CAGTGCCGGCTGGCAACTACAAGGAGGAGGGCCTTTTCAGTAGTAGCTCCGACCCTTTGGAACGAGCTCCCCGTGGAGATTCGTACTCTCACCACCGTCCAGGCCTTCCGCATAGCCCTTAAGACCTGGCTAGCCCGTCAGGCCTGGGGACAAAGATAGCCGCCCCTCCCGAATGATGAATGAATGTTGCTCATTATTTTTACTTATGTGTGTCTATGTCATTGTTTGTATCCCCCTTCCCTGATTTTATGTGAGCCGCCCTGAGTCCCCTCAGGGAAAAGGGCGGCCTATAAATGTTAATAAACTAAACTAAACTAAACTAAACTAAACTAAACTAAACTAAACAACAAAGAAATCAAGTCCCAGCTCTATATGAGGTGTCAACTTAACCATTATGGCCTGTTCATCACAGTCATTGGTTTTATGTTATGTGTAAAACCAGTGACTGTAGCGGTTCCACAAATCATGGTTTAATGGAATCCATCTGGGAAACGGGAAGGTCCATCCCTGATAACCTACCCAAGATTTTAAGACTGTCGTTTCCAATACCGTCACTTGCATACTGGCCCCAGTATATGCAGAAGAACATCAGGCTGAGCACTGGAAAAGAAAAAGGAAACAAATGACATGCATGTAACACAGTAATAACATGGGTGGGATTTATAGAAGAGCAGGCAGAGCTGGAGGGTGAGGTGGGGTTAAACGAGTCATCGGTTGAGAATCAATGCATTCCCACAAAAATCTACACCCAACCACTCCTGAATTCCATTCATCCTTATCTAGCACCAATTTGGTGTTCAACTTTAATTTATTCTTGGGCATAGATAAAGGTAAATGTTCCCCTCGCACATCTGTGCTAGTCGTTCCCGACTCCAGGGGGCATTGCTCATCTCCGTTTCAAAGCCGAAGAGCCAGAGCTGTCCGAAGACGTCTCCGTGGTCATGTGGCCGGCATGACTAAGCGCCGAAGGCGCACAGAACGCTGTTACCTTCCCACCAAAGGTGCTTCCTATTTTTCTACTTGCATTTTTACATGCTTTCGAACTGCTAGGTTGGCAGAAGCTGGGACAAGTAAAGGGAGCTCACTCCGTTATGTGGCGCTAGGGATTCGAACCGCCGAACTGCTGAGCTTTCTGATCGACAAGCTCAGCACCTTAGCCACTGAGCCACCAAGTAGACTTGAGCAATAAATATCCTGAACTGCAACTTCCCTGTTTCTTGGCAGCCGACAGATTTCAATCGCTGCTCTTTCAATAGTTTTGGCTCCTCTTTCCTTTCTATTATTGGATCTTAAATGACAGCCCTCGTATTTTCTAATTTCTTCCACTGCCACCTGTCTCCACCTGCCCTTTCCGGGAATCACAAAAGTGCCGTTATTTATACAGCTACCAATGTGAATATTTAGGTGCAATCTGTTTCGTGCCATCTGTTACAGAAAATGCAGCTTTTTTTAAAAAAAAAGCGGAAGACGTGGATGCAAAATCATGGAAATACAGGTCCACTCAAAGGAAAATGTTCTGATCTTCTCAACCAAACCTATACTACCAGTGGAAATAATTGTAATAGGAATTCCCTTTCCCATAAGTAGAGTCACCCAGTTGGCTTTCATGACTAAGGCGGGACTAGAACTCACCATCTCCTGGTGATTGGACCAAAGTCACCCAGTTGGCTTTCATGACTAAGGCGGGACTAGAACTCACCGTCTCCTGGTGATTGGCCCAAAGTCACCCAGTTGGCTTTCATGACTAAGGCGGGACTAGAATTTACCATCTCCTGGTGATTGGCCCAAAGTCACCCAGTTGGCTTTCATGCCTAAGGTGGGACTAGAACTCACCGTCTCCTGGCTATTGGCCCAAAGTCATCCAGTTGGCTTTCATGACTAAGGCAGGACTAGAACTCACCGTCTCCTGGTGATTGGCCCAAAGTCACCCAGTTGGTTTTCATGCCTAAGGTGGGACTAGAACTCACCGTCTCCTGGTGATTGGCCCAAAGTCACCCAGTTGGTTTTCATGACTAAGGCGGGACTAGAACTCACCATCTCCTGGTGATTGGCCCAAAGTCACCCAGTTGGTTTTCATGCCTAAGGTGGGACTAGAACTCACCATCTCCTGGCTATTGGTCCAAAGTGAACCAGCCACTTTTCATGCCTAAGGTGGGACTAGAACTCACTGTCTCCTGGTGATTGGCCCAAAGTCATCCAGCTAGCCAGCTTTTGTTCCTAGTCAGGACTAAGAACTCACAATCTTCCGCTTTCTAGCCAGGTGCCTTAACCACTAGACCAAACTGGCTCCCTGCTTCTCCTCAAACCTACCCTCTACTCCAGCTGCTGTCATGAACATCTTGTATGTGGTATGTAAAAGTTGCCGGCCTTTCAACAGATCTGGAAAAAAAAAAGCAAAGAAAGGGGAAAAGCATAATTACAATTCGGGGTATCTGTCGCACATTCCACAATCTCACAACCATTGCGCCATCCCTGTGTTGACATAATTGCAATCCAGGCTCTTGGCAATTGGGTTCCCTTTACGACTGATTGCCATGTCCTGCAATCATATGATTGTGATTTATTACCTTTTTGGATATATATATTTTTTGCTGCTGGAAATGCCCCATTTGGAAGAATGAGTTATGAGAAGTTTCTTCTCGTTACTAGATTGCTTCTCTCCTAGATTAGTTTCCATCCATTTTCCTTCCTTTGTTCCTTCTTTTCATCTTTCCCTCCCTCTTGTCTTCCTCCTTCCCTCCTCTTCTGTCCTTTCTCCCTCTCTCCCATCCTCTACTTTCCTTCCTTCTTTCCTTCCCTTCCTCCCTCCCTTCCTTCATAATAGAATCATAGGAAGGGACCTGGGGGGGGGGGTCCTAGGACTTTTCATCTCCCACCCTTGGCCCTGCCTCCTTCTCTGCCAGCGTTCCTCCAAAATAACCAGGATGATATACGGTCTCATGCTGGAGCAGGGGGTTGGGCTAGATGATCCCTGAGGTCCCCTCCAGCCCTGGATTGCTGTGCTGTGCTGTTTAATTTAACCACCCATTCGCTTAAGCAACCATTGTAAAAATGGTTTTAAAAACTGGATCTGAGTTGACATACAATTGTAAGGTCTTAGGATGGGAAATTCTGACCTTATTTGTCGGCATAAGCCAGGGACTGTATTTGCTCAAATCTGATGTCATCAAATCACATTAAATCAGAAAGAGGAAGTGGTGAACCAAGTTCAGAAGCAGAAAAGTTCTTTACTACTCACAGCCAAAGTAGCAAGAGATGATGAGGATCAAGATGAATATAAGCAGGAAAGTGATGTCAGTTTCCAGGATACCTAGAAAAAAAGAACAGGAAGAAGAAAAAAGGTCACATTGAAAGGACATCGGCCATTAGAGAAGCATTCTTCAAACTTGTCCCAAAGGTGCTTTCTTTCAAGAGGCAACTGGACTTTCCGTTTTTTCTTTGAAGAACATTACGCTTCTCATCCAAGAAGCTTCTTCAGCTCATCCTGACTCTTGGGGCTGGTGCTGATCGTTTCAAAGCCGAAGAGCCAGCGCTGTCCAGGGTCAAGTGGCTGGCATGACTCAACACCTGAGGTGCATGGAACGCTGTTCCCTTCCCACCAAAGGTGGTTCCTATTTTCCTACTTGCATTTTTTACATGCTTTCAAACTGCTAGGTTGAAAGAAGCTGGGACAAGTAACGGGAGCTCACTCGGTTACGCAGTGCTAGGGATTCGAACCACTGAACTTTCTGATCGACAAGCCACTGCCTCCCTATATATACATATACATATATACTATGTCTGTGTTTGTGTGTATGCTTGTTTATATATATATATATACATCAGAGGTGGGTTCCTACCAGTTCGCACCTATTCGGTAGAACCGGTTCATCAAATCTACCGAACCCGTTAGAAGAGGTTTCATCAGTGGACCTGGAAAGCAGGCCACACCTACAGAAGAGGTTCCAAACATTTTTTGAAACCCACCACTGACACACACACACACACACACACACAGGCAGACTGACACAGAGAGAGAGAGAGAAAGAGAAAGGAAGGAAGGAAGGAAGGAAGGAAGGAAGAAAGAAAGAAAGAAAGAAAGAAAGAAAGAAAGAAGAAAGAAAAAGAGTGAGAGATGAAAGAAAAAAAGAAAAAAGGGAGAGAGAGACAAAAGGAAGGAAAGAGAGAGAGAGAGAGAGAGAGAGGAAGAAAGAAAACACATGGCCGGCAAGCCACTCCCACAAAGAAGGCCGCACCCACAGAGTAGGTTCCAAAAAATTTTGAAACCCACCACTGATATACATACACATATACACATATACACACATACACACTGTGTGTGTGTGTGTGAGTGTGTGTGTGTGTGTGTGTGTGTGTATGCATATAGCATATACATTCGCCGCTGAGCCACTTTAAACCACCCTTTAAAAAAAAAAAAAAACACCACCGCCACCAATCTTCGGATGAAGAGGCAAACCCTTTTCCAGCCAAAAGCTAAAAATACCCAGGATATTTGCAATGGTTTGCTCTGGAGTTTGTTTGGTTGGCTGCGATGTTTAACATCCATCCTTGTCCAGAGGCCATAAAACAGACAGGGCAGAAAGTTCCCACGCTTAAGCTGAGGGCGCTGCCAGGGTAACGAGAGGCAAGCAGAGGCATCTCGGATGCAAAGAGCCAACTCTCACGTCGGTGCAGGGGATTCTGGCCCCCTGAAAACGGCGCCGTACGGGCCGACCAAAAACCTTACCAAATTCATCCGCGGAAAAGTGACGTGTCCAGAAGGATTTGCCGTTCGTCAAAATCATCTCGTACTCCAGTTCCAAGCCGTCACTCTGTCAGAGAGGGGGTGGGGGGTGAACATCAGCAGAGGCCTTAATGCAGGGGTGTCAAACTCAATTTCATTGAAGGCTGCATCAGGGTTGTGTTTGACCTGGAGGGGGGGGGTGCCAGGGGGCATGGCCAGCTCGAAACCACTCGTATTGGGGCCAGCTGTGTTGGCCAAGTGCTAAGGCAGGACCCTCATTCACTCTCATTATAATCTTCCTCCCTTCCCTTCTTTTTCCTTCCCTCTTCATTCTCCTTCCTTCCTTTCCTTCTTTTTCCATCCCTCTTCATTCTCCTTTCTCCTTCCTTCCTTTCTTTTTCTTCTTTTTCCTTCCCTCTTCATTCTCCTTCCTTCCTTCCCTTCTTTTTCCTCCCCCTTCATTCTCCTTTCTCCTTCCTTTCCTTCTTTTTCCCTCCTCTTCATTCTCCTTTCTCCTTCCTTCCTTTCCTTCTTTTTCCTTACCTCCTCATTCTCCTTCCTTCCTTTCCTTTTTCCTTCCCTCTTCATTCTCCTTTCTCCTTCCTTCCTTTCTTTTTCTTCTTTTTCTTTCCCTCTTCATTCTCCTTCCTTCCTTTCCTTCTTTTTCCTTCCCTCTTCATTCTCCTTCCTTCCTTTTCTTCTTTTTCCTTCCCTCTTCATTCTCCTTCCTTCCTTTCCTTCTTTTTCCATCCCTCTTCATTCTCCTTTCTCCTTCCTTCCTTTCTTTTTCTTCTTTTTCTTTCCTTCTTCATTCTCCTTCCTTCCTTTCCTTCATTTTCGTTCCCTCTTCATTCTCCTTTCTCCTTCCTTCCTTTCCCTCTTTTTCCTTCCTTCTTCATTCCCCTCTTTCTTTCCTTTTCCTTCCTTGCTCTCTTCCCTTTCCTTCTTTGTCTTTCCTCTTTCCCTTTCTCCTTTCCTGCCCCTTCTTGCATGCTCAATTGCAAAAGGGAAAAGATTTCTCCTTTTGTTTTTAGTTTTGCTAGCCCTCTGCCAGTGAAAATGGAGCTTGGGTTGGCACGATTTTGACCACGGGTCAGATCCTGTGGGCCGGATCCGCCCCCGCGGGCCTTGAGTTCGACACCCTTGCCTTAATGGGAAGGGATCCAGGCTGAGGGTGGGGGGGGGATACAGACAGACTCACCCCACATTTGCTGAGAACCACATACCACCAGCGTTCCCGGACAGAACGGAAACTCCTCCCACTTGTGCAACTCAGATACCGGACTGAATTTTCGGTCACCAGCTGGACGAGAAAAGGCACAAAATATAGACAAATTTAGCAACAACTGATTGCTCTGTTTGCATTATCATCCAGAGGTTCCCATCCAGTGACTGTCATAGTCTCTGGCTTTCGGATCGTATCAAGTGAATATGGAGCGTGACCCAAACTTCTCCCCAGTCCTCAACTTACAACCATTTTGTTTAATGGCCGTTCGCAGTTACAACGTCCCTGAAAAAAGTGACTTTAAAAAAAGAAAGTGTAGGCTTTAAATTCTCAATTCACTCTGGTTGTCTTAGATCCAGCTTGCTAGTGGCCTCTTCAGAAAGGAACTTCCATCCCTTAAGCAAAACTCACATGGAAAAACAAGTGGCAGAAAAAAAAAAGAATTGAGCTTTTACATTTCCTGTTCCATCCTATCCTTAAATCTGAGCATCTGCCGGGATTGGCGGGATGAATATCTGTCTGGTATTTTTAGCCTCTGCTAAAACATTCACTAATTGAAAGAATTAGTAACCTTCTGTTAGGGAGAAGGTTACAGAAGAAGTATTTCATAAATTGCAAAATGGAAAACCAAATCTAAATCAGCATTTCTCGATCTCGGCGACTTCATGAGGTACGGACTTCAACTCCCAGAATCCCTTCGCCCAGCATGTTTAAGATGGGTGGACTTTAACTCCCAGAATTCCCCAGTCAGCATCTTAACACATGTGGGGAGTTGAGGTCTACCCATCTTAAAGTATGATGGGGAATTCTGGGAGTTGAAGTTCACTGATCTTAAAGCATGCTGGGCTGGGGAATTCTGGGAGTTGAGGTCTACCCATCTTAAAGCATGCTGGGGAATTCTGGGAGTTGAAGTCCACTGATCGTAAAGCATGCTGGGCTGGGGAATTCTGGGAGTTGAGGTCTACCCATCTTAAAGCATGCTGGGGAATTCTGGGAGTTGAAGTCCACTGATCTTAAAAGCATGCTGGGCTGGGGAATTCTGGGAAGTGAAGTCCACTCATCTTAAAGCATGCTGGGCTGGGGAATTCTGGGAGTTGAGGTCTACCCATCTTAAAGCATGCTGGGGAATTCTGGGAGTTGAAGTCCACTGATCTTAAAGCATGCTGGATGGGGAATTCTGGGAGTTGAGGTCTACCCATCTTAAAGCATGCTGGGGAATTCTGGGAGTTGAAGTCCACTGATCTTAAAAGTATGCTGGGCTGGGGAATTCAAGGAAGTGAAGTCCACTCATCTTAAAGTATGCTGGGCTGGGGAATTCTGGGAGTTGAAGTCCACTCATCTTAAACTTGTTGAGACTGGGAAACACTTGATTCTAGATGGCTGAAATCCCTTTGTAGCTATTGAAATCTCTTACCTTGCACCCAGACCAGGCATACTGAGTTGTAAGGTTGATAACTTGATTGTTTTCCGGGCGGATAACGGATTCTTTCATCAGACAATCCTAAGGAGAAGGGAGAGAACACGAAAGAGAGCCTTAGAAACAATGACTCACGCAGAGACATGTCAGGCACTTTCCCCTAAGGCTCAGTCCTTGCACTGAATTTGGAACCAGAAAACACAAAACAGGATATATTTTCTCATTCAGTTGCAGCTCCATTAGTGCAGCAAATCATGTCGTTGTCTCACAAATCTATCATTTCTTAATTTACTTGTTTATTGTAGCATAATAGAACAGAAACTCATCATTTTCTAGGTTGTCTCCCTGTATTATGAGCCCTCGGAGCTATCAAGCAACAACAAAATCAGATTTTAATTCATTTTAGGTCTTCATAATACTCCAGAGCTGATCTAAGAGACCGCTAGTCCTCCAGATTACAGATTAACAGAGTTGGAAGGGACCTTGTAGGTCATCTAGTCCAGCCCTCCACCCAGGCAGGAGACCCTACGCCATTTCTGACAAACGGCAGTCCAATCTCTTCTTGAATGTTCTTAAGCTGCCTACCCAGCCAATAAAGCCAAAGATGAGGGGTGCTAAAAATGGAATTTCAGGAGCAACTGGAAGATTTTAGGATGCTTTTCCTCCTTCCTCTATAAACCCGAGGAATAAGAAGAAGAACATAGAATAATAGGGTTGAAAGGGACCTTGGAGGTCTTCTAGTCCAACCCCCTGCTATGGCAGGAGATCCAGGGGTGGGCTGCTGGGGCTTCGCAGGGGTTCGGGAGAACCTCCAGCTAAGATTCTGTGCAGTTCGGAGAACCCCCCAAATCCCACTCCTGGCTGGCCCCGCTCCGCCCACCGCACCCTTCCCAGGAGTCCCCATGCGGTCCATTTTGAATGCAGGTAAGTGCAGGTTGTGCGTTGAGGCTCGGGGAGGGTGAAAAACAGGACCCCCAGAGGTTCGGACCTCCAGAGGCTCCAGAAAACCAGGGAGGGCAAAAACGCTCCCACCCCAGTGGTGCAGCAACCAGGCCGAGAACCCCTTGCTAAAAATTTTGAAGCCCACCCCTGAAGAGATCCTCTACGATTCTGGACTTCCTTGGTGGGATGGATACATGTGAACATAGAAAGAAAAACAGAATAGTAGAACAGAAGAACAGAACTGGAAGGGATCAAGATTGCAAGAGCTGCCATCAAGGCAACTGTTAAGATACAAGCAAGGGTGGGTTCCTGGCAGTTCTAACCTCTTCTATAGAAGAGGTTCCACAAATCTACAGTGCCGTTTAGAATCAGTTAGCTCCCTCCCCCCGCCCATCTGCATATCATCAAGATGAATTCTGGGAGTTGAAACTCACAAGTCTTAAAGCTGTTAGGTTTGAACACCCCTGGGGTTTATTTTTTCTAAAGGGTTAGGGGTGCAAGGGTCTTGTAACTTGACAGCTTTAAGACTTGTGTGCTTCAAATGCCAGAGTTTCTGAGCCAACATTTTGGTTGATAAGCAAGAGCGTTGTTAAGTGAGTTTCACCACATTTTACAAGTTGGCCATACCCACCCAGTCACATGGCTGACAAGCCACTCCCACCCGGTCACATGGCCGGTAAGTCACTCCCACCCGGTCACATGGCCGGCAAGCCACTCCCACAAAGCAGGCCACACCTACAGAAGATGTTGTAAAAAATTTTGAAACCCACCACTGGATACAAGTAACCTGAGTCCGGGCTAGGACTGTATCGTGAGAAAGACCCTCCCGTGTTTCTCACAAGGATAAAAGAAAGACATGGGGAAGCAGATCCAGATTTCTCCTATAATCGTTTAAGGGAAGTAGTGTGAGCTTGTGTAACTGTGGTTCCCTAGACTGGATGACCATTGAGCGCTGACAGTTCCCTTTTTCTGCCCTAGAATAGCATCCCATCTGGGCCCCTATGAGACTCAGCTATTTGGAACTGTTCAGAGCATTGGCACCCAAAAGGCACTGCGTAAGCAAAGGAAGAAGAAAGAGAAAGAAGAAAAAAGAAGAAAAAGAAAATGAAGAAAAGGGGAAAGAAGAAAAAGAGAAAGAAGAAAAAGAGAAAGAAAGAGAAAAAGAAGAAAAAGAGAAAAAGAAAGAAAAAGAAGAAAAAGAAAAAGAGAAGAAAAAGAAAGAAAGAGAAGAAAGAGAAAGAGAAAAAGAGAAAAAGAAAGAAAAAGAGAAAGAAAGAAAAAGAGAAAGAGAAAGAAGAAAAAGAGAAAGAAAGAAGAAAAAGAGAAAGAAAGAAAAAGAAGACAAAGAAAAAGAGAAAGAGAAAGAAAGAAAAAGAAGTAAAAGAAAGAAGAGAAAGAGAGGCAAACAAGCAAAAAGAAGAAAGAAAAAGAAAGAAGAAGAAGAAGAAAAGAAAGAGAAAAAGAAAAAGAAAGAGAAAAAAGAGAATTCCATGCAACTATAACAGGACACGGTTGATGGCCGTACTAGAAATTTCTCTTCAACAGAAAGATCACTATAAAGGCAGTCCTTGACTTACAACCATTTTCACATGACCACTGCAGCATCCCCACAGTCATGTGATCAAAATTCAGACGCTTGGCAACTGTCTTGTATTTATGACGGTCGCAGTGCCCCGGGGTCATGGGATCCTCTTTTGCGACCTTCTGACCAGCAAACTCAATGGGGAAGCCAGATTCGCTTAACAACCTTCTTATTAACTTATCCCCCTACAGGGATCCACTTAAAAACTGTGGCAAGAAGGGTTGTAAAAAATGAGGCAAAACTCACTTAACAAATGTCTCACTTAGCAACAGAAATGTGGGGTCGTAAGTCGAGAGCCACCTGCGTATGATACCAAATCTCAAAGATTTTCAGAATAGCAGTGCTCCAATTATACCGTAACCCCCCCTGCAAATGAGCAATCCGATTGAAGATCAACGTGGGGAATTAATTGGCACAGCAAAAACTAATTTAACCCAAGAAATAACAAGTTTAAAAAGGAGAAGGAGGAGGGAGGGGGGGAAGCGGGATCCATCTGCTGTGCGATGATCAATGAAAACTGACCTTATTTCCCTTTTTGTAAACAGCGGGCCACTGGGAAGGATCATCAAAATAAAGGAGAATGTTCTCACAACATTTGTTCTTCAAAGAGAAGAAGAAAAGAGAGTGTTACGCGCTGTCAGCAGCACAATTTTGTAATTGCAAACATGTTCTGACCCCCTCCTCCATCCAGTAACGAATGCCGAGACAAGCTTAACTGGAATGTACTTTAATTAGCAAAACACCAAAACCTCAGTGACTGAAAGCCAAGGAAACAAACAGATAAGGACCTTGGCAGCAACTCAGACAAACTCAGGCAGCAATAAACACAGATAAGGCTTGGCAGCAATCCAGCCTGCCAAACTCACAGTACTGTCCTCCGACATTCAATCCTGCGTTGACTTCTACAAAGAGCGCCGTGTGCACAAGCAGTCTTTTTTATAGTCTGGAGAGGAGCCTAATGACCACCAGCTGAGTGCAATCACCTCCTGTAATTGCGTAATTGTTCCTGACGCCAAGTAGCTCTTCGATGGCGTGCATCCAGGAACAACTCACTGCTGGCTTCTGGATCACTCTCCCTTGTCTCCTCCCCACTGGTCCAAGGCTCAGGCACCACCTGGTGGCCAACCAGTCTCTCTGAGCCCTGCTTGGAGTTGGAACCCTGTCCAGGGTCCTCCACATCCTCCAGGGCCGACTCATAGGGCCCCTTGTGGTCGGAGTCTGGTGGCAGCTCCAACAGCTCCTGCTGAGCCACAACACAAACCTATCCAGGGCGAGGGAGAAATTTTGTAGGCTGGGAATGGGGAAAGGTATCCCTAAAAAGGAGGAATGCAACATTGAAAGATACCTCTGGGTAGCGGAACTGAAAATCCAGGCGTCCATAATCGGAAAAGAAGCAGAATCTAGTCAAAAACACCCAATCCTGGAGTGAAAAGGAGAAAAAAAACATGTCAGTTTTGATGAAGCTCAATATTTATATCAGTGTTTCTCAACATCAGTACATAGTTTTAAGATGTGACTTCAACTCCCAGAAGTCCCTAGCCAGAAGAATTTAGAATTTACAGAGTTGGAAGGGGCCTTTGGAGGCCTTCTAGCCCAACCCTCTGCTTAGGCAGGAAACCCTATACCATTTCAGACAAATCGTTATCCAATCTCTTCTTAAAAACTTCCAATGTTCCAGCCATTGGCTATTTATTGGAGTTCAGAGGCAGAAACCTGGAAACACAACAATGTTAAGTCCTTGAACATGCCAATTTGTGCCCAGTGGAAAAAGCTCCCACTTTATTCTGGAAGGGATTGCCCTAATATGCACGTATCAACAGCTTGATCTTGAATCCATCTAGTTACTATAAGGCCCATTAATTTAATAGAGTGCAGTGCATCAACTGAAGAAACCTACTCGATATGATCTGGTTTATAGCCACAAGTGCCTCTTATAAGATTTATAATTACTGGGAATGAATGTCTGGGTGCTTAAACTCTGAAATGAAATGGACAAATGGGAATGACGAGGGGGGGTTTTTTGTAGCAGGGTGAAGCATCACAGAATCATAAGGCTGGAAGGGACCTTGGAGGCCTTCTAGTCCAGGAGTCCCCAACCCGCCCCTGGTCCGTGGACTGGTGCATGTAAGGATGTAGTATGTCAGAAACCAGGCCGTGCAAACAAACGAAGAAAGTCTCATCCATGGGATGCAGGCGGCACGCTAAATCATGCCCCCTCCGGTCTGTGGAAAAACAGCCCCTGGTACCCAAAAGATTGAGGGCTGTTAGTCCAACATTTAGGATTTAGGATTTTATTGGGTTTGTATGCCGCCCTATTCCCGAGAGACTCAGGGCGGCTCACAATAATTCTATAATTCCACTGTAAAAATAGGATAAGCTGAATATATTAATAGATAGTAGAAATACACCGAAGGGAGGAGTAGAGGGATAGAAGGAAGAGGGGTAGAGAGGGCGGGAGAGAGGACCGGAGGGAGGGTGAGAAGGAAGGGAGGGAGTGTACCAGGAGAGGGGAGTCGTAGAGGGGGAGGGGAAGTAGGATAGAGGGGAAGGATGGAGGGAAGATGGAAAGTTGGAGGGGGGGCGAAAGAAAGGGTGTATGGAGGGTCGAAGAGATACATTGGGTCTTTATTTGGGGGGGGGGTTGTTGACAAGAGGAATGGCTGTGTTTATTGTTTAATGTTATATGACCCCGGTTATGCACAGTATATATGGGACTGTATGAAAATGAAAATGGGAAATAAAAAACACATTTACAAAGTAAAAAAGGGGGGGAGGGATACAATAAATAAATAAATAAAATAAAATAAAATAAACAACAATTTAAAATTATACAACAGCCGTAACCTCGAATGGGGCTGGATCGTTCAACAGCCCCAGGCCTGCCAGAACAGCCAGGTCTTAACTGCTTTGCGGAAGGCCAGGAGGGTAGTAAGGGTCCGGATCTCCACGGGGAGATCGTTCCAGAGGGCCGGAGCAGCCACAGAGAAGGCCCTCCCCCGAGGAGTCGCCAGCCGACATTGGCCAGCAGATGGAATTCGGAGGAGGCCTAGTCTGTGGGATCTAATATGTCTTTGGGAGGTGACACCCTGCATTTGTAGATGAATCATTAGAGGTAGTGAAAGGTTTATAGCAGGGGTGAAATCCAGCAGTTTCTGACAGGTTCTGGAGAACCGGTAGCGGAAATTTTGAGTAGTTCAGAGAACTGGCAAATAAATGCCACCTCTGGCTGCCCCCAGAGTGGGATGGGAATGGAGATTTTGCAGGATCCTTCACCGGCAACGCCCACCAAGCCACGCCCACCAAGCCACACCACGCCCATCAAGCCATGCCCACAGAACCAGTAGTAGAAAAAAATTGAATTTCACCACTGGTTTACAGCCAGTCGCAACTTGGGTTTATGGGAAGGCCTCCTGAGGGTTTTCTAAGCAAACTAAGTTATAAAGATTTACTTCTAGATGTGTGAAAAGAAGGAGTTAGCCACACATGCCAATAGCGACCACCGATAGCAATAGCCCTTAGACTTATATACCGCTTCACAGTGCTTTTATAGCCCTCTCTAAGCGTTTTTTTTACAGAGTCAGCTTCTTGCCCCCAACAAGTTGGGTCATTTGACCCACCTCGGAAGGAAGGAAGGATGGGTCAACCTTGAGCCTGGTGAGATTCGATCTGCCAAATTGCAGGCAGCCGGCAGGCAGCAGAAATAGCCTGCAGTACCGCATTCTAACCACTGCGCCACCACGGCTCATGGTAGCCCCATTCCCATTTTTTCTTAATTAAATAGCATAAAATCAAACACAACCCCGATTGAGCCATCACGGCACACCCCATTTGTAGAAATGGGCATCAGGTTTCCATAACCCTGTTTTCTTTTGGTTTAGTTTAGCTTTCTTTATTGTCATTGCCCATGGTACAACGAAATTAAAGCCGTTGCTTTAAATTAACAGCCTGCAAGCTTTTGCTATCTCACAAACCTCCTATTATGAAGCCTTCAATACATCTGAACTCTGCTTATTCTACAGATCTGCTAACTGCACCATATTTGGGAGAAACATCCCTGCCGAGTGCAATGTTTCCCCCTCTTTTCTGCAATTTACACCGTGTTCACATTCAGTGGTAGAAAGAGAAGGAAACAATAGTAAATAAAGCCCGATCCATCCTTTCGCCGCAGTTCCTTTTTTCAGTGCTGAGCTAATTAACTACATGACAAGCCAAGCATTTATTCTGGATTCATTCCTGCTGACTTGGAAGGGATCAGCCATATTCCAACTTTTTTTTGGCATGCACAATTTTTAAATTGTGCACGCTCAGATAATACATACCCGATTGCCCTACTCGAGAGCACGCAGTGAGGGAACTACGCTTACTTTACAACAGCCGATAGAAAGACAATGGTGTGAAAAGCCAGGTTCTACATTTAGGCAAGAAAAACCAAATACACAGGTGTAGGATAGGTACTAACTGTGAGAGGGATCTTGGCATCCTAGTGGAGAAACACTAAATATGCGCCAGCCGTGTCCTGCAGCTGCTAAAAAAGCCAATGCAGTTTTTCTTAGGCTGCATTAACAGATGGAGAGAATCAAGATCATGTCAAGTGCCTTGGTAAGGCCACATTCTGGATATTGCATCCAGTTTTAGCCACCATGATATAAAAACAGATGTTGAGACACTGGAAAGGGTGCAGAAAAAGGAACAAAGGTAATTGGGGGCCTGGAGGCTAAAACAGTTGCAGGATCTGGGTATGTCTGGTCTAACGAAGACAAGAACCAGGGGCAACATGATAAGCGTCTTCCAATATTTGAGGGGCTGCCACAAAGAAGAGGGAGTCAAGCTATTCTCCAAGGCACCTGAGGGCCAGACAAGAAACAATGGATGGAAACTAATCAAGGAGAGAAGCACCTTAGAACTGAGGAGAAATTTCCTGATAGTTAGAACAATTAGCCAGTAGAAGAGCTTGCCTCCAGAAGTTGTGAATGCCCCAACACTGGAAGTCTTTAAGAAGATGTTGGATAGCCATTTGTCTGAAACGGTATAGAGTTTCCTGCCTAGGCAGGGGGTTGGACTAGAAGACCTCCAAGGTCCCTTCCAACTCTGCTATTGTATTGTATTGTATATGCCAGTTATATAGAGCCAGGTTGGTCTATTGATGAAGTGGTGTAGGGTTTCCTACCTAGCTGGGGGGTTGGACTAGAAGACCTCCAAGGTCCCTTCCAACTCTGCTATTGTATTGTATTGTATATGCCAATTATATAGAGCCAGGTTGGTCTATTGATGAAGTGGTGTAGGGTTTCCTACCTAGCTGGGGGGTTGGACTAGAAGACCTCCAAGGTCCCTTCCAATTCTGTCATTCAATTCAACTCTAACTCTGCTATCCTGTTATTCTGTTAAGTCCCCTTCAACAAGCAGAACGTTGTGAGATCATCTTGAGCTTGCAAAAGGCCTGGGAATAATTCACTTCTGGGATCTGGCTCAGAAATACTTTGGGCCGAGGAAGAAAAGATAGGAAAACAGCCAACAAACTTGATGGATAAGCACTGTGCAAACGCTCGCTGCTTATCCACGCATATGAATATACCTATTTATCAAAGCGAGGTGCTTTCAGTGAAGGAAATGGTTTTTTTTTTGAAGAAGCTGGCTCCTTTTCACCTCATCCTTTCTCTTCCCTCCAACTCTCAACCCCATCTTCTTGCTCTGTTTTTTTTTTAAAAATCCCACTTGTTCCCATGGCAACAACCCATGCTCCTGGTTTCCACGGAAACCGTACCAGAGGCTGAAGCAGGCAGAGGAAACAAATGAAAATCTGGGGCAAATGTGTAGGGAAGAATGGTGGTTTTTGGGGGGTCACCTGCTCGTGCTTTCTTCCCGGAGATCAGGCAGAATGTTAAGCGATTCACCGAGATTCTGATTTTCCTCTCCCTAACCACCACCACCCCCAAATTAAAAGCTGCCGAAACTGCAGCCAAAAAAAGACATTCATGAGGCCTGCTGGATTGCAAAGGATTTGCAGCCAGGCTCCTAGAAGAGCAATAATAGGTTTTTGGGGGGGGAGGAAACAGTAGCTCCTTCTCTGATCGCAGCTCCACATTTGCAAAGAGGTTGTGTTTTTTTTACTGGCCTATTAATAGTTGTTTTGCAAGTTGCTATTATCCTATCGGTCAATTACAGGATATGTGTGGGATGTAGAACATAGAACACCAGGCAAATAGTTATCCGATCTCTTCTTAAAAACCTCCCGTGTTGGAGCATCCACAACTTCTGGAGGCAAGTGGTTCCACTGGTTAATTGTTCCCATTTTCAGGAAATTTCTCCTCGGTTCTAGGTTGCTTCTCTCCTTGATTAGTTTCCACCCATTGCTTCCTGTCCTGCTTTCAGGTACTTGGGAGAATAGCTTGACTCCCTCTTCTTTGTGGCAGCCCCTATTGGAAGACTGCTATCATGTCTCCCCTAGTCCTTCTTTTCTTTTCTTTTTAATAAAGATTTTTATCAACAAACATGTAAAATACACACACACAAAGGTTAGACGTACACCACATTTATACAATACAGTACGAACAGGAAGTTCCTGTTTTTTTATAATAGCCATCATCAATCGATACCGCTCACCTTATATTATTTCCCCTTCTATTGTATTTCATTTGGATTTCACCATTCTTAACCCTCTTATTTTACTCATAACTATTGTTTTTTTGAGTTTTGTTATATTCTTTCATTGATTTTTGTTTCTTTCCTCCATCCACCTATACCATTTATCCCATATCTGGTAGAATTCTGATTCTTCCTTTCCCTGGATTTCTTTAGTTACTTTGTCCATTTCGGCACAGTCCATAACCTTTCTTATTATTTCATCTTCGCTTGGGATTAATTTGTTTTTCCATTTCTGGGCAAAGGCAATCCTTGCCGCCGTAATTATATGTAGTATTAAATACTGGATTTCTTTTTTGTATTTCACAGACATAATTCCTAATTAAAAAAAACTTCAGGTTTCCATTCTATTTTAACCCCTGTTATTGCCTCCAGCCAATTTTTGATCCTTTTCCAAAAAAAATTTGCCTCCTCACAGGTCCACCATAAATGGTAATATGTTCCGTGTATTGATTCGCATTTCCAGCATTTGAGGGAGGTATTTGTTAAAATTTTAGCTAACCTTGTTGGTGCCAGGTGCCATCTGTAAAAACATTTTATACTGGTTTTCCTTGTATGCCACTGATAGTGTCATGTCTCCCCTAGTCCTTCTTTTCATTAAACTAGGCCTACCCAATCCAGTCCATTCAGAATAGAGCTGGAAGGGACCTTGGGGGTCACCTAGTCCAACCCACTGCTCAAACAGGAAACCCTGCACCATTTCAGGCAAATGGTTGTCCACTTTCTTATTTAAAAACCTCCAGTGTTGGAGCATTCACAACTTCCGGAGGCAAGTTGTTCTATCGATTAACTGTCCTGCTGGGAAAATTCTCCTTAATTCCAGGTTCCACTTCTCCCCTTGGTTAAGTTTCCATCCATTGCTTCTTATTTTT
Organism: Thamnophis elegans; assembly: GCF_009769535.1. Classification (NCBI taxonomy): domain Eukaryota; kingdom Metazoa; phylum Chordata; class Lepidosauria; order Squamata; family Natricidae; genus Thamnophis; species Thamnophis elegans. Next base: position 4,730,311 of record NC_045552.1, read on the forward strand.
CCTTCTGGTGCTTTGGAGAATGGGCAGCCTCTTAGATATTGGAAAACAGCTTAATCATGTCACCCCCTCTAGACCAGACATTCCCGATTCTTGCATTTTCTTTTGCATTTCTTCCTACTGCTCTGGCCTGTGGTAGAAACTTCACTCTTCCTTCAATCCTTGTTACCATTACTACGATAAAGAACTGAATGAAGGGACACAGATGCCACAGTCTTCCAGATAGCAGTTGAGTGAAACTACCCAAAGGATTGATTATAATACGCCCACACACACACAAACACACACACACACGTGTTAAGTGTTTTTACACGTTGCCTTTTGAAGTCGCGGCTTTTCTACAAGGTCGCGTTCATCTGTCAACCCTCTCAAAACATAGATCAATAGATGCCAGTCCTCCGAGACCAGCAAACTGCAGAACACAGAAGCCTATTTATCAATCAGAATTTATTAATATAGGTACCACTCGGTAATGCCTTGGTAAGAACCACACTTAAAATACTGCATCCAGTTTTGGTCGTCACAATGTAAAAAAAAAAAAGATGTTGAGACTCTAGAAGAGGGGTGTCAAACTAAATTCCATTGAGGGCCGCATCAGGGTTATGTTGGACCTTGGAGGACCGGGGAGGGGGGAGGAAGGTGACCATGGTCATGGTGGGTGTGGCTGCAATGGACGTGGTCATGGTGGCTCAAGATGCGCTTTTTCACAGGTTCAAAATGCGCTTTTCCCCATCCTGCATACTGCAGGCTACTTCAGCTGACTGTTAGTTGCAGTTCGGCGGTTCAAATCTCACCGGCTCAAGGTTGACTCAGCCTTCCATCCTTCCGAGGTGGGTGAAATGAGGACCCAGACTGTGGGGGCGATATGCTGACTCTGTAAACCGCTTAGAGAGGGCTGAAAGCCCTATGAAGCGGTATATAAGTCTAACTGCTATTGCTATTGCTATCCCTTCTTTCTTTCCGCAGTGCAGCCTATTTTCGGCCAGCTGAGTGCTGATGGAGGCCACAGAGGCCGAAAACGGGCCACGTGGGGGCCCCACATGCTCCCCGCAGGGATTGTTTGGGCCAGCAGAGGCACTACGGGCCGGTCCTTTGATATATCCAGGCCAGATTTAAACACCCCGGGGGCTGGGATCCGGCCCACGAGCCTTGAGTTTGACACCCCTGCTCTAGAAACAGTGCAGAAAAAGGCGGGGGGAGATGATTAGGGGATTAGAAGCTAAAATATATAAACAACAGTTGCTGGAACTGGGTGTGTGTAATGCAAAGAAGGACTAGGTATGAAATGCTAACTGTGTTCCAATATCTCAGAGGTTGCCACAAAGAGGAAGGGGTCAAGCTATTCTCCAAAGCCCCTGAAGGCAGGACAAGAAGCAACGGATAGAAACTAATCAAGGAGAGAAGCTGGAACTAAGGAGGAATTTCCTGACAGTGAGAATGATGAATCGGTGGAACAACTTGTCTCCAGAAGTTGTGGGTGCTCCAACAATGGAGGGAATGAGATTGTCTGGAATGGTATAGGGTCTCCTGCTTGAGCAGGAGGTTGGACTAGAAGATCTCCAAGGTCCCTTCCAACCAGGGGTGGGTTCCTGCCAGTTCTAACCTCTTGTATAGAAGAGGTTCCACAAATCTACCGTGCCGTTTAGAACCGGTTCCAGCTCCCTCCCCCCGCCGGCCCGCACATCATCAAGATGAAGAGTGAGAGGAGGAATTCTGGGAGTTGAAGTCCACAAGTCTTAAAGCTGTCAACTTTGAACACCCCTGGGTTTTTTTTTTCTAAAGGATTAGGGGTGCAAGGGTCTTGTAACTTGACAGCTTTAAGACTTGCGTGCTTCAAATGCCAGAGTTTCTGAGCCAACATGACTGGAGGAGGAATTCTGGGAGTTGAAGTCCACAAGTCTTAAAGCTGTCAACTTTGAACATCCCTGGGGGTTTTTTTTCTAAAGGGTTAGGGGTGCAAGGGTCTTGTAACGTGACAGCTTTAAGACTTGCGTGTTTCAAATGCCAGAGTTCCTGAGCCAACATTTTGGTTGCTAAGCAAGAACGTTGTTAAGTGAGTTTCACCACATTTTACAAGTTGGCCACTCCCACCCAGTCACATGGCCAGTAAGCCACTCCCACAAAGCAGGCCACACCTACAGAAGAGGTTCTAAAAAATTTTGAAACCCACCACTGCTTCCAACCCTATTCTTCTGTTAATGTTTCTTGGTCAATAATGAACTGGGATTAAAATAGGACAGCGAATCCCCATTTCAACCTCACAACTCTGCCTTGGATTCCGTAAGGAAGTGAATTTATGTCCCCTAATTCTCAACTTTGTTCCATTTGCTAGTTCCTGGACCAGTAATATGCTAGCTAGCAGACAAATAACCACCCACCCCCCAACTCTACCCAATAACATTTCTGTTAATATAAAAAATAATAGCCTCTCCTGGTAATTGAAAGATGGAATAGGGGATTAGCTTTGGTATACAAGATCCGCTTCATGCAATCTTTTTAATAAAATTTGCCAGTTGGAAAAACGGTAACGATCCAACGTCCTCTGATTTTAGGGAAAAGGGGGAAAAAAACTATATGGCAAGACAATTTAATACTGCTATCTACCTATTTGGTGCCAAGCTCCATGATAACCACCAAATGGGAAGGATAGAAATGTTCCTAGTTTCTTGCTGACAAAGCTGAAGGTCATGTTGTCTAATGGTTACAGTCCTGGAAGGGGTTACATGGGGGGTGGAAACTGGTGCCAGGTTTGAGGGTAGCAACTCTTCCAACAGTGGAAGCTTTGCCCCGATGGATTAATATGCCCTATGCTTCATATCGAGTCTTAACGGGCACGAAATAGAAAGGGTGAAATCCTGTTTAATCTATATACTACTTAAGAGATAAACAACTCCAGCCCAGTCAAAATAGACTATTTCCCCCAAGGAAACAGAAAGAGGCCTCCTCACCAGCAATCAATGCCCAGATGAGCAGAGATACACACCAAAATTAGTATTAAACCAACAATCCAGAAACAAACAATACCCCAATCAAGGAACCACCAACTCAGACAAAGAAAGTAACAATAAACAACAACCGAATCAGGAAACCACTGAGACCACCCTCGCCAACATTGGCAGGGCGAGTTATAAAATGAGAGCAAAGCCTACCCGCTTCTAGCACTGATGATGTTACCTAGTTGGATCATGAGACGTCTGCAAGTAATCAACCAAGCTCAGAAAACATAAGGACCTCACAGTCCCAGTCCTCCTCCTCCTCCTCTTCCTCCTCCTCCTCCACCTCCCAAACCCTATTCCCTTCCAGCACTGATGAAGTTACCTAGTTTGGTAGTGAAACGTCCACAAGAAACCCACCAAGCTCAGAGAGGACCCCTTTTTTCCTCCTCCTCCTCTTCCTCCTCCTCCTCCTCCTCCCCCTCCTCCTCCTCCACTTCCCAAACCCTATTCCCTTCCAGCACTGATGAAGTTACCTAGTTTGGTAATGAAATATCTGGAACAAAACAACCAAGCTCAGAGAGGACCCCACTCTCCTCTTCCTCCAAAACCCTACTCCTTTCTACTACTGATGAAGTTACCTAGTTTGGTAATGAAATGTCTGGGAACAAACAACCAAGTTCAGAGAGGACTCCACTTCCCTCCTCCTCTTCCTCCCTCAGTCCCTTCTAGCACTGATGATGTTACTTAGTTGGGTAATGAAACATCTGCCAAAAAACACCCAACCAAGCTCAGAGAGCAGCAAGGGCCCCGCTACCTATTACTGCTGCCGGCTGCTCTGGCTTCCATTGGCCACCCTCATTCGTCTCTTTGGATGCACGTAAGTGCACTGGCTCCTGCCAATTCGGGATTAACGTTTCGTACATTTAATGAAGTGAAGGCTATGCTCTATGAAGTCAGCCTCCATAATGATCAACGCGTCCTTAAAGCATCCCAACCCTTCGGGGGCTCTCCTGTTGACAAGGAAAAAGCCTCTTCCTCTAAAAGTTGTTTGCACTCTCATCCTTTGGAACAGACAATAACACTGTGCCAAATGAATTTATTTAGGAAAAAACAGGATGTATATGCTATATGCACACACACATACAGTGTGTATATGTGTATGTATGTATATATGTATATGTATGTGTGTATATATATATATATATATATATATATATATATATATATATATATATATATATATATATATATATATAAAAGCATACACACAAACACAGAATGTGTGTGTGTGTGTGTGTGTGTGTGTGTGTGTGTGTGTGTGTGTGTGTTCAAAGTCACAACCCCTGGTATGCCCCAATTATGGGAGGAAGCTAACTGCTTCCATTCTCTGTCCATCGGCTCGTCACAAGAGACCGTCCAGACAGAACGCTGGCTCTTTGGCTTTGAAACGGAGATGAGCGTCTCCCCCTAGAGTCGGGAACGACTAGCACAGATTTGCCAGGGGAACCTTTACCTTATATATAAACAAGCACACACACATAGTATATACAGTGTGTGTGTGTGTGTGTGTGTGTGTGTGTGTAGATAGATAAAGAGATGGATGGATGGATGGATGGATGGATGGATGGATGGATGGATGGATGGATGGATAGATAGATATAGATAGATGGATAATAGAGATATAGATATAGATATAGATAGATGGATGGATGGATGGATGGATGGATAATAGAGATATAGAGATAGAGATGATAGAGATAGTTAGTTAGTTAGTTAGTTAGTTAGTTAGTTAGACAGACAGACAGACAGACAGATAGAGATATAGAGATAGAGATGATAGAGATAGAGATAGAGATAGATAGATAGATAGATAGATAGATAATAGAGATAGAGATGATAGAGATAGATAGATAGATAGATAGATAGATAGATAGATAGATAGATAGATGATAGATAGATAGATAGATAGATAGATAGATAGATAGATAGATAGATAGATAGATAGATAGATAGAAGATATACAGTAGATAGACACACTCATCACACACATTATACATACTGGTATACATATACTATATACATATACGTGTATACACCGTGTCTGCACACAACACCTCTTGTCCAGCACTGGAAGGCTGAATCACGGCCCCCCTTTGTATCCGATTCACCGTAATGGCCAACATTGCTCCCAAGCCTGGGAGAGGAGGTGTCAGGCACACCCCAAAGGCAAGTCTAGACTTCCTTCGGCACTGGGAAGGCGGAGAACCTGCCAAAGACACCTGCGGTCTGGAATTTAGAATGATCGAGCACCATTTTCCCATTTTCACACATACCTCAGATGGGGGAGCAAAGACTCCCGAATCTTTTGTTCGGGTTTCTCCTCTTCCTCCTCCTTCTCCTTGCAGAAAAAGAACACCCAACTAGGAGGGAAGAGGGGCTGGGCATGGAATCCATAGGGTGGAGGGGGAGATTAAAAAAGAAGGGGGGGTAGGACCAACTAAAGAGCATGTGTGATCTTTCTGGGCTGGTCCAAGGCAGGATCTCAGAGGCAGCTGCCTCTTATGAAAGGGGGATGTGTGGAGGGGGAGAGAAGGGGGAGAGAGAAGATCTCCAGGGAGGGAGGGAGGGAGGGGTACAAACACACCACCCCCGCCCCTTCGCATCCAGGACCACCGCAGGAGATGCCAAAGGGCTGGGATGCCAGCTTGAGAAACCCAGGCCCAGGCGAGAAGGGGGCCACCTCGGATCGGTTCTGCCCACCCACTCCCTTCCCCTCTTCCAAGGCAATGCTCCCCCCCCCCCCGCCTCCAAAAAAAACAAAGCTGCAGACTCACCTCTTTGGTGCTAAGGTTGCCCTTCACGTATTTGCCCCAGCACCATTCGGGCAGCAGCATCAACAGCAGGAGCTGGAGCCTCCGAGCCCCCGGGAGCCGCCGCAGAGGCTGGGACGGCTCCATCCTCAAGCCTCCGGGCCAGCTCTCCGCCGGCTGGGCTCCCTTCCCTGCGCGCTCCCGTTTAAAGAGATACGATCTCGGTTGCGCCCCCCCCCCCTCCCCACCTTCCCTTTCTTGACTGGAGACGGAGACGCTGCGTAGACCTGAAGCAAAAAAGAAACATCCACCCACCTTCTATTTCCAACCCCCCCCCCTCTTTATTTCCTTTTGGTGGGGAGGGGGAAACGGAGGGGAGGTCCTGTAGGACTGCCTGTATATCCTCTCCATTGCATTCCGATCCTGGAAGAAAAGAGAAGGAAATAAAAGTCAAGAATAACTGGCATTGGCTTCGTGGGTTTCGAACAAGTCTAAGCGGACCTCGATTTGGGTCCCTGGCTTCTGTTCTAGATCCACTTCGATCCTGGTTCTAAGCCCTCCAACTTCTTTTCTTCCTCCCCTTGATGCAGTAGAGGGCAACGCAACTCCCTTAGGGACCTTGGCTCTCGCAACACACCAAAGACACAACATAATTTCGATTTGGGTCCCCGGCCTCTGTTCTAGATCCACTTCCATCCTAGTTCTAAGCCCTCCAATGCCTTTTCTTTCTCTTCTTGATGCAGTAGAGGTCAATGTAACTCCCTTATGGACGTTGGCTCTCGCAACACAGCAAAGGCACAACATGGTTTCGATTTGGGTCCCCGGCCTCTGTTCTAGATCCACTTCGATCCTGGTTCTAAGCCCTCCAACTCCTTTTCTTTCTCCTCTTGATGCAGTAGAGGTCAATGCAACTCCCTTAGGGACCTTGGCTCTCGCAACACAGCAAAGACACAACATGGTTTCAATTTGGGTCCCCGGCCTCTGTTCTAGATCCACTTCAATCCTAGTTCTAAGCCCTCCAACGCCTTTTCTTTCTCTTCTTGATGCAGTAGAGGTCAATGCAACTCCCTTATGGACATTGGCTCTCTCAACACACCAAAGGCACAACATGGTTTCGATTTGGGTCCCCCGCCTCTGTTCTAGATCCACTTCGATCCTGGTTCTAAGCCCTCCAACTTCTTTTCTTCCTCCCCTTGATGCAGTAGAGGTCAACGCAACTCCCTTAGGGACCTTGGCTCTCACAACACACCAAAGACACAACATGGTTTCGATTTGGGTTGCCGGCCTCTGTTCTAGATCCACTTCGATCCTGGTTCTAAGCCCTCCAACTCCTTTTCTTCCTCCTCTTGATGCAGTAGAGGTCAATGCAACTCCCTTAGGGACCTTGGCTCTCGCAACACACCAAAGGCACAACATGGTTTCGATTTGGGTCTCTGGCCTCTGTTCTAGATCCACTTCAATCCTAGTTCTAAGCCCTCCAACGCCTTTTCTTTCTCCTCCTGATGCAGTAGAGGTCAGCAAAAGTCCCTTAGGGACCTTGGCTCTCGCAACACACCAAAGACACAACATAGTTTCAATTTGGGTTGCCGGCCTCTGTTCTAGATCCACTTCGATCCTAGTTCTAAGCCCTCCAATGCCTTTTCTTTCTCCTCTCGATGCAGTAGAGGTCAACGCAACTCCCTTAGGGACCTTGGCTCTCGCAATACACCAAAGACACAACATGCTGTAGAGTCCCTCTGCTTGGGCAGGAGTTTGGACTAGATGACCTACAAGGTCCCTTTCAACTCTGTTCATCTGTTCATCTTGGGGGTGGTGGTGTCGGAAGATAACAGGGTGAGTTTTCACCAAGGAGTCAGGCTGTCTTGCCTGCCAAGTTTACAGACAACCTTGAATACACAGTTGTAAGCATGAAGATTGGTTGTGTCACTTTTTCTGTCCCCTGCCACAGGGTTATAAGTCAAGGGCTACCTGTGCTCCGGTCAGCGGAGGCCCCCTTGCAGGGGTGAAATTCAGCAGGTTCTGACAGGTTCTGGAGGATCGGTAGCGGAAATTTTGAGTAGTTCAGAGAACTGGCAAATACTACCTCTGGCTGGCCCCAGAGTGGGGATGGAATGGGGATTTAGTAATATCCTTCCCTAGAGTGGAGAGGAAATGGGGATTTTGCAGTATCCTTCCCCCTGGAGTGGGGATGGAATGGAGATTTTGTAATATTGTTCCCTGGAGTGATGAGGAAATGGGGATTTTGCAGTATCCTTCCCCCTGGAGTGGGGATGGAATGGAGATTTTGTAACATCCTTCCCTGGAGTGGGGAGGAAATGGGGATTTTGCAGTATCCTTCCTCTGCCATGCCCACCAAGCCATGCCACAGAACTGGTAGTAAAAAAAAAATGAATTTCACCACTGTCCCGGTGTCCTTTTCCAGGGTTGGAAAACTATGGCAGATAGTGTAAATATGGTGCGTGCTAACTGAGTTTGTTTACCTGAGTTTTATTCATTGAGTTTTGAGTTTATTGAGCTTTACTTATCTGAGTTCTGTTTAGCGACATGAACATTTATATAGCCTCCTGTCTTATAATCAATTCTCTCTCTCTCTCTCTCTCTCTCTCTCTCTCTCTCTCTCTCTCTCTCTCTCTCTCCCTCCCTCCCTCCCTCCCTCTCTCTCTCTCTGCCTGCTCTGTTAAGGTGAGAGACAAAAAAATTGCCGTCAAGTCTTTCAGAGTTTCATTGGAATTATCAGATTCTGAGCTGAATCCAAAAACCTTACACTTCTATTTTCCCTCTTGGGAAATGCCTTGATTTGCATTTCTAGAACTTCCGTATGATTTGTATTTTAATTATCAAATCGGTGACATTGGCGTAGCATAGATTATTGGTGTTTCCTCCTCCAGGTTTAAAACCATGCTCATCTTCTCAAAGTCCAGCCTCTCCCAATATATATTCAGCACGTAGCTTTAATAAATTTGGAAAGAGAACAGAGGCCTCTGTCTTTCCTTTTGCCGAACCTGGCGCCATCGTGGTTTTGCCATATTCCATCTGGATTGTGGCTTTTTGGTCTTTGCATGAGGACACTGAGAAGTTCTGGGATTCCCATTTTTCTAGAGACTATAGTTTCATACGATCGATAAAATCAAACTATTTTTATAGTCAGGGAAAATGCATTAGGTTTCCTCCCCCTTGTTGTTCTTTCACTTTCTCAGTTAAGCAATGTTGTCCCTCTTTCTTTTTTTTCGTTTTTGTCTTCATAGATCTTCCTTTTCTCTTAGGACTCTTGATCTTGTTAGATGGTTCTAAGAATTATTTTTCTAGCCTGTGAAATTAAGGATAGTTGTGCAACAGTTTGAACAATCTGTTAAGTTTCGTTTCCTTGAGCTGCTATTTAGACTGACGTTTTCCAATCTGTCTACTACTGCTTCTTCATTGACCAAATTTACTAGTATGGTTTGGGAAAAAACCTTTGCCACTTCTTTTGCTGCGTGCCATATTTCTACAGCTATTCCACTAATTCTGAACAGCGTATTGATCACATTCTCCTAACACAAGAAATTCTGGTAAATACAAAATATCTTCTAGTATTTTATAATCAGAGAGCAAACTCCACTCCCTTTTGGAACTGACGATGTTACCTAGTTTTGTAATGGAACGTCTGCAATCAAGCTAAGAGAGGACCTCTCTCTCCTCTTCCTCCTCCTCCCCCTCCTTCTAACACTGATGAAATTGCCTAGTATGATAATAAAATGCCTGCAAGAAAACAACCAAGCTCGGAGAACATCAAGGACCCCACTTTCCTCCGCCACCTACTACCAAATCCTCCTCCCTTCTAGCACTGATAAAGTAACCTAATATGGTAATGAAATGTCTGGAAAAAAACAACAACAAAGCTCACAGACTACCATGAACCCCATTCTCCTCCTCCTCCTCTTCCCATACTGTCTGTTGTGGCCTGCCAGCGGAACTGGTGGCAGACTCAGACAATGAGAAAGTTGGGGAGGAACTCAGGAGTAAAGGCACAGGTGGACGGTGAATGGCCCCTCCCCTAGGGACTAAAAGAGAAGTGAAAGGGGAGTGGAGGTTTCAGGAGAAAGTCAGTTCGCTTCGTTAGTGTGAAGATTTGTCCGTGATGCTCAGAGACTCTTTGGCAAGTATTTTCTTGCGTTTGGAAGATATCGGCCTGGCAGCTCTCCAAGCCTGATAAGATCTGTGGTTGTAAATTCAGCTCAGCCTTCAAAGGCTGTTTGCCGGGACTTTGCTGGATGTGAATGAGAGGAATTCACATTTGCTTCATTAAAAAGGGGTCTTGTCAGGACAAGGAGTCTGCTTTGTGATTTTGTGAAGCCTAGGTCAGAACACCGTCCTCCCTTCTGGCACTGATGAAGTTACCTAGTTTGATAATGAAATGTCTGCAAGCAAATAACCAAGCTCAGAGAGCACTAAGAACCTCATGTAGGAGCTTCAACATCTACAGAGATCCTGTCCCTCCCAAACTTCCTATTATCACATCCGTATTCTGTATTCTCAAATCAGCTTTGGTGACTGAGTCAAAGAGAGGCTTCCCCATTCTTTGATTTTCTAAGAATGGTAAATCTTTGAGGTCTGTTGCCAAAAGTCGAAAGGCTTTTAGCCCCATTCTTTGAAGCCCACAGCTCACTTAGAATGACATTCCCCTCATATATATATATATATATCACAACCCTGGTAAGCCCCAATTATGGGAGGAAGCTAACTGCTTCCATCATCTGTCAATCGGCTCGTCACAAGAGTCCATCAAGACAGAAAGCCCAATATTTTTACTGTTGCCTTTGTTATATTTGTGTTTTGTTTTTTTTATTTATCAGCACAAATTAAAAAAACATATATATATATATATATATATATATATATATATATATATATATATGTATGTGTGTGTGTGTGTGTGTGTGTGTGTGTGTTTTATTTGTGCTGATAAATAAATAAAGGGAGACTAGTATAGATCTATTTCAAGCTATTTAGCTCTCATCAGCTAGCCATACCCTTACTGGGATTCGAACCTGTGCTGTATTGCATCTTAGGCAAACGTCTTAGCCATTAAGCCACAGGTCTCCTCCTTAAACACAAATATAACAAAGGCAACAGTAAAAATAGTGGGTTTCTGTCATGATGGACTCTTGTGACGAGCCGATTGACAGATGATGGAAGCAGTTAGCTTCCTCCCCTAATTGGGGCTTACCAGGGGTTGTAAAAATCTAATAGATACCTTTCACCCTGGCTTCGCTGATAACGGATAAGAGCCTGTGGCCTAATGGCTAAGAAGTCTGCCTAGTATGTCATATAGCCCAGGTTCAAATCCCAGTAAGGGTATGGCTAGCTGATGAGAGCTAAATAGCTTGAAATAGATCTCTACTAGTCTCCCTTTATTTATTTATCAGCACAAATAAAAACACACACACACACACACACACACACATATACATATACATACATACATACATACATACATACATACATATATATATATAAAACACGTTTTAAGGTTCCCCATTCAGTAAGGGATGTGGTGGCTCAGTGTCTAAGACACTGAGCTTGTCGATCAGAAAGGTCGGCAGTTCAAATTCCTAGCGCCGCGTAAGGGAGGGAGCTCCCGTGACTTGTTCCAGCTTCTGCCAACCTAGCAGTTCGAAAGCACGTCAAAAATGCAAGTAGAACAATAAGATTTCTGTTTGAAGGTATGAGGTACAAGGTTAATAATGAACATAAGCATACCTGGATAGTTGATTGGTGGAATTATGTATAATTGAAAATAGTGATATATAAATATAAACGGTTGGTAAAAAAAAAAAACTTTTCTTTCACATGGGGATTATATAAAGGTATACTGCTATCAAATAGATAATCAAGAATGTAAGGGAATTATGATTTATTGGGAAAAAAATAATACCAATTGCAATTGAAACATATACAATGAAAGTGAGGCATTGAGTTATACTAGATGAAAAATCTGTGATGGTAAATGTTATTCGAGAATATGGATGTTAAAACACTTGGAACCAAACGACATGCTGTATGTGATGATGCTTTTTTTCCCTTTCTTTTTCTTTTGTTTTTTTTTATTGTTGTGTGTATGTGTTGTCTGTGTAATAAAAATAAAAATTTATGTTAAAAAAAATGCAAGTAGAACAACAGGGGCCACCTTTGGTGGGAAGGTAACAGCGTTCCATGCGCCTTCAGTGCTTAGTCATGCCGGCCACATGACCACAGAGACGTCTTCGGACAGCGCTGGCTCTTCGTCTTCAAAACGGAGATGAGCACCGTCCCCTAGAGTCGGGAACGACTAGCACATATGTGCGAGGGGAACCTTTACCTAAGGCTTTAAAAAGTGAAATACGGTGCATACTGGAAATTGTAGAAGAGAAAAGGTTTTTTTGGCGGGGGGGGGGTAGGATTTGGTTTTGTGAAAACCAAATCATGTTTTGGGGAAATAGATCTATGGTACCTCCTAGCCAAGTGTAATTTACTAAGTGCCCTTATTATCTGAAGCCATATAAGTGTTGTCCAATTCCATTAACGGAGGCAAATTGAGATTAAAAAGATTAACAACTTGATCTCTTCTGATTTAATAGTGGGGAAGGAGTTATCATGTCAATATCTCTTGGATGCTATAGAATCCATTCTGATAGTTTGGCTATATAACCAAGCTTAATGATCACCTTTTGCAAACCTCTGACACTTAAATGATAGCATTCAGTTTTGGTCAGCAGACTATTAAAAAGATGTTGAGACTCTGGAAAGAGTGCAGAGAAGATCAACAAAGATTATTATGGAGCTGGTGGCTGAAACATATAAAGAATGTTTGCAGGAATTGGGCATGTCTTGTTTAATGAAAAGAAGGACTAGGGGTGACGTGATAGCAGTCTTCCAATATTTGAGGGGCTGCCCCAAAGAAGAGGGAGTCAAGCTATTCTCCAAGGCACCTGAAGGCAGGGCAAGAAGCAATGGGTGGAAACTAATCAAGGAGAGAAGCAACCTAGAACTAAGGAGATACTTCCTAGCAGTGAGAACAATGAACTTCTGGCCTTCAGAAGTTGTAGGTGTTCCATCACTGGAGGCCTTTAAGAAGAGACTGGACAGTCAGTTGTCTGAAATGATACAGGGTCTCCTGCTTGAGCTGAAGGTTGGACTAGAAGACCTCCAAGGTCTCTTGAGAGACCGCCTCCTGCCAATCACCTCCTCGCGACCAATTAGATCACACAGATTAGGCCTCCTCCGAGTCCCATCTGCCAGTCAGTGTCGACTGGCGACTACGCGGAGGAGAGCCTTCTCTGTAGTAGCTCCGACCCTTTGGAACGATCTCCCCGTGGAGATCCGTACCCTCACCACCCTCCAGACCTTCCGCACAGCCCTTAAGATCTGGCTATCCCGTCAGGCCTGGGGTTAGATTATAATCCGTCCCCACCCGAATGATGAATGTTGTTTATTTTTAATTATGTATTGTTTTATGTCTCACTGTTTGTATCCCCTTCCCCATGAATTGTAAGCCGCCCTGAGTCCCCTCAGGGAAAAGGGCGGCCTATAAATAAACTTTCCTATTCCTATTCCTATTCTTCCAATTCTGTTTTTCTGCTCTATTCTGACAAGCAACATCAAGGGGGAAGCCAGATTCACTTAATAACTGTGTTACTAACTTAACAACTGCACTACTACAACTTAACCACTAACTTAACTGATTCATAAGGAAGATCATTAAATGGGGCAAAAGTCACTTAACAACTGCCTGGCTTAGCAACAGAAATCTTGCGCTCCATTGTGTTTGTAAATCGAGGACTGCCGGTATGTGAGAAGAACAATGCTCACACTCTGCATCATTATTTTTCCATACACATCGGGTGCCACTGCTTGCCTTCCTCAACTAACACCTCAAGTCACAGCTTCTGCCATTATCCACTGCTTCTCCTCGATGAGTGTAAAAGAGAACACACAGTGTTGCCAGAAAAACGAAAGCAGAAACTTCAACTAGTGTGTACTTCCCCCTTAGCGACTGATTCATAAGCTGTATAACCAGAGTGGTATGTGCATTTTTAAACGTTCGCAGGTATCGCAGGAACTGATTTTAGCTTCCACTCGCTCGCTGTATTAGTGGAGGCCTGAGGCACATAGAGAAAAAGGTAGGAGCGTGTTGTTACTTGGTAAATAGTTTAAGCTTTTTAAAAAATTAAAAAATAAGGAGAGAGAGCAAGGACTCCTTCTATCTGTCTGGAAGAGTTTGTGTCTCACGGCTGACATTGTGTTTTTTAGGCTGAGCAAAAAATACTCTAAAGATGGTAAGCCCCCAGTCGCTAACACTGCTGGTTGGAGAAGGAAGCATTTGCCAAAATTTGTAATTTTATCACCTGCATCAGGCAGAAATAGTTCCCACAGATGTATTCAAGAGTTAGGTCTCCCTGGGCTGGGAAGCAGGAGACCATGAGTTCTAGATCTGTGCTAGCCAGGAAAGGCGACTGGGTAACTTTGGGACTATCACTCTTTTCAGCTCGACCCACCTCACAGGGTAGTTGTTGTGGTGGGGAAAATGGGAGGAAGGAGATTTGTTGGATAGGCTTACTGCCTTGAGTTATTGGTAAAAATAATAAAGACAGGAGATTAGATAGATAGATAGATAGATAGATAGATAGATAGATAGATAGATAGATAGATAGATAGATAGATAGACAAGATAGATTTAATAAGAATGATGGATAGATGGATGGATGGATGAATGGATGGATGAAAAGGAAGGAAGGAAGGAAGGATAGATAGATAGATAAGATAGATTTAATAAGAATGATGGATGGATGGATGGATGAAAAGGAAGGAAGATGATAGATAGATAGATAGATAGATAGATAGATAGATAGATGATAGATAGATAGATAGATAGATAGATAGATAGATAGATAGACAGATTTAATAAGAATGATGGATGGATGGATGGATGAATGGATGGATGAAAAGGAAGGAAGGAAGGATAGATAGATAGATAGATAGATAGATAAATAAATAGATAGATAAGATAGATTTAATAAGAATGATGGATGGATGGATGGATGAAAGGGAAGGAAGATGATAGATAGATAGATAGATAGATAGATAGATAGATAGATAGATAGATAGATAGATAGATAGATTTAATAAGAATGATGGATGGATGGATGAAAAGGAAGGAAGGAAGATGATAGATAGATAGATAGATAGATAGATAGATAGATAGGTAGATAGATAGATAGATAGATTTAATAAGACTGATGGATGGATGGATGGAAAGGAAGGAAGGGAGGGAGGGAGGGAGGAAGGAAGGAAGGAAGGAAGGAAGGAAGGAAGAAAGGAAGAAAGGGGAAGGGAAGGAAGACTAAAGGGGCTCTCAAAAAAACTCCATGGCTACCAACCCATAGAACAGAAGTTGCCTTCTGAAGTTGTGGGAGCTTCATCACTGGAGGCTTTCAAGAAGAGACTGGACTTCCATTGGTCAGAAATGGTATAGGGTCTCTTGCTTGGTGGTGGTGGTGGGGTTGGACTAGATGACTACAAGGTCTGTTAATCTGTATCTGTATCTATCTGTGTTTCTCAACTTCAACAACTTTTAAGAAGCGTGGACTTCAATTCCCCAGCTAGCTGGCTGGGGAATTCGGGTGTGTGTGTGTGTTGAAATCCATGCATCTTAAAACTGATGCTCAGTTCGAGAAATACAGTTGTAGAGTTATGAAATTCTTGCGCACTGTGCAAAAATAGTTGAGAGAGACTGAAGAGTGAGGAAAGAGCCAGACCTCAAGCAGAGATCCAGAAAATTGCATTTGCCACTTGTTGTGCACCACACAGCGTCAATTGCCATATGCGGAAAGCAAGCGAGCAGCTGGTGTGTGTTTTTTCTCTCTTGTGTGTGGGGTAACAAAAGAAGTCGATTAACTGCAGAAACTACAGGCCACATTTTATGAGCCTTGCTGAAACCCTGGAAATAAAACCTTCACGGATAATAAGCCCAATTGGGCTTTTGAGCGCATGCGCTGAAATAAGCCCTCTCCCTAAAATAAGCCCTCCCTGAAAATATTACAACATAGCAGCAGCCATGAGGTGACCACGCTCGCCGTCTCCTGCACCTCAAAAATTAAAAGAACTCTCCGAAAATAAGGCCAAGCGCTTATTTCAGGGGTCAAAAGAATATAAGACCCTGTCTTATTTTTGGGAAAACACTATTAGTTTCAATTAGTTTCACAGGATCAAACCTTAATTTATTTTAATGCATATGATATCCCCCACCCCAAATAAAAAGAATTGATGTCAGTATAAATCTACCCACTGAATTAAAAAGCATTCTTTGCCCACTGTTAGAAATTACATTCAGGTTTTTTCTTTAAAAAAAAATTGGGGTATCCAGCGTTTTCAGTCCATGTGATATATAAATCTGCATGTTTTATATTCTTTTTAACGGCTTTGAGAGATTGCAGGTGGAGTGGGAAATCAGCAATCTGTTTAATGCTTTCCCCATTTTTTCCTACTGATTACCACCCACTCAAGGTGCCAACCACCTGCGTGGTTTTCCTCATGTTTTAAGAAGAAGAAAAGTAAAACTGGCTAAAATAATTAGGAAGTGAGAAGCTAGGAAAGAGAAGAGGAAAAATGAGATTACACTTTCCGTAATTCGCTCAAATGTCTAATTGCAGCCAATAGTGGAGTGGGAGGCAGGCTATATGGAGCCCCAAGTTCCTGTTGTTAAGCAAGGTATTTGTTAAGTGAGTTTTGCCCCTTTTTATGACTTTCTCGCCACGGTTAAGTGAGTGACAGGGTTGTTAAGTGAATCTGGCTTCCCCATGGGCTGTGTGTCTCAGGAGGTCACAAAAGAAGATCACATGTGGCTGTCATAACTGTGAGTCTGAATTTTGATTGCGTGACCATGAGGATGCTGTATGTGTGAAAAACGGCTGTAAGTCACTTTTTTTCAGTGCCGTCGTAACTTTGAACAATGGCTAGAGGAACTGTTGTAAGTTGAGGAGTACCTGTAGATTAATTCAGCATTTAATTCCCACATTTGAGAATACATTTTTAACAAAAAATTAAGTTTAATAATGTCGAGGAGGAAAGCATGTCCATTCATGTTTTAAGATCACTTAGGGCCTATCCGTGGGTCAGTTAATGTGTTTTGCCTCTATAAATCTGGCAGCTAGGGAAACTAACACAAGCTACCCCGAGTTGAAGGGGCGGCGGGGGCTCAGTGGCTAAGATTCTGGGCTTGTCAATCAGAAAGGTCAGCAGTCCGGCGGTTCGAATCCCTAGCGCCACGTAATGGAGTGAGCTCCCGTTACTTGTCCCAGCTTCTGCCAACTATAGCAGTTCGAAAGCACATAAAAATGCAAGTAGAAAAATAGGAACCACCTTTGGTGGGAAGGGAACAGCGTTTCGTGTTGAGTCATGCCGGCCACATGACCATGGAGCAGTAGTGGGTTCCGGATCCCGATCCAACCGGTATGGTTGGAACAGGCCCGGCAGCGTCCACATGGACACGCACAACGCCTCCGCGATGCTCCAGATGCTCAGTGGAGTGCATGGAAGCACCGAAGACTTAAAAGACCGGTAAGGAGCTCCAGCAGGTGGGTGGGCCCTCCGGAGCACCATACCGGAATGGTATCCGATGCTCCGGGCAGACTCCAGTAGGCCCGTACCGGGCCATACCGCCTGCAACCCACCACTGCCACGGAGATGTCTTCGGACAGCGCTGGCTCTTCGGCTTTGAAACGGAGATAAGCATCGCCCCCTAGAGTCAGGAATGACAGGCACATATGTGCGAGGGGAACTTTTACCTTTACTCTGAGTTGGTCTGGAGTTGGATAGCCTTAAATTGAATTTTACATATATATATATCACACGATTGACAGATGATGGAAGCAGTTAGCTTCCTCCCATAATTGGGGCTTACCAGGGGTTGTGACACTAAATATATACCTTCTTCCCTGGCTTCAGCTGATAAGGAGGAGACCTGTGGCAAAATGGCTAAGTCGTTTGCCTAAGATGCAATACATCACAGGTTCGAATCCCAGTAAGGATATGGCTAGCTGATGAGAGCTAAATAGCTTGAAATAGATCTATACTAGTCTTCCTTTATTTATTTATCAGCACAAATAAACACACACACACACACACACACACACACATATATATATATATATATATATATAGGGGAGAGAGAGAGGGAGGGAGGGAGGGGGAGAGAGAGGGAGAGGGAGAGCAGTTAAAATTGTTAGTAGAAACAGCACATTAAGTAAGACAGAAGAACAATCTCTTTTTTTCTATCCAGTTTCAGATCAAGACATGGTGTTCAGGAATGGCATTAATCACTCTTCTTGATGACCTGTCAAGAGTTGAACAGAGGTAATTTGGATTTATGCTTATGGACTTCTCAGGAGCTTCTAATATCATCTACAGTTAGTCCTCGACTTATGACCACCATTGAGGGCAAAATTTCTGTTGCTAGATGAGACATTTGTTTAAGCGAGTATTGGTAAAATTTGATCAACTTTTTTGCCACAGTTGTTCTGCACCCGTGAATGGCAACTAGGGAAAATAATGAAGGCTACTCAGAGTCGGTCTGGAGTTGGATGGTCTTAAATTGCTGGGGTGGTGGTGGTTTTTTTAAGGATTATAATATCCTGTTTCCCCAAAATTAAGATCCAACTGGAAAATAAACCCTAGCATGATTTTTCAGGATGCTCGTAATATAAACCCTACCCCCCAAAATAAACCCGTTAAGATCATCAGCCAGATGGACGCAATTAGTATCATATTTTCCCCAAAATAAGAACTAACCAGAAAATAAGCCCTAGTGCATCTTTTGGAACAAAAATAATTTAAGACTCGGTTTTATTTTGGGGGAAAGACGGGAGTTAGTAGAAATTGCACATTAAAAAGTCTTCACCTTCCATTTGGTTGTAACCATTAAAAAAAACCCCCAATGGCCTAATTGGCACACCTAGAAATGTTTTTTAAGGTTCATTTTGTTTGTGTTAAAATATTCATGACTGGGAGAGACATGGGAACAAGGTCAGCCAATGAATAGGCATAGCAACAAATTCAGCCATTGGGAGCTTGAATAGATCAGAGTCTGTGCAGAGAAATGAAACAGAAACTTAAGCAGTCTCCTGCTCTGAGAAGTAAACTAGCAGTCTGTCTGAGCTTGTCTGCTGAAAGGAAGCTAACTGCTTGTGTTTGCCTGTAACTCTCCAGCCTTGTGTTTACTTGGAAGAACCACCTGTTGGTATTGTACATGTATTCATTTATTGTTACGTATATAAAGAAGTTAATGAATCCAGCTAAATCAGTTATCTGTGTGTGCTTTCTGGATTTGAATTTATGCAACAAACTCTTGACAGTTTGCGTTTTGGTTTTAGGTTTTGGCACTGATCCAGAGATTGAAAAACCTCGTTCAGCCATGAGCCAAATGAACTTCGTCCATCTTTTCCTGGTTTTTGTTCTCATCAACCCTCAGAGGGTGACTGCTTACGGCTTCCGAAATTGCATCCAAGCCATGAAGAATCCTTTATATTTCAAATGCATGCAACGTTTCCTGAACAATATCTCCAGTATTGTGGATGACCTCCCTAATAACGCCCAAGTGATCAATGCATCCCATAACGCCATTAAGGTCTTGCCTTATGGGAGCTTCCGTCACCTCCATCAACTGGAGATCCTACAGTTGAGCTACAACAAAATGGAGAAAATAGAAGGGGGCGCCTTTGAGAACCTAAGGGCCTTGAGGAAACTCAACCTCTCCTGTAACTATCTCACAAATCTTTCCAATGGCACTTTCCTTGGCTTGGCAAACCTCACCCTCCTCCTCCTGCACAACAATCAATTGAACGTGATTCATCCGAAGGCCTTTAGTCCGTTACGAAGCCTTCTGGATTTGCAGCTCCAGTTCAACATCTTGAGCAGCTTTAATGTTGTGATTCAGAGCGTACAGAAATTGAACGGGCTGAAATACCTCAACCTTTGCAACAATAACCTGAGTTTCCTTCAGCCGGGAGTGGGATTTCCACCTTCTTTGTATAACCTTAAACTCTGCAACAATTCTCTTCGTAAGATGGAGGGTCCGGGCCCGAGATTCCTGGGGAACGTCACAGTGCTGGACCTCTCTTATAACAAGTTCTCAGACGTCTCATCTTTTGCAAATGTTAGCCTTCAAAGACTCCAAAGATTAAAGTTGATGGGGAACAAGATTGATGTTCTCCAGCTCTTGGATACATCTAACCTGAAGCCTCGCAGCCTGGATTACTCTGGATTGCAATTAAATAACGTTTCGCAACTGACCAAGGTGTGCCAGCGTCTTGGGAAATCCAGCCGTCCCTTCAGCCTCCACCTGCAGAGCAATAACCTGAAGTACGTAAGTGGCCAAGCATTCCTCGCTTGCCCTCCCATCCAGCTTCTGGATCTTTCGAGGAATCGCCTCAGATCGGTGGGGTGCGTGAGGGAAATGTTGAACGCCACGGCGCAGAGGCGTTTGAATAAGTTGGTGGTGGAGCACAATTTGCTGAAACACCTGCGAGTTTGCTTTAACACGGCTCCCTTCGAAGAGCTGATGGCCATTTCTTTCCGTTTCAATCGCATCCTCTCGATCAGTAGCTCAGCTTTCCACTACGCCCCTAATTTGACCACCCTCCATTTGAACATCAACTCCATCGCCTTCCTGCACCCGAAAGCCCTGAAAGGCTTGAGGAAACTCCGAGAGCTGCGCTTGGACAACAACCTTCTGACGGACATCTACAACGACAGCTTCAGTGACCTGAGCAACCTCCAAACGCTCAACCTCAGGAACAACCACGTTTCTGTCCTCTTCCCTGGCACCTTCAAGAGTCTCGGGGAGCTGTCTATTTTAGATCTGGGGGGAAACAATATTCACAGGCTGGCCAACATGTCCTTCGAAGGGCTGAGGAGTCTTTCCAAACTCTACCTGGATAACAACAACATCCAGTACATTATCCCCAGTTTTTTCCATCCGATCGAGAGGACTCTCCAAGTGCTGGACCTGATGGGGAATAAGATATACTTCATCAGCAAGCATGAGCTCAAGCAACCCCCCTTTTTGAACCTGGGCAGAGTCTACGACCTCAAACTTCAATCCCAGCAGCCCCATGGCTTGAAAGTCATCCCCTCCAAGTTCCTCAAGGGCCTGACCTCTTTGCGCAATCTCTACCTGTCGGAGAACAAAATTCTGTCCATCGCCCCGGATGTCTTCGATGACTTAAGGCAGCTGGAATATCTAACCTTGGCCGATACCAGCAATGGCATGGGGGATTTCCCCCCCGGGATATTCAAGAACCTTAAGAATCTGACAACTCTCGATCTGGAGAACGCCGGGCTTCGCACCTTGACCCTCGAGGTATTTGGCAACCTCAGCAACCTGCGCTCCCTTCTGTTAGGGAAGAACGAGCTACATACGTTCAACAGCAGCGTGGCGAACGCTCTCCCATCGCTCAACTACCTTGACCTACGCAAGTGCCCGTTGGCTTGTACCTGTGACAATATGTGGTTCCAGAATTGGCTGATCAATAGTTTGGTGCAAGTGGTGTACCTCTATAACTATTCTTGCAATTCTGGACAGCACTCCAGTTACGTTTATAGCTTTGATACCCATGTCTGCTTCCAAGATATTGGGCTGTACCTCTTCTCCGCAACCCTCCCGTTTTTGCTGCTCTGGATGCTGTTGCCTTTCCTTTATGATCGCAGCTACTGGCACATAAAATATCACATCTACATCTTGCGTGCTTGGGTCAACGATCACTGGAGGCGCGGCAAAGATGAGCATTACAAGTTCGACGCCTTCGTCTCCTACAACTCGGCGGACGAGAGCTGGGTGCTAGAACAGTTGGTGCCCAGTCTAGAGAAAGCGGGAGCTCCCACCTTCCGGCTTTGCCTTCATCACCGAGACTTTCAGCCCGGGAGATACGTCATAGACAATATAGTAGACAGCATCCACAATAGCCGACACACTATTTGTATCATCAGTAGGAGGTATCTGCAGAGCGAATGGTGCTCCATGGAGATTCAGCTTGCCAGCTACCGGCTTTTCGACGAATTAAAAGATGTCCTTATTCCTGTTATCCTAGAAACCATCCCCGAGAGGGAGCTGTCTGTCTATCATCGGATGCGGAAAGTGATGCTGAAGAAGACGTACATTGCATGGTCCCCGGATCCCGAGGCCCAGAGGTTGTTCTGGGCTAAGTTGAGGACGGCTCTGAAGACCAGTAACTCTGAGGACAAAGAGGAGAAATTGACCGACTGGTTTGATCAAGGAGACACGCCAGATACGAGCTTGCTGCAAGCCTGATTCCATTTGAAGACACAATGCCCAAATTTACCCAATCATGGCTTAATATGTTTTGGTTCACATGTGCATCTCAACCCCACTTAAGCCTAGTCTAACATGATACAAATTTTTTAAAAAAATATTCTCATTGATGATAGGAAATGATTGGATTAATTTAGTTTGATCATTATTATACACTGACCAAATTAAAACAGTGCGATCATTTTTATTAGTGCAAGCTTCCATAATGAAACGTGGAGAATCACCACACGAGGTTTTAGTGGTTTAGCAATTCTGTATGCCAAAAATTAAAAAATTAAAAGTAATGGAAATGGGATCATTCCATTTCATTTTCATACATTTGTGAGGACTAGAATGATCTCTGTGAGCAAAATGACACATCCAGGTAAATTCATGGCAACCGCTACAAACACTTGCGAACTTTCATTTAGTAGAGGTATCCTTGATTTACAGCTATGTTTAGTGACTGTTCAAAGTTACAATGACATTATTTACCGTTGGTCCTCACACTTATATCTGAACCAGTATCCCCATGGTCATGTGATCAGAATTCAGGTGCTTGGCAACTGGCCTGTATTACGATGGTTGCAGCTTCCTGGGTCACATGATAGATAATTTGTGATATTTCCCTGCCATCTTCTGGTAATCAAAATCAAAATGGGGGAAGCTGGATTCACTTAACAAATACATGTACGACTCACTTCACAACCGTGGCAAATATGTTACACCATTGGGTAGGACTTACTTAACACCCAGCTCACTTAACAACAGAAATTCTGGTTTCAACTGTGGTGATCTGTCAAGGACTACCTGCGTTACTCTAACTAAGGATGCCTCATGTTAACGTATCCTGGTGGTAGGGTCTCCTGCTTGGGCTGGGGGATTGGACTAGATGACCCACAAGGTTCCTTCCAACTCTATTAATCTGTAATTCTTTTCCACCCAGCACCCTTCATCAGAAGAGGCCAATTTCCTTACAAGGAAATCTCTACGGTACTAGCTCCACAGAGTTTCTGTCCAGTCACATTTGCATTCCTTTTTCGGATTCATCTGCAGAAGACGCGTGTAATCGTTTGCAAGTGACATATCATCTCTAACCACCCGTGACCTCCAAAGCCAGGGCAGGCCATTTCCAAATTCCTTTAGCATGAAAATCGGTTTCGCTAATGGGAATGGGTACAGTGGTACAATATAACACGCTCCGTTATTGAAATTTCCTGTTTATTTAGACAAGGCTCCTGCGCCGATTCTTCGCCGAGCAATTCCCACTCCTCTCTATAAACTTAGTGGTGCGGTGGTTTACCCATCCAGCATCATTAACTGAGAAATAATCTGTTCAAGTATTCCCTTGGTAGGAAGGAAGGAGGGGGGGGGGGGAAACCACCACGATGAATTAAGAGCACGATGCCTGCATACTGAGCAGGAACAGCAAGAGGAAAAACAAGGCCATCCAGGCAGAATCTTCTAAGATGGATGCACGAGTGGCCTCAAGTGTGGTTTTATGTAGCTGTTGTGGGAACATGGGCCTGGAGTCTGGGGAAGGCTCTGATGAGGACTCTGCGTCGGAGGCAGAGATGGGGCCAGGATTGCCAATAGTTATCAGCTGCCTTCAGAGTCTAACATCAGTGGGGCAAAAGAACAGCTGGAGCCTGTTCCCGATGTGCGCATGCGCAGAGCTGCCAGGAGAAGGGAACAGCTAAGGAACAAGGGCCGACTCGGAAGTAAAGCTACAGGTGGATGGTGAATGGCCCCTCCCAGAGGGAATAAAGAGGAGTGAATGGGGAGGGGAGTTTACAGGAGACAATTAGTTCAATTCATTAGGGTGAAGATCTCTTCCTGACTTCTTGCCACGTATTGTCTGCTACAGAGTGGCGTTTGGAAGATATCGGCCTGGCAGCTCTCCAAGCCTGATAAAGGTCAGTGGTTGTGAAATCTCTTAAAAGACTGTTGGTCAGGACTTTGCTGGAGAGGAATCACCTTTAGTTTAAATAAAAGAGGTTTTATCAGGACGAGGAGTTGGCTTCATGATCTTGGGAAACCTCGGTCAGAACAGTAGCATTAAAAGAATTGCATCCCATCGCTGGTGGAAACAAAATAGACGAGGGAAAAATATCAGGTTTCTCTGCTGGTGCAGGTAGTCCTTGACTTACAACAGCTCATTTAGTGCCTGTTCGAAGTTACAACGGCACTGAGAAACATGACCATTTTTCATACTTAACGATTATTGTAACATCCCCATGCTTACGTGATCAAAATCCAGACACTTGGCAACTGACTCATATTTATGACGGTTGCAGTGTCCCGGGGTGTGTGTGTGACATGATGCTCTTTTGAGACCTTCTGATTAGCAAAGTCAATGGGGGAGCCGGATTCACTCAACAACCGTGTTACTAATTGAACAGCTGCAGTGATTCACTGAATAGCTGTAGCACGAAAGGTCGTAGAATGGGGGCAAAGCTCACTTAGCAATGGTCTCGCTTTGCAACAGGAACTTTGGGCTCGATGGTGGTCATAAGCTGTGGACTACCTGCACCAGGTCACCGTACGCAAGTCGGGGGGGGGGTGTTATTAAAAAGTGTGGAATAAATAACAAAATAAACGCTTTGCAGGCAGCTTCCTATTTAGGTATGTCAACAGTCATCATTGCTCAATTAGCTTGTTCCCCTGCTTCTTGAGAGTGAAGTAAATACTTAATTATGCAAATGCAAATTTCTTTATGTCACTTCTTGCAAAAATCTCTGCCCACCTACCCACCCACCCCATATCATGAATAGTGTTGCAGATCTAAAGTTGTAGAGATCAACACTACAGCACATCCCATAACTGGAATAGAGAAGAGACAGCAATAGCAATTAAGAATTATACACCGCTTCACAGTGCTTTTTACAGTCCTCTCTAAGCGGTTTACAGAGTCAGCCTCTTGCCCCCAACAATGTGGCTCCTCGTTTTACCAACCTTGGAAGGATGGAAGGCTGAATCAACTTAATGCATCAAAAGTTTCAGAACGGCAATCCAAATCAAACCCTATCAAGTATCTTTTGTGATATGGTGATGCAGATTTATTCCTGCCCTATAAAAAAAAAAATCATTTGGATTGTTTCCCTCTCTTCAAAAACAGCAAGAGCCGCATTGTGTTTCTTAGAATGTAATTTAATGAAGATTGCCAATGTGATTTTGTGCCTCCTCGTACACAATGAAAAGAGACCCAACCTTCATCTTCTTTTGTAAAGCAATTGGCCTCCTGGGGCCGCCTTACCTGGAGGGAAAAAAAGAGACTATCATTCTGTGAGCGATCTGAACAAAGTGGGCTTTTACCCAAAAAAAAAAGAAAAGAAAAAATAATAATCACAGAACAAAATGATCAAGAGAGATGCAGTTATAGGTCCGATGTGGGATGTGGCTAATGCTCGTTCCAATTCTCCTATTCGTGCTGAGTGATTTCCTTTTCTCTTCTTCCAAAGTTTCTCTAACAATGCAGTTTTTCAGTACAACCTCATTCTCGGGAAGGCCCAGGGCTCAGGACTGGACTGCCCCCACAGATGACTCTGTAAAGTGAGAGGAGAAATCCCTTTCTCTAAAGCCTCAGAAGGGGGGAAATAAGACATGGGCAGTTGCTGTAAAGCCTGCAGTTGCTGCAGGTTTCCCAAATGAAGGAGCCTCTCCAAACTGCAAATCTGGTTCCCGGCTCCTTTTTCTCTAGACGTTTGTGTTTTTTCGGAGGCCTCGGCCAGCCCCCAGAATGGGTAATTGTGGGAGGTTCTCCCTTGTTCGGCTGAGACCTTCTGGTAATAGAGTCTAGGTTTTCCTTGTGCAGAGACGCCGCTCTTCAGCTGAGGGTGCCTGCTGGGTGCAGAGACTTCTTGCTGGAAACAGTGCCTGTAGAAGGAGTGGGGTTGTTGGGAGAGGACGTTGAGCTGGAAAAATTCCTTCGGCTGCCCTTGTTCTGAGTTCAACTCCCTGGAAGACAGGGGCAGGTGAGCCAAGGAAGTACAGGCCAGGGTTTGGGAGGGCTTGGCTTCCTTGCTGGCCCGTTTAGGACTCCAGATACTTTTTAAGACGTCGAAAGAAGTCTGGGATTCGGGAGCGGCTCTTTCTACGAGTCCTAAATCTACAAGCTGAGAACTGTGCAGCTCCTGTGACGGGTGCAGGTTGTACCCTGGAACGGGCTCCGCCTCCCGTAGAGTCCACCGATCCGGGCTGAGTTTATAGGCAAAAGGATAGGGCTGCGGATCAGCCACGAGGAAGCCGCCGGGGCTTCGGCTAAGACCAGCTGATCCAAAGGAATCTCGGTCAGCCAGAGGTTGGCGAAGCTGATGATGCCTTTTGGAGGTGGTCGTTTTTTTCAGGGCCCCTCTTTTTTTGCCTTCCGACCTCTCCTGCCTGCCTCTGGATTCCCCCATGCTTTGCTCCCAGGACTGAGCAGTTCTGACTGCGGGCAGAGCGCACTGTTCCTCTGGGAGAGTGAAGGAGCTCCTGGCTGAATCCACGCTCTCGGAAGAAGCTGATAGGAGAGAGTGAGGCTGAGCTGCCGTTGAAAAGAAGCTGCGCGGGCCGTGTACTTCTGGCTTGGCAAACAGCTCAAAATCTTCTCTTCGGGATAGTCCGTCATCTGCCTGTATGGAGAAACAATCACTACAGCGTAGTCAAAAGTGAATAGAATACAGTTAGCCTGACATAGCAATAGCGCTTAGACTTATATACCACTTCACAATGCTTTGCAGCCCTCTCTAAGCAATTTAGAGTCAGCCTCTTGCCCCCAACAATTTGGGTCCTCATTTTAGCCACCTCGGAAGGACGGAAGGCTGAGTCAACTTTCAGCCGGGTGAGATTTGAACTATCAAATTGCAGTCAGCTGGCAGTCAGCAGAAGGAGCCTGCAGTACTGCACTCTAACTACTGTGCCACCAAGGCACAAATCAGGAGGTCTCCAAACCTGGCAACTTTTAGACTTCTGGACTTCAATTCCAGAAATCCCCAGGCAGCATCCTTGACCTTCCACATATATTAGGAGTCTGGCTACGTTACCTGGAATACTGGGAGCCCTTCAGGGAAATCAGAGGAGAAGCCCAAAATGCATGCCTACAACTGAGGTACCAGCAAGGGTAATGGGTTTGCTATGAGCACTGCAGAGATGCCATTAATATAGCAATTAGACATGTGTCGTTCCATAGTGCTTTTTAGCACTTTCTGAGCTGTCTACAATGTTAGCATTTTGCCCCCAACAATGTGGGTCCTCACTTTACAGACCTCAGAAGGACGGAAAGCTGAGTCAACCTTGAGCCGGTCAGGATCGAACTCCTGGTTGTGGTCAGTGAGTTAGCCTGCAATACTGCGTTCTAACCACTACTCCACTAGGAATTTTACAGGGTTACAGCTTTATGGCAGCATAAAAAGGGGTAGACAGCACTTTAAAATCCAGAATGGAGAAATGGCCTCAGAGTTTATTGTACTTACTGCTCTTTCCGCTTTATGCATAGGACCGTGAGAGAAACAGGAAAGGAAATTTTGTTCTCGTTCTTTTTGGGTTTTGAGAGAAACGCTTGTCCCAGAGTTCCTGCTCTTGCAGTTGCTAGATTTTTCTTCCAAATGTATTTTTTTCTGGTCTCTGTTATCTGGGCTCTTGAAATCTAAAACAGGGCACAGTAAGTGAATGCAAGAAATCCCATCTCAGGGATTGCAAATCTACAAACACATGAGATCAGCATAAATAAAGGCAGGATTAATCTACCCTGTTTCCTTGAAAATAAGACCTCCCCGGATAATAAGCCCAATCGAGCTTTTGAGCCCTCCCTGAAAATATTGCAACAGAGCAGCAGCCATGAGGTGACCATGCTCGCCGCCTCCTGCACCTCAAAAATAATAAGACCTCCCCGAAAATAAGGCCAAGTGCTTATTTCGGGGGTCAAAAGAAAATAAGACCCTGTCTTATTTTGGGGAAAACACAACACTGTATACTTTTGTAGACAGACAGACAGATTCACCACACTGTAGGAAATAGTGTTGGAAGAAATAGAAAGGAGAAAGTGAACGAGGTCCTTGAAGTTTCTTCCTCTCCCACTCATTATCACCGGTGGTAGGAAAACAGGCCACCAACCACTCTTCTGAACACATGGCAGGGTCAGGTTGAGAAATTGGGCACACCTTCTATTTCAACTCTTGCCCCGCTTAACACCTCACTGGCCAGTCAGCCAAAGAGTTTTGGAAAGGATGTTGAGAGTTTTAACTACTGCCCCTGGAGATCATTATTCGCAGGTCAAATTCTCTCCCCCAGCTTTCAAAGTACAGGAAAAAAATCCTGTGAAAGGCCCCCCAATCTCCTATCTGATGTGCTGCAGCAGTCATATATGAAGATGGGATCTTCAGAACATCTTGTTAAAATTCAAGCCTTACTATTTACAGGTAATATTCATAACAGTTCATTTAATGACTGTTTGAAGTTACAACAGCATTGGAAAAAAATGACACGATCATTTTTCAGACCCACAATCATGGCAACATCCCCGTGGTCACATGATCAAAATTGGCAACTGACTTATATTTATGACGGTTGCAGTGTCCCGGGCTCATGTCATAATCTTTTGTAACCTTCTGATGAGCGAAGTTCATAGGAAAGCCACATTCAGTTAACAACCTTGTTACTCACTTAACAATTGCAGTGATTCTCCTAACAACGGTGGCAAGAAAGGAGGTCCTAAAATGGGGCAAAACCTCACTTAGCAACAGAAAGTCTGGGCTCAATTGTGGCCATAAGTCAAGGACTACCTGTATTTATGTTCTTCCTGGGACCAGTGTTTTCTTTGTCAACTGGAAAATACCACAACATTTTTCTTGTTCCTGTGATGTTTCATTTCATCCCCAGCCCTTGAGTGAAAAGGCTCAAATGGTTCTTTGCTACACTAGCATTAAAGTAATATTTCTCCCTTATTCTAAACACCACCCCGAGTGTAACATCCGTGAGGCTTTGTCATCCATTATCTTGAAAGGAAGTCAGGTGACTGCGGTGACTGGGAACAGAGGCAATAAAAGCAGGAGGGGGATCAGCGATGGGAACGCGCTGGCATTGTTTTTTATTGATTCAAAGATCGGCGGATAGTAAAGCTGTGCCGAGATCTGTATTCAAAGGACAAAATGTGATTTGGAACAGGGACACAGCACCGGTTGGGCAATCTTAAAGCAGATGTTTCTTTTCCTAGCCAGGGTTGCTCTTCTCAGCTGATGTGAAATCCCAAGAAAGATTTGGTTTAAGTAGTTCTAAGACAGGGGTGTCACACTCAAGGCCTGCGGGCTGGATATGGCTTGTGGGATGGTTGGATCTGGCCCGCAGGGCTGCCCTGGAAACAGCAAAGAATCGGTCCGCGGTGCCTCTGCCAGCGAAAATGGAGCTCAGAAGGGCCTCACATGGTCCCTCCTGGCTCCATTTTTGATGGCGACGGCCTCCTGAAGCCCTCTGCAAGCGAAAACGGAGCTGGGGGGGCACACCCGTTTTTGCTGACAGGGCACTGCAGGCCAACCCAGCCAAAAAAGGGACGGGGAGGGGGTTACCTGGACCACCACAGATTCCCCAGACACAAGAGACACTGAAACGAAATGCACAGGTACAGTGTAGGTGGTACCTTGCTCAATAGTAGTAACTGTGAGAGGGATCTTGGAATCCTAGTAGACAACCATTTAAATATGAGCCAGTCGTGTGCAGCAGCTGCCAAAAAAAACCAACACAGTTCTAGACTGCTTAAACAGAGGGATAGAATCACGATCACGTGAAGGGTTAATACCACTTTATAAGGCCTTGGTATTATAACTTGGAATACTGCATTCAGTTTTGATCTCCACGATGTAGAAAAGATGTGGAGACTCTAGAAAGAGTGCAGAGAAGAGCAACAAAGAGGATTAGGGGACTGGAGGCTAAAACATATGAAGAAAGGCTGCAGGAACTGGGAATATCTAGTTTAATGAAAAGAAGGACCAGGGGAAACATGATAGCAGTCTTCCAATATCTCAGGGGTTGCCACAAAGAAGAGGGAGTCAAACTATTCTCCAAGGCACCTGAGGGCAGAACAAGAAGCAATGGGTGGAAACTAATCAAGGAGAGAAGCAGGTTGGAACTGAGGAGAAATTTCCTGCCAGTTAGAACAATTAACCAGTAGAACAACTTGCCTCCAGAAGTTGTGAATGCCCCAACACTGGAAGTCTTTAAGAAGATGTTGGATAGCCATTTGTCTGAAATGGTATAGAGTTTCCTGCCTAGGCAGGGGGTTGGACTAGAAGACCTCCAAGGTCCCTTCCAACTCTGCTATTGTGTTGTATTGTATTGAACTGGCCATGCCCACCTGATCACGTCCCCTCCTGCCCCCCCCCCCCCCGCGATCAAACACAACCATGAAGCAGCCCTCAATGAATGTTTGACACACCTGTTCTAATAGATGCTACTGTATGCCTGTTCTTGTGGATGCTGGGATAGATAGGAAAACCGGGAGGGAGTGAGAGGAGAGATCAAAGTTACAGGAACTCGAAAGGAATCAAGGTTTTGTGCGGAATACTTTAAAATCACTCAATTTGTGGGACAATTGCTTGACTTTTTTCTTTTTAAAGCACGTTAGAAACCCAAAACTGGCTGTCAAGGGAAGCTGGCAAAAAATGATGCTTTTGCTGAAAACAGACCTCTTTTGTTTTCAGTATTTAAGAAGAACAAAACTCTGGGTCTGCCACAAAGCTGCTTGTCCTGCATCCACCCTTTTAATAGGGTTTATACTCACACCGTAACCTCTTACCTACGTCCGTGTTATAACTACCTGTTTTTTTCCTCAGCAACGCCAAAGCCGACCAATCGGGCAAGGTTTTCTGTTGCCGCAGCACGGCGTTGATAACCTTCTGCCGCATTTCACCGATGAAATCACGCCCCGGGAATATTGCCTTGAGATCCAGCAGTTTTTCTAAGTCCTGAGCAAGTTCCTTTGCCAGATGTGTGCGCTTCCTCAGCTCTACGCCCTCTGCGGGAGGTGGGGGGACGTTTTCCTTGTCGTTCGCAGCCACTGTTGTGTTGCTTTGGAAAGCTTCCTCCCCTGTGGCCTGTTGGTCGAACGTCGCAGCAGGAGATGCCAGTGAGGGCTTGTAGCCAGCATCCTCTTCCTGCACAACAGGGTGGTGTTCTCTGACTGATACAGGGGTGGCATGAGAATCCCCGGGCACTGGGTTCAAATCCTTTTCTAAAGTGCATTCACCTTGCTCCCTCGGAACAGATTTCTGGTTTGTATCAGGAGAGCTACAGGACTGCATCACTACTCCCAGTAGCCCTCCGCTGGCTTTCTGGATAGGAGTCACATCCATGGCATCATGTTCAGCCTTGGGACTTAGTAATCTCTCAATATCGGCGGACTTCACCTCTCTGTTAAAGATACCCAGATGCTGTGTCAATCTGTTCTGGGTTATGATCACGGATTGGGCAACATGGCTCCCTTTGACGGGGGTTGATTTAGTACAGTTGTTTAGCTGGGAGCTCCAGAAAGGAGGAAGCATCTTCTTCAGGCCCCTGCAGTTGGGTCTCTGTTCTGGAATTTTGCCCGTAACTTTCTGGCCAAATTTGATGTAGTCGCGTTCCCGTCGCGTTCGACGGCGTTTGACCCTGACGCATTTTTGTTCAGCATTTTCTTCGGACAGGGGTACCTTCAACGGATGGGATGAAGGGAAACGAGACGATGCTTGCTCTTCTCCCTTGTCACGAAGATTCATATTGAAAGTAACACCTAGATGGAAGCAAAGATAGAATAAAAACTTCTCATTTTTCTCCCTTGAGAAAAGTTCACCAGATTTATTTTTAGCCTGTCTTTGTTTTTCTAAAAACTAACTCAAAGCAGCAAACGTACCTAATACTCTTTCCTCCCCTTATTTTCCCCTCAACAACGATCATGTAAGGTGGGCTGGGCTGAGAGAAAGTGACTTGCCCAAGATCTTTCATGCCTAAGGCAGGATTAGAACTCACCATCTCCTGGTGATTGGTACAAAGTTACGCGGCCAGCTTTTATGTCTATGCAGAACTAGCACTCATCATCTCCTGGCTTTTAGCCGTCCCTGTATCAGGTGTGCCCAACCTGCAGTTTGCGTGCGGCATTTAACCCTGACAGCTAGTAAAGCAGCCCAACAAGATATAATAAAAATATAAACTAAATAAAGGTTTGTTATTTATATTTATTAATCATATTACAAGTCATCCTCAACCTACGACCACGATTGAGCCAAAAATTTATGTGGCTATGTAAGAAATTTGTTAAATCAGTTTTGCCCCATTTTACTTTTCTTGCCACATTTCTTAAGTAAATCACTGCAGTTGTTAAATTAATAACACAGTTGTTAAATGAATCTAGCTTTCCTATTGACTTTGCTAGTTAGGTAGAAGGTCGCAAAAGGACACTGCAACCGACATAAATATGAACCAGTTGTCAAGCATTCGAATGTAAATCACATGACCATGGGTACGCTACAATGGTCATAAGTATTAAAAATGGTCGTAAGTATTAAAAATGGTCATAAATCCCTTTTTTTAATGCCTTGCAACTTTGAACAGTCACTAAACGAATGTTGTAAGTTGAGGACTCCCTGTATATATTTTTATATGTTTCCCAGGACAATTCCTCTTCATTCAGGGTGGCTCAAGCAAGCCAAAAGGTTAGACACCCGTGCCATATATAATTTTTCTTCTTCTGTTTAATAATGGCCAATTCTCGGAAACTGCCTGGATAAGTCCCTGCAGTTTTCTTGGCAAGGTTTATAAGATGCAATTCTGGAAGACTGATTTCTACCAAAATGAATTAGCTAAACATTAAAAGTTATGCTTTGCTAGTTTTTATTCATACATCAAATCTGGCAGATTTAACGATGTGAAAATATCTCATCACCATGAAAACAATTTATGTATGCATAAATTGAACAACAGTTCCTTCAAAATGCAAAAGCGCTTTTATTTTTTCATCAGTTTTTACAGTTACGCTGCAAGGTAAATCATTATTAGCACATAAAGTAACAGATACGAAAATCTAAGTATAAAAAGCAGCTTAAGGCACCTGGTGTTTTTCAAGTTCAGAATACACCTTTCTTGGCATTTTATATCAAAAAGTCATTTTCAACCTCCTCTATAAAGGAGGATATTTGTAGCCCAGGGATGAAATGAGGGATTCTTGGTACTCTCTGAGCTTGGTTATTTTCTTGCAGATGTTAAACTGGCACTGATGATGTTGCCTAGTTTGGATAATGAAATGTCTGCAAGAAAACAACCAAGCTCAGAAAGCACCAAGGACCCCTTACATTCTGCTGTGCAAGTGAAGCAGCCCAAAAATATTCTCAATAAAACAATAATTCTACTGAATAACTTTCAGGATTGTTAAACAACAAATTAGAGAGGGGCTATACCAATTATACTGTAGAGGACAGGAAGGCCTGGAGAAACTTTGTCAATGGGGTCGCGATGGATCGGACACAACTTGGCAATTAACAACAAAAACCAATTATACTTATAATGAGCTTTTGTCCCCTCTCGAATGGTATGGTTGTTGTGTGCTTTTAAATTTTGGTATTGTTTTGTTCGTCTTTTTTATTCCTTATTTGTACCACACACACACCCTTGACTTGGGTTGTGAGCTGCCCTGAGTCCCCTCGGGGAAAAGGGCGGCATAGAAATATAATAAATTCAATTCAATTCAATTCAATACTGTAATTATTAGAATTTTGTTTATTCCAGCCAGTTATTAACATCTTTCTAACCGTTTCCAGAAGAATAACTATCTGAGCCTGGGGCGATTTCCACACGTAACCCATTGGCTTTAAGAGTGCTACAAGACTCATCCTAATATTTTTGCATCCCACATCTTCAACACCAGGCACGACCACGCAATTACAAAATGGATTATATTCCTTGCAAGTCAGCATACCTGCAAAAAAAAAACACCACCTGGTTTTATGATGAGACAATCTCCAGTCACAGAAAAAGTGTTCAGCTAGACTTTTCCCCCTAACCTCCAGGGAAATTATCCACTGTCCTGCGGGAGGGAGGGATCAGAGAACTGCTGGGATTTATGTCTTTTTATAAAGCCATAAACTGCTCTGGGCAAGATGAAAAACTTGGTGAATAACAGTGCCCCTGTGGCTCTATCACAAAGGTGAAAGAGGCAAGGGGAGACAATGGAGAAGTTCCAAGGCCCTTCCTCTTATTCTAGAGACCCTCCCCACTTTCTAGCGCTTCTATCCCCTCCATTCGCCCCCTTTCAACCGCCCCAAACAGGCCACGCCCCTCGCGGAAGCAGGAAGGGCGGCGCAACCCTCTCCAGCCCCGCTTGCCTCGTGCTCGGACAGTTACTCTGCCCCTCACGCAACTGGCCGAAGCGCGAGGCAAAAAGCCTTCGGTTTTTCGCGCGCTTAGTTAAAAAGGCAGCGATGTGCCCCGCCCTCCCAACCCATTTGTCACGCCCCTGCCTAGCCTGGATTGGTTGCAAACGGGCGCCGGCCCAAGCTAATTGGCTACTTGTGTTAGAGACCTGTTGTTGGGGGGGGGGTGTAACAGGAAGCGCGAGAATACATTTCTGCTGCTCAGGGTTGACTCAGCCTTCCATCCTTCCGAAGTGGGTGAAATGAGGACCCGGATTGTTGTTGGGGGCGATATGCTGACTCTGTAAACCGCTTAGAGAGGGCTGAAAGCCCTATGAAGCGGTATATAAGTCTAACTGCTATTGCTATTGCTACTGCTATTGCTCCACGCATGAATACCGCTGGGATTGAATGGAAAGAGAGGAATTCACAAACTTCTTCCAGCAATGTCCTTCAGACGAGTGGGTCTCCGTGTTTTTTTTTTTAATAGGTAGGGTATGCTGGCTGGGGATGATGGGAGTTGCCGTCAGGGAATCTGTAGAGTTTTACAATATTCCCCAAAAATACTTTGAGAATTTGCCCTCGGAGCTGTCCTGCTGAATGTGATCCAAAGTTCAGCAAGCAAATAATCATTAATTAATGATTATGTCAGATCAATGTTAATATCAACTTATTCACAAATGGCAAAGTCAACCATACACCAGTTTGTGGTAGGTTTTTTTTTTTTTAATTAAGTCTGAAAGATAAGACAATTCATCAGCCATGCTTGGAACTTATGTTCTATTTGTTATCAATCCCCAGGCTTACCTGAACTATAGACTTATTGTACAAGTGAGGCAGCTTTTCTGTTTTCCAGTTTTGAATCTACAGTATTGCATTTCCCTTTTTCAAAATCTTTTTAAAATGCTCATCAGCCTCTCAATGCTGCAAAGGCCAGCTCCTTGGTCCTACTTCATCTGAGAGATTGTATTGTTTTAATGCTCATAATTATATGAACAAAATGTTTCTAATGTTTGTCATATTTTAGTGAAAAACATCCCCAGGTAGTTGTGAATCTGATTAGAAAAGTACTCTTTGCAGGTATTTTTTGTTTGTTAGTTAAAATGTTTTTATTTTCCATTTTTTATTTTCATACAGTCACATATATACTGTGCATAACCGGGGCCATACAACATTAAACAATAATCACAGCAATTCCTCTTGTCAACAATACCCCCAGAAATATAAATAAAATGAGACTCAAACTCAAATAGAAACCCAATATACCTCTTTTGCAGGTATTTTTTTAAGTCTGCCTTCGCAGGTATTTTTAAAGTCTGTTCTGAACAACTCTCCCTCTGTCTGGTGCACCATCTCAGCAAGGTGATGGCACCCAGGTGGGTATCTGGACTCAGAAACTTAAGTGGATTGTGCCTGGTTAGCACAGATGGGAATCACAAGGCAGTTGGTTCAACAGGGAAGTAAAAGGAAAAAGGCAGTGGAAACCCATCATCAATGCTAGTACTGATGTTACCTAGTTTGGATAATGAAATGTCTGCATAATTAACAAGAACTAAGGACCCCTTGTTTCAACCCTAAGCTACAAATATTCTCCTTTATCGGTAACATTGCAGTCTGTGGTAGATAGCTCTAGTGTAGTTATCTAGAGCCGAGCTTGGTTTGAGGCAGCCTTGGCCTCCTATAGCAGCATAGATAGCTTGGTGTCTTCCAAATATTTTGGACTTCAGTTCCTATCCGCCCGAGCCGATGGCAAGAATGTTTAATGAAGTTCGATAGGTCTGAAAGAGATCAGGTTGCTTGTCTCTCCATTAGACTAAGGAACTGCACAGGCTCACCAGATGCTTGCACTGTTCTATTAAAAATGTGGCAGCTGTATTTAAGCAACCTCTTAACCTTGATGAGTCTTTTGGGGCATATCATGTTGGGCTAATCCAACCGGTTTAATTTATAATTCAATGTATTCTGCAAATCAGAAACGTGAGTTAATTAAATAACCAAGTGAAATGCGATATAACAACTAAGCCCTAATGAAAAATAGGCTAAAAGGTTGTTTTTTTTTTTAAAAAAAAAATGGAACGGCTTATGAAAACACAATTACCTGAACAATGAATGATGCTATATATGCTGTAGTCATTTCTAGGACACATATTACCTTTTCCTATGCAGAAGAAAGATAAGCAGAGATACATAATCATCTAAGTTATCAGACTGTGAAAATAATAGGCTCTTGTATTGCAATATTCTGCACCATTACTGCACAATTACGCTTGGAGTGGAAAGAACACATTTTGATAAAGCATCATTTTTAACTTGCTCAGTTGGTTCATGTGCTTCTCTTATTGTCATATTTGAATTCGGGACTCTGGAAATAAAACTGTTGTGCTATTTATTGGTTGCTTTTAGCAACAAATTTCTTAAAAGTGAAAAGAATACATTTTGTGATTTTAGACATTTTAAGAATAATCGTAAAAATTTATGCTTATAATTTAGATATGGTCTATTGGATGGCTATGTCTACTATATTTCCAGAATAGTTTGAATTAGATTGTTTTTTTAATTTGCATGCTTTTTATCGTTAATGCAACTTACTGGTACTAATAACATTTCAACAACCTTGTCATGTGATCTATCAATATTTCAGTATTAATATTAGAACAAAAGAAGTTCATTTACATGGAATTATGGGGTTCCACCACAAAACCGCGTTCGACTAAAGCGCGCTCGACGAAACCGCGTAGCTGACGTCATCACAGCGCGACAGCAACGTGGAGAAAAAAGCACGCTGTAAACGCTAAAACTAAAATTAACCCCTAAACCTAAACCTAACCCCCCTAAACCTAACCCTAACCCTAACCCTTAACCTAACGCTAAACCTAATCCTAACCCTTAACCTAACCCTAACCCTTAACCTAACCCTAAACCTAACCCTAACCCTTAACCTAAACCTAACCCTAAACCTAACCCTTACCTTAACTTGAATCGGCTTGCTTTCAAAGCGCTATTTAAAGCGCCCTTTTTTCTCCGCGGTCGCTGTTGTCGCCCTGCTGACGACGTCAGCGACGCGGTTTAATCGGGCGCGCTTTAGTGGAGCGCGGTTTTGTTGTGCCACGGAATTATGGATACCATTATTATCTCTCAGGTAATAAAAAAGATCCTAGATTCACTATATGATGATTAATGTTTTATTTGATAGTCCAGAAAGAATTATAATACTGAAATTAATTTTCACATCCTTTATTGTCACTGTATATCCCTTCAGCTTCTGTTTTTCTTACCTGTATATCTGAACCTTCATCCAATATTGCCTTATAACAAAAATCTGAATTGAAAGGATCATCATCAGTTTCTCTCAATGGATCACATCATAGTTATTAGCTTAAGGATGATTACAAAGGGTATCCTAATCTATTGTTAGACTTTAGGACAGGGATGGTGAACCTTTTTTGGCTCGCGTGCCAAAAGTGGGGGTCGTGCAGGGGGAGTCGTGCATGGGCATGCCACACCCATAATGCTATGCGCACGACCTCAGTGTGCATGTGCACACGACCAATGCTCCCCCCCCCATTTTTGGCATGCTTTTTTCGCCCTCCCCAGGCTCCAGAGGCTTTATAGGACCTGGGGAAGGTGAAAACAGCCCCTCCCAAGGCCCTTGGTTTGCCCGTAGGGTCATTTTTTGCCCTCCAGAGCCTTCAGGGAAGCCTCCTGAAGTCTCTGGAGGACTAAAACTGGCCCTACGAGCAAACCGGAAGTCCATTCTTGAACTTGCGGTTTGCCCGTAGGGCCAGTTTTTCGCGCTCCAGAAGCTTCCTGAAGCCTCCGGAGGGTGAAAAATGGCCTCAAAATAAGGACAAGGTCAGCTGGCCAGTGCGCGCATGTACGCTGGCCACCTGACAGGGCAACGCCTCGCGTGCCCTGACAGATGGCTCTGCGTGCCACCCATGGCACGTTTGCCATCACGGCTTTAGGATGATTTGCAGCAGATAGGGCAAAATTTCTGAGTTCCAGTTGTTTAAAATTTACCACAATTTTCTTTTCTGAATTAAATGAGCAGAATGAAAAAAGTTTGGGATATTGTAGTTGGTTTTTTTTTAATCAAGAAAGGCTATTAATTCTATTGCATTATTTCCATTTGTTCCATACTGAAAACAAATGTTTATACAGGTAGTCCCCAGATTACAACAGTTCTTTTAGTGACTGTTTGAAATTACAGCAGTGCTGACAAAAGTGACTTACCTCCGTTTTTCATATTTATGACCATTGCAACATCCCTATGGCTACATGATCAAAATTCATATTTATGATTATTGCAGTGTCCCAGGGTCACCTTGTAGCCCTTTGACAAGTACAGTCAATGGGGAAGCCTGATTCCCTTAACAACCATGCTCTAATTTGACAATTGTAGTGATTCACTTAACAGTAGCAAGAAAGATTGTAAAATGGGGCAAAACTCATTTAGCAACAGAAAATGTGGACTAAATTGTGGTCATAAGTCAATTTATACTTATAGGTTAACACATCTGGAAGGCTATTGGTTTTAGATTCTTATTTTACAACCAGTGTAGAGCTAATTGGTATAATGGCTAAGGTGTCACAAGGTAAGACTATCAGTCACCCAAGGTCATTTGGTGATTTTTGGACAATTGTGCTTTCTCAGCCGAACCCCTTTCCCAGGTGAGTTGCAAAGAAAAATATGAAAACATGCTATGCATGTCACTTTGAATTCCTGAATGTAAGACACAATACAATCATATCCCTGGCATACATTTTTATTAGTGCCTTTAATGTATTCAGATACTATAAAGTAGTTGCACCTACAAAGATTAGTATTATGCACACAACAGTTTTTCCTGTAACAATCTCTGGGTGTGAAAGTTGGAGTTTGAAGCAAAGAATAGAAAGAGTATTGATGCTTTTGAACTTTAATGTTGGAGAATAAGAATTGGAAGGGACTTTGGAGGTCTTCTAATCCAAGCTGCTGCTTGAACAGGAGACCCTATAAATACCATTTTAGACAACCAATTCTCCAATCTCTTCTAAAAACCTCCAGCGATGGAGCATGGATGGTCAGGAAAACAGGTGGATAGGCTCAAATTACAAGTACAATAATGAATGCACACTGAGAGACCTAATAACAGACCAGGCTGAGGTCAGATCATCTTGGAAGTCTCTATCTTGGTAGTTTGTTTATTTATTAAATTTATGTGCCGCCCATCTCACTATCCAAAGTGACTCAATTGCTCAGAATAAGCACTGACTTGAAGGCATCTCATCAATCAATCAGGCCCTAGGGGAATGTAAGTGATAGTTAATGGCTTTAATTAATAAATACACAATTCTATCAAATAAACTGTACCCTAATTGTGGCCTCGGCTGTTAATTTGAAATTGCTGGGTAAATGCTTTCTCA
Organism: Thamnophis elegans; assembly: GCF_009769535.1. NCBI lineage: Eukaryota > Metazoa > Chordata > Lepidosauria > Squamata > Natricidae > Thamnophis > Thamnophis elegans. The sequence goes on from NC_045552.1 coordinate 4,770,131, forward strand.
CTGCTCGTTTTTCCATAATGCTAAAAGGTAGTTTTAAAAAAACACATCAGAAAGGAGGTTAATTTATTTGGAAATCAAAGAGTCATTGATGAATTTTTTTTTAAAAAAAACCTATTATTTGTACTCTCCACCTGAATGCTCAACTTGATGCTACAGTGACCCCACATGGTTATCTTGCATTAGTGCAAATCTGTTGCAATTCCAGTTCAAAAAAAGTCCATTTTGGGGACTTTTAAAGTTATCTAGAAAAAGAATTGCAACAAGGACCAGCTTCCAAAATCCAAAGACTGCATGGCTGAGCAAGCCTCTTTTAGCTAATTTTATATTTTTGCTTCATTCTGTTTTTGTTTCTTTAAATCATTTTTAAATTTCTGCTGGGCGTGCACAGGATAAATATTGATACAGATGGTACAAGCGCTTTTTTTTTACTCGAGGCCATTTTATGATACACATAGCCATAGGTTTATCTAACCTAACCAAATCTTCTGTGGTTTTGCGACCCAAAGAACTAGCCACGCAAATTAAATCCTTGCAACGCACTAGACTAGGCTAACATGCAACCAATGGGTAAAAAACACCATCCTGGAAGCTGCTTCTGCATAGATGAATAGGATGGCACCTTTTGACACCCAGTCACTATGGCTGATGGCTCTCCTGGCTGAGTTACAAATGTTGAAATCCATTCTTTGCAATGCAGCAATTTAAGGATAATATAATCTTTATTGCCATTGTACTTAAATACAACAAAATTGGATCCCTGGTTGAAGGTGAGAATGCTGCCTTGCAAATCATGCTGTGTTGATTCATGGACTCTAAATAGATAGGATTTATTAAACCCAAACCAGAGTGATGCTTGAACCAGTCATCATGACAGGAAAAAAAAAAAAGATACTCTGGATAACTTCTAAAGAACCTCCTTTGTAAACAGCTCACATTGCATGTCTGAATTCTAGCTTTTGAACTAGGTTTTTGTGTTTTATGTGTACATATTTTGAAAACCCACAGCCCTTGCTTTGTCCCCAATGTAATGCCTTCCAGTGTTCAGAACTTCATTCTCCCATCTTCCCCCAGTATGGGCGATGATGAGAGCCGAAATCATTTGGAAGGCAAGAGATTGGAGAGAAGACCGATCTTTGTGATTTATATACATCAGCCACGGATTTCCGTTGACTGGAAATATATACTGGATCCCTCGTCACAGTTCCGTTCCCTCAGCGGGGAAAATCCCGCTTTTTTCCTCTAATTCTTTCGGCTCTGAGGCGAACGCCGTTCTCTCCGCAACTTCCAAACCCGAAATTCGGGGGTTTTCTTCCCGCGCTTTTCAATGATTGGCCATTACCTGCTCGCGCTTCGCGCTGATTGGCCGCGCGCCGTTTTGGCGGGCTTCTCTTTGAAGGCGGGAAAATTGTTGGGAAGGGTCTCTCTCACTCCGTGTGGGGCAGGGAGGCTGAAAGGAGCAATTTTAGGTTGACTCCTAGGCAACCCAACACTGAAGCGGAGGAAGGAAATCTAATATTTAATGGGGGGTGGGGGACACTTAACAACACAAAGCCCGATGATTTGATCCCAAATAGATGATTCAGCTGGGGTGAAGTTGGAGGAAAGATGGCAAGGGGGGCAGAATCTCGGAGGGAGTGGGGGAGATTGCTTATTGGGGCAGAAGCCCAGGAAACAGGGCAGGAGATGCCACCTGAGGTTGAGAGAATAGAGGAGGAGGTAAACCCCACAAAGATGGAAGTTCAGGGACTGGGGCAAATAGAGGCTGAATCCCAGGGACAGAGCAAAGATACTTCAAGTGGGGCAGGAGCCCAAGGGCTGAGGGGAGAAATATCAGATAAAAATGATATTGCGGGAGCAAAAGCAGTTGAAAGTGAAGGATGTGTTCCTATAGAGACCTTGGAGACTGATCCAAGGATTTGGGCAGGAGAGCCCTTAGTAGAAGAAACTAGTGGGTCATCTTATATTTCAATCAATATTGAGGCAGGTGGGATAAAGAAAGGTACCAAGAAAAAGAATTCTGGAGACAGGAGCAAAAAGCAAATTAATAAGAAAAGTGGGCAAAAGTCCAAGGTGAGGAAATAATAAGTAGTTGCTTCCAAAACTCCAGAGAAACAGACTGACATGCTCATTTAATAGGACTTACTGCTTTTAAAGGTGTCGACTTTTTTTTTAAGATAGGAAATATTTTTTATATTTAAAAATTGCAAGAAATCTAATGTTAGGGTGCTGTGTTAGGCACAGTTATCTGGGAGTAGATATTGCACATTGTAGAACTAGATCTGTGTGAGTATGGTGATTAAATCAGGAATCTGGCAGCAGTTTTTCAGACAACTTTTATTAAAAGACAAGCTTAATTTAGCTGAACTGAGAGATTTGAATCTAGGGCAGTGTTTCTCAACCTTGGTGACTTTAAGTGCTGTGAACTTCAACTCCCAGAATCCCCCAGCCAGCACTGGCTGAGGAATTCTGGGAGTTTTAAGTCCACAGGACTTAAAGTCGCCAAGGTTGAAAAACACTGATCTAGGGCTTTGCAAGAAAGAAACAAATTTCTCTGTTGAAGGTTTATTTACTTGTCTTATTTAGGGGATATCAAGCATGTTATTTTTAGATATATAGTTTCAGATCAGTGGCCTTGCTGCGCAGTTCGGACTAGTAATTAACAAACAAGAATAACAGAGTATCAAATGTAAAAATAGTTTTAGTCACATTATTAAGCCCTGCAATTGCTACTAATAATTATAATAGTAATTACCCTGCAATTACTAAAAATGGTCAGTTAAGGCAATGAAGTCCAATGAAATATGAATTTAGATAACAATCTGAAGTTTTGATTCATGGATTCCAAAGGAAAAACAAAATGCTTCTTTATAATAAATTTAATTATGTTTAAATCCCACCAATCTTATTGGGATTTATTCTGAATTCAAAAAATTGCAGTAATAAGCAGTGGTTATAGCCTATTGTTAAGGCCATTTTTAATATTTTATGTTTGAGGAGAAAAATGAATTCATTATGGTAATTGGGAATGTAGACCAATTAAAGCTTTTATTGATCTCAAATATAATGAATTAATTCAGCAAACTTATAAAATTTCAACAAGCAATTTTTTATATGCAGTATTATAATCTCCAGCTTTAATACTAGTGCAATATACATTTATTTTATTAATTGACTTTAAAACACTCAAATCACCAGTAAATATAAAGAACTAGCATTTAAAATTATATACATTTTACTGTATATTACCAGAAGGAAGTTATTTCCAGATTAAACGAAGTAGACTGCTGAAAAAAATCCATGCTTACATGGATATTTTATATCATCTATTAATTTGTATACCTGATTATTCATTTACACTCCACCTTTATTATTTTTATAATTAACTCAAGGCAGTAAACACAAAGTCCAACTCCTCCTATTTTCCCCACAACAACAACCCGGTGAGGTGAGGTGGGCTGAGAGAGAGAGAGTCAATTACCGGTATCCTACATACCTATAGTCTTTAAGAGCATTTCCAACCTTTTGTATCAGACTTAATGATTAATAGCTCTGTGTTGTTAAATGTAAATAAAAATGTAGTCAAAATTGTGATAAATTGTAACCCAACTTTTGGCATTTGTTTGTCTTAAGCAGAAAATGTAAACATGCAATATACTATAATTGCCCTCTCTTCTGTACTAGGTTGAAGATAGGTTTAAAGAGATTTCCATCTATTTTTCTAAAGAGCAGTGGGCTGAAATGGGAGAATGGGAGAAATTACGTTATAAGAACATGAAACATAATTATGACTTTATGATTCAATTAGGTGAGCAGAATACTAATTATTGAAGAATTGTTTACCCATGTTTTGAAACAATATAAAATGAGAAACTTCAAAGAATTCAATATTTATGGGAAAATAAGTCACTGGGTGCTGAAATATGTTTCTATCCTTAATTATAATCCTAACTTCAGCAAAACCATTCCATTTAATACATTAAAGCTTAAAGTTTTATCTGAATGACACAACATCCTAAACCACAAACAAGCAAATAATATTAATGAGTTTAATAAGTGGCCCATGAGTGAAGATAATGAAGTTATCCCTGCAAAGCAGGAACATAAATTCCTTCCAAGTTTGGATACAATGGATTTTCTTCAGTAAATCAGTGGATTGATTCACATTATATATAGCAATAGCAATAGCACTTAGACTTATATACTGCTTCACAGTACTTTACAGCCCTCTCTAAGCGGTTTACAGAGTCAGCCTCTTGCCCCCAACAATTGGGTCCTCATTTTACCAACCTCGGAAGGATGGAAGGCTGAGTCAACCTTGAGCCAGTGGGACTTGAACTGCCAAACTGCTGGCAATCAGCAGTCAGCAGATGTAGCCTGCAGTACTGCACTCTAACCACTGTACCACCACTGCTCATATAGCACAATAGCCATGTTCAGTCCTTGAAGTAATAGTGAAATACGCTAATAAAAGATTTAATGCACAAAGGAATAGTTCTGTGCTGCATAAAAGGTTAATCTAATCTGATTACTGGTATGTTTTGGGTCTTGCTAGTTCTGTTGCTTTTATATGCATTTTAAATGGGCAGATGTTGCCCAGAATGAGAAAAATTCCCTATTTTCAGTTAGCATTATGATTATACCTTATATTGGCTTAGGCAAAACAGAAAAACATTTATTGAATCAGTAAAAAAAGATAGTGCAGCATTAGACATTCTCTGATAAGTGATAACTAATATTTTTATTAGGTCTTCCTACTCCTAAACCAGCATTTATGTATTGTGCACGGCAGCCTTTAAAAACAGCAAATGAATCCTCTGAATCGGATGAGGAATGGACACCATCACTTATAGGTATGCTATCAAAATAATGTTGATAACAACAAAAATATCTGTAAGAGTGCAGAATATTAAAATATAATAGAATACAACTCTTGCTTCAGAATGAAGTAACCAATGATATAGAACTTGCAATCCAAATGTAAATAATCACAAAAATGGATAAAAATTTAAATGCTATGCACGCTATTAATCTTAAAGCAGACTTCTCAGTTGTTAAGAACTGCTTAGAGAAAAATGAAATATTCTTTATATGAAATGCAACACCTTTAGTGTCCCTTTACATTTTTTGATAATATTTACCGGTAACTAGTATAGTTTGAAAGGTTGTATTCTATATACAATAAGTGGAAAAATTGTCATTGTAGTAATATCACTGTAGCAAAATAACTGTTTTATGTTATTTTGTTACAGTTGCTCAAAATGATACAAATTCATCAAGCCAACACATGTGAAAGATATGAATCACATGTAGCATGAGAGTTGCAGGATGCAACACTCATCAGATAATATTAAGTCATATATAGTACCTCAGTCATCCTGTGTTAAGATAGGCAATTAAGTTCTCCCGTAACTTAATTAGGTTCTCCCGTAAATGCCACAATCTTGTTTTTTTGGTTTTGCGTATGCACAGAACAATTTTAATTGTACTGTGCATGCGCACACAGTGCGCAACAAACTGTACACTTTAATGATGTCATTTCCTGTAGTCTTCTAGATGTATTCTCCGATATTAGTATTACTGGTATATATTGTCTCCTTACTTCCCCTAGTATGATGGGATCATCCCAAACTTTTTACCAAATTTTCTACCCTTACAATTTGTTAAGCAATCCTGAATCCAAATAATAAAATACAATTGTACTGTATAATTCTTCAACCTCTCCATGGAAATATAGATTACAATATTGGATTTTATATGCTGTACTTTATTTTTCAGATTTCCAAACAAAAGCTGTGCCTGAAAAGAAAAAGGAAAGGAAAAAAGAACAGAACAAGGAAATTAGGATTTACAGATTACGGAAAAGAGATAGAAAAGCATACATGGAAATCAATGAACCAAATGATGATGACTACTTGTGTGAGAGGCACTTTTTTAATGATCTTTTTTTCCCCATTTCTCTTAAGCAAACTTTATATATGCTTATAGATTTAATAATTTTGCAGTGTTTTTCAAATGATTTACTAGCTTTAAAACTATTGTATTAAATAAGCAGGATGGTGTGTGTGTGTGTGTGTGTGTAATGTAAACATACATACTCAAAGTTTGTCAGAATTGGCTAAGAAAAACAATTATAGATTCTCAATCAGTAGTTTTATTATGAAAATTTTGTTTTTGTGACACAAACAGGTCCCCAACTCCCTGTTGGGAACCGGGCTGAACAAGTGGCGATGGAGCGTGCGTGCATAGGTAGCTACATTTGTGTATGCAGCATGTGTGCGAAACCATCCCCTCTCCCATGCCACCAGTCTGCACAGCTGCAAAATTTGGAGATTGTTGACACACAGAGGTTTTTGGATTACAGACATTAATGTAAAAATAAAATGCTCTTACCTGACACTGTTCTAATAATGTCATCATGTTTTGCCATGATAGTTCCTTCCTTTGATCCTAATGGCTTCCCAATACAGGAGTTTTTTTTTATTTTAGTTTTTTAGTGTTTTTACATTATTTACTAAGCAGAGAGAAGGAAAACATAGCAAATAAGTAACGACTTTTAACAGGTTCTAGAGGGACAAATCAAAAATATATGACCACATAAACAGTGGTAAATGTATCATCTGTGCTCTTTGTTTCCATTTGTGTGCAGGATAGTTTTATTAAGCTTTTGAATTTTTTTTGCTGTTTATTGGCAAACATTCTTTCACAATATGCAGCATTTCCACATGTATACATTTCCTACATACAGGAGGAAATTAAATTTTGCCAGGATTTATTCTTTAGCTTCCAGTCTAGTTTGCAGCTTTAGGATTTTCTGGTAATTTCACTTTCAAGTATTAAATAGTCCCAACCTTGCTTAGTTTCCAAGCAGACAAGACTAGCCAGCTGCTGTCACCTTCTGAGCCTTAAACCTCAACTCATCTGTTATTTTGTTATTTACATAATTGGTAGGCATAAAAATGGGTAGGATAGAAATCATAAATGGATCCTGAGGTCATCACTGAGATGCAAACATTTTCCAGTCATATTCATAATATATATTGCCTATAAAAAACTAAGAAAACTGAATTTAACAAAGGCTAATTCGTTAGACTCTCACTCCATATTTACTTATCTCTTTCCACTTTCTTAGTTTGTGAATATTGCCTGACTTTCTTTGTTGATGAGTGTTCTGTTCATGGCCCTCCACTTTTCATCAGAGACACAGCAGCTGAACTAGGAATGGCAAATAGAGCCACCTGCACTTTACCTTCAGGTTTTAGAATTGGTCTTTCAAGTATCCCCAGAGCTGGTTTTGGAGTCTGGAATGAAAGGGAAACATTGACTCCAGGAATTCATTTTGGACCATATGAAGGGACAAGGACAGAGGAAGAAGCGGCAGCAAACAGTGGCTATTCCTGGCTGGTATGATCACAGTACTTCGATTTTAGAATAGAATAGAATAGAATTCTTTATTGGCCGTGTGATTGGACACACAAAGAATTTGTCTTTGGTGCATATGCTCTCAATATCCAAAAAAAAAATACATTCATCAGGAATCATAAGGTATGATAGTCATTGGGTACAAATAAGCAATCAAATCATACTAGGAAACAATATAAATCGTAAGGATACAAGCAACAAAGATACAGTCATATAGTCATAAATAGGAGGAGATGGGTGATAGGAACTATGAGAAAATTAATAGTAATGCAGACTTAGTGAATAATGTGACTGTTGATGGAATTATTTGTTTAGTGGGGTGGTGGCATTTGAGAAAAAAATTATTCTTGTGTCCAGTTGTTCTGGTGTGCAGTGCTCTATAGTGTCATTTTGAGCTTAGTGAGGTAAGAGTTGAAACAATCTATGTCATGCAAGGGATCTGTAAATATTTTCACAGCCTTCTTTTTGACTTGTGCAGTGTACAGGTCCTCAAACTAATTTGTGTTAAACTACCCTGTTGCTTTATAGATAGTCCTTGACTTGTAAGTACAACTGGATTCAGAATTGTGATTGCTAAACAATTTGATAGTAAGACAAGATCTCATATGACTGTCACTTAGTGACTATAATTCCAGCAGTCCTAGTTACCATCTTTAACTGAGAATAGTGGGTCATGGGAATACTTACCGCAATCCACCCATACCATACACCTGATCAGTAGTGAGAGCAAGATGGTGAAAGTCAGCCTGGGTGATTAGAGCAAAAGGACATAAATGGGAGAGAGAGAGATGCGGGTGGGGAAAATTGAAGCACCTCTGAGGTCATAAGTATGGGAACTGCTAAACATCTGAGTTTTTAACTCATGACTGCAGGGGTACTACAACATCCATAACTTTGGGAGCAGGTTGTAAGTCCCTTTGTTTAGCACTATCATAACTTATAATGGTTGCTGAACAAATGATTACAAGTTGAGGACTACCTGTACTTAATGTATACCTTTAAGCACGCTCATCTGTAATAACATGAAACAGTATTTTCTCCATTGTGATGTGTAACAATGGAAACCCCTCTCTAGATAAGTTTTATTGCTTTTGGTACTTTGCAATTTGTTTGAATCAAACAAGTTCAAACCATAATTTTATAAATATAAAGTAGGCAAATATGTTTTGATATTATTTTTTCTTATCATTACGTTAAAAAAAAGTCTCTATTTCCTAGAGATTAATTAAGGTTAGGCATGTTATTATATTATTACCATATTACAATGAAATCATTATTCATAATTGTATAAAGTCCACATTGATATACATAGTTCATGTCTATTATATTTACAGATTACCAGAGAGCAGAATTGTTACATTTACGTTGATGGAAAAAATGAAACTAATTCCAACTGGATGAGGTAAAAATATTTGATAAAATTAAAGAGATTTTTGTATTTTTAAATTTTAAAACCTAGCACTTTCCCAGAACCGTTCTGTCTACTTCCCTCCTTCGCCACCCCACAAAGCTGGAAAGGTTGGAGACCGTTGACCTATGCTACAAACAAGTCAACCTGCAAACTATCTAAGCTAAATTACATGATTTTAATACCATATAATACAGCTGTATTGGACTATATCAACTTTGTGAATATAACGATTTCATTGATCTACTCAGCTATACTTGCATTATAATATCGTATAGTAGTCAAGAAATTTTTATTATAATAGAGGAACATGGTACAATGAAAATTGCTTCCAATATCTTTGATAAGTACAATGTCAGGATCATCAAGCTTTCAGTGCTTGCTTAAAATGGACTAACATAATGATTAATAATAGAGGTAGATCAACACATAGAGAAATTGAATTATAGTGATATCAGAAAACAAGGATAAATATTGAATAAAAGTTTGTTTTTTTAATGGGAACAGTTTTATATAACTATAGATGGTGGCTAGTATTTCACTTTCCATGTATGTAAGACCTTTTGTCTATTTACAAAAAATTGATCTTTACCTGAGAAAGTTTACAACTGGAAAAAATGATCACACAAACTTTCTAATTTAGCTTCCTTTAGTCTTTCTCTAGCTGAAAAGAACATCTGAATAACAGCTATTTGTAATAGTAGTAGCCTTCTCAGTAGTAGCCCCGACCCTTTGGAACGAACTCCCCGTGGAGATTCGTACCCTCTCCACCGTCCAGGCCTTCCGCATAGCCCTTAAGAACTGGCTAGCCCGTCAGGCCTGGGGACAAGGTTAGCCGCCCCTCCCGAATGAAGAATGTATGTTGTTGAATATTTTATTATATGTTTCTCTGTTAATGTTTGTCTTCCCCCTCCCTTGATTTTATGTGAGCCGCCCTGAGTCCCCTCAGGGAAAAGGGCGGCCTACAAATATTAATAAAATAAATAAAATAAAATAGTAATAGCAATGGCTAAATAATACAAAATATTAATATTTCATATATTATGTATTGTCTTCATTATTTTCTTTATGAATATAAATGATCTGGACTTTTAAAACTATTTCTCCTTCATTTTGGTCATCACCCAAATTATTCTACATTTTCTGGGGATAATTTTTAAATAAGTGTAGAAATAATGATCCGTTCATGATCTGAGAAGTTCCCCAAAACTTCTTGGCTTCAGTTTTGTTTAAATCATCCTAAATTCAAGCACAGGTCTATGCTATTATCAATGCACAGGACAAAATTTAGAAGCAGGTTGTCACTTTCCAGACTTGGGAATAATAGAACTGGTCTTAAAAATACCTCTTTGCTCAATAGATTTTGTCCAGAGACCAAAATTGCTATAACTCTGAACATACTACTATCTCACTGATATATTTCCCTATACAAGGGCAAAAATAAAAAATACATTTTGGGGGGGGGAAAACACTGATAGTAATATTTTAGGTCTGTGACTTACTATAGCACAATTGTATGTATGTATGCATGTATGTATTTGATTTATATACTACCTTTCATTTAGTATCACAAGGTGATTTCATATGGGTAGTCATCGACGTATGACCACAATTGAGCCCAAAATTTATGTTGCTAAGTGAGAAATTTATTGAGTTTTGCCTAATTTTACAACTTTTCCTGCCACATTTGTTAAGTGAATCACTGCAATTGTTAAGTTAGTAACATGGTTGTTAAGTGAAATCTGGCTTCCCCATTGACTTTGCTTGTCAGAAGATTGTAAAAGGTGATCACATGATTTTGGGACACTGCAGCTGTCATAAATGTGAGCCAGTTGTCAAGCATCCAAATGTAAATCCTATGACCATGGAGATGCTGCAATGGTCATAAATATGAAAAATTGTCATAAGTCACTTCTTTCAATACTGTTGTAACTTTGAATGGTGACTAAATGGACTGTTGTAAGTCAAGGACTACCTGTATTTTCCCCCACTACAATAATATTGTGGGGTAGGTTGGACTGAGAGAGAATGACTGGCCCAGATCTAACCAATTTCCTGGTTTTTTGATAACAACTTTTCCTTTTAACATCAGTCACCCTTTTAAAAATAGGTATGTTAACTGTGCCAGGAATGAAGAAGAACAGAATCTTGTTGCTTTCCAGTATCATGGGGAAATATACTACAGAACATGTAAAGAAATTCAACCTCATTCTGAGCTCTTGGTTTGGTATGGAGAAGAATATGGAAAGGAACTTGGTATCAAATGGGGATCTAAATGGAAATCGCTAAACGGTATATTGCTAGATGATTTGTTGCTTAAATTAATAATGATAGCTTTAGACAAGAGGACCCCAAATTTAGTATGTAAGGAAGTATCTAATTTTTCCATGGGCCCTTTAGTGCCTAGTAATTTAAGACCCGAGGCCAAAATATTGAGGGGGGGGATTCAGCTTTACAAATGAAATTGTAGCTCTATACCATAAGATGCCTAGGAACAATTTCACATAGTCAGTGTCTGTTGACACAACTGACGTTTTGGACATGGTGTTAGTGTGACTTCCAGAATTTTGCCAGTTCTTATTCCACTTTTAAGTAGCATCTTATTTGAAGGATGAGAGATAATTTGTATTTGTACTACTACTGTATAATAACAACATGATTATAGCCATTTGGCATTGGTTACATTCATAATATGAATATTGATCCATGGCTCATATTTTTCTTACAGTAAGAGTTATTTTTAATAGATGATAGAATAAACAAATCTTTAGAAGTCCTGCCCTTCTTTTCCTCTCAAACACAAGTCTTGAAAGCTATTTTAATAATGGTAGGAGTAGAAATATATGTTACATTTGCTGGCCCTAAACATTACCAGTTTTTCTGAAATCTTTTTTACTATTAGTATATTGTTTCCATATTTTCTGACTTAACCAGATTTGACAACTAGGCTATTAGATACAGTATGTTGGTTCATCAACAGAATAAAAGCTAAATAATATTATTTGAGGCTACAAGTAGGGATTCCTTTTTAATGCCTTTTTAATATTTTCCATGTAGAAAATAAAACCTAATCAGAAGAAATTCTTGTTCACAATAAGTTATATGTTGACAGTGATATATTAATACATATATAGTTTAATGCAGAATAATCTTCATAAAAGTGCATTGCAAATTCAGATTGTTTAGTCCAGTTTATCATATCATTCTGTTAAGCTCAAATGTAGTTTAACATCTTGTGTAAAACTTTCCAAGAAATAAGTTATGCCTTGAAAGAATTAAAATTAAATTATTAACAATAAATAATTACCATTATTTTTAAATCCCATTTTTATACTGTATGGGTAACTGCAAATTATCTAATTATATATCAGTAATAAGCAGTGATATAATAAGTATCGTGAACTCTTTAATGTGGAAGAAAAGATATAAACTCCAAAGTCTACTTTTTCATTCCTGGACTATAAAAAAGTAAGAAAGTATACATCATAACAGGTTCCTCATATAAATAGTCCTTTTTTGCCACTAATTTTATTTTTTCTTTGCAAATAGTTCACAAGCAGAATTCATACTTGGTGAAGAAGCAACAAATAGTTTGCCATCAGTGTCCCAGTTGTGAGACAGCATTTACTTGCAAAGATTATCTCATCCGCCACATGAAATGGAAGCATTCTGGATTTATAATACTTGCTGAAGAAAAAATACTGACAGAAAAATCATTACCCAAAATAAGAAGTTATGCTTCCTGCCAAGTTATGGTGCAATATAGAATACTAAGCAACATGAACAAAGGTAAAGATGGTGAAATGCTTTTTTTGAAAGATAGAAATGAAGAAGCAGAGAATAAAAATCATAAAAACAATGGAATAAAACATTTTCAGTTGGTTACTCACTATCAGAAACATAGAGGAAAGCCATATTTATGTAAAGAACGTGTAAAAAAGGTTGATGGATCATTACTATGTCTGATCAGACAGAAGGGGGGGCATATAGGGAAGAGGTTTTATTCATGCAGAAAATATGGGCTAGGTTTAAGCCAATCACCAGGACTATCCACTTGGAAGAAAACACATGTAAGAGACGAGCCATACTCATGTAGAGAGTGTGGGAAAAGCTTTAGCCGATCAGCAACCCTGACCATTCACATGCGGACGCACACAGGAGAGAGGCCGTATTCATGTAGGGAGTGTGAGAAAAGCTTCATTGACTCATCAACACTGGCCATTCACATGCGGACGCACACAGGAGAGAGGCCGTATTCATGTAGGGAGTGTGAGAAAAGCTTCACTAACTCATCAATACTGGCCACTCACATGCGGACGCACACAGGAGAGAGGCCGTATTCATGTAGGGAGTGTGAGAAAAGCTTCACTGACTCATCAACACTGGCCACTCACATGCGGACGCACACAGGAGAGAGGCCGTATTCATGTAGGGAGTGTGAGAAAAGCTTCACTGACTCATCAACACTGGCCACTCACATGGAGACACACACAGGAGAGAGGCCATATTCATGTAGGGAGTGTGAGAAAAGCTTCACTGACTCATCAACACTGGCCACTCACATGCGGACGCATACAGGAGAGAGGCCGTATTCATGTAGGGAGTGTGGGAAAAGCTTTAGCCGATCATCAGCCCTGATCAATCACATGCGGACACACACAGGAGAGAGGCCGTATTCATGTAGAGAGTGTGGGAAAAGCTTTAGCCGATCATCAACCCTGACCACTCACATGCGGTCGCACACAGGAGAGAGGCCGTATTCATGTAGGGGGTGTGGGAAAAGCTTTAGCCAATCAGCAAACCTGACCACTCACATGCGGTCGCACACAGGAGAGAGGCCGTATTCATGTAGGGGGTGTGGGAAAAGCTTTAGCCAATCAGCAAACCTGACCACTCACATGCGGTCGCACACAGGAGAGAGGCCGTATTCATGTAGGGAGTGTGGGAAAAGCTTTAGCCAATCAGCACACCTGACCACTCACATGCGGACACACACAGGAGAGAGGCCATATTCATGTAGGAGTGTGGGAAAAGCTTCAGTGTCTCATCAGTAATGCTTCTTGTGGTGCCCAGTATTCATCAAGCTTGTCATAGGCCAACTGTCTAGTAGTGTGGCTAAATATATAAACATAAATTATGAAATATTTTTTGATACGAGTAACACATCTTCAATAAAGAATATATCAAAGTCATAGATTTTGAGTCAAAAAATAAAGTTTAGTTTATAAAGAAAACTAATTAAGAAAAAGGGAAGTTTAAGATATGTTTGTATCACCATAGGATTATAACAGAGGATTGATTAAAACTGTCAAATGTTGAAGTGTTATCCCATGAAAATTGTTGGCACCCACTAAAGCCAAAACCCATTGTCTTTGGAATTTATCCCACCACCACATGTTTTTGCTACTGTTTGCTCTGTGAAAAAAATAAGGTAAACTCTTTCCTGTATTCACAAGTCTGCAATGTAAATAAAGCTATATTTTCCCTTAAAGAATGGGAAAATATTAAAATGGCAAATAAACAGTGAGGAGAAACATTGCAGTGGTTATTTGTCCTCGTCATATCCTTTTATTTTTATTTTTCCAGATGTCATAAGAATTAATGTTCTACCAGGGAGAATTGTTGCTGGACATCCTAAACCTCTGAGATGCTCCTTTTTAAAATAATGGCAATTAGGAATCTGAATTACAAAATAGCATATAATCAGAGTATTTTCTTGTTTGGAAAAGCAAGGATATGTTTTTGCTTATTTCATTTATGTTATTCTATTCAAGCCAATTACTACTCAAGATTAAATTTATACAATTATTATTATCTAAGAATAGGAAAATACAGAGTCACCATTATATATATATATACACACATTATCAGCAAGAGATATCAAAGAATTTTAAAATAACCATTTTCAATAAACTAGAAAATGACAATGAGGCATTTTAAATTCATGGTTTCTCTGGTTTCTCTAGCTGTAAATCAATCACTTTGACATTGCCTATGTCTTGGTAGGTAGCTTGTAAACCCCTGGAGATGTCCTCATACATTGAGCAATCATCCAGATTCAGCCCCTAAAAGGAAAAGACAAAGTTCATTATTCTGAAAGTCATACATTGAGGAAGTTAAGGCTAAATTCCTAAATGACTTTGGATTACTGAGCATGTTTGGATTACTGAGCAATTAATATATTTCCAATTGGAAAAATGCCTTCCACTGATGAATATCAGGATCCCTCTTGTGCCCCCGCTCCCTCTCTAGCACCATCATAGCTACACTATCTATGTATTCTTGCACTATAGTTTGGAGTACTGTAGATGATAGTAGAATAGGTCTCTTAACTGGAACCTCTGTTTTCATTGTTATATAGCCCATTATTTCATCTCCCTTCCTTCTGCAATATGCCAATGAAACATTCCATTGACTTACTTCATACAGATTCTCCTCTTCACAAGCTTTCTTCTTGGCCTGCAAGAGACGCTCATTTTCCCATCTCTTCTGCAAAGAAGACAAGAAGAGACTAGGATTCATGAAAAGTTAACTAATATTATTCTTTAAGTTCTATATCTAACTTCAACTTTAGTGAAATTAGTATAAAATGTTTTAGTACCGTACTTATGTATTGTACTATACACAAATAAAAACATACTCAATAGAAGATGCCTAAAGGCAAACTAAGTGCCTTACTCCTATAATTTTTATCCAGTCTACGGTATTTAGATGGGCATGTTCTGAATCCATTTAATCAGGGATTGTTATCTAGCAGTCCAATCATCGTCCCCCCAATCTAGAAAAAACAGACTGCCCTAGATTAATTTCTAGTGCTCATATTTCAGAAAGCCTCAAAGGCCAGGCTGTGCCCAGGCATGGGGGGTCAGGAAAGCAATGGATCCCACATGTTTTCTATGCCTTCTTACGCAGTCATATGAATTTTATACCTTTATAAATATATTATTTCTGAACCTTTGTTAGCTGCCCAGAATAATAGTGAAATAGGAAGGTATATAAAACAATGTAAGTAAATAAAATCAACCAGGAAAAAATTGCATGCGCAGATAGTAAACAGATGTTTGAATAGGCCTTCTCACATAGCTGAATAAATTCAACTGTCACATATATGAAGAGCTTGGATGCAGATCTTCATGTTGGACCATAAACTGGAAGAATTAAAAAAAACCCATTTCATTCAATATTTACTATAATAGACAAGATTTATACTATTACGGAGCTGTTGTAAGCAGATTGTAGGTAGGTCCACTGATTTTCATATGGAAATGGGTATGTAACAATGAATATTTGACAGTTAATAGGCGATGGATTTAAGACACAGGATGCAGTTTGTTTGTTTATACTTACAGTCTGTGTCTAATTTTTCATTCCCCTGATGAAAAATCTGTTTGAGACTCACATATGACGCTTTGCATTTAATGATGGAAAAAATAGATATATGTGATACTGTAGGAATATTCTGCTAATAGCAGGCATCAGTAAATTTTTATTTTGAGAAACCAGCTATACATGCCTCCTAGACATTCTGGGTATGTCACAGGAACAGTTACTTAGATTACTGCCAGTTGGATCTGATGTAGTGCCCATATTGTGAAAAAAATGTTGAAAAGAAATTCAAAATAGAGTTCTAAGAAGAATAATCTCCTAATGATACTTTTGAAACCAGTTGCTTTTTCCATTACTGTAAACTGTCTGCTAATGCCTCTGTGAGGAAACAGAACATTCTTTAACATGGTGATCAAAAGCAGAACAAGATCTGGTGACTGGAAACTATGCACAAACAGAATCAGAATGGGTCACACTATATATGTATGTATGGAAATGATACATGAAGGGAAAAAACAGCTCACCTTGAACAGCAGAAAAAGGCTAGGACCAATGGCACAGATAAGCAGAAGGAATCCCTCCACAGTGATAATCTTGTTTTTAATGGATTCACTCATATTCAGGAAGGAGACGGGGCGAGGTCCTAGAACACAGCCAGAAATGGACAATTGATTTGGAAACCTCATAACATTCCTGGTCTTCCTATTTACCATCCACTTGGAATTCTCTTTTTCAGAATTATCTGCGCTGCCAAGTTCGTCTTGCTGCAAATCACAGCTATGTCTATTAATTCCCTAATGGTACTTTTGTCAAATACCAATTTTTGCAAAATGGCAAACACATTGACAAAAAAGTCTGACATAGGTCAATTTTAAACCCCGCGGTTGGATTTGCACAGCATTCTTACCTTAGCTAGTTTTAATCCTGGTTAATGGTGGGTGACTTGTTTATTGTAATTACTGGCCATTTATTAAACTGTTGGGTTTATTTTATTGTAAAAATCCAGTACATGGGTTAGTTCAGTAATCGGCTAAAGCACGTTAGTTAAACATAGGCAGCTTAAGGATGTTATTTGCTTGGCTCAGACTCAGTTTTATTGAGCAGGTTTATATGCATTGATGTATGTATTTAAATTGCATATATTTCCCAGCCAATTAACCAACCCAAACAGGCAGCATTATCTAACTAAATATCCATGGCACCAAGTAGACTTATATTGGTCTTGTTGATGCGTTTTATGCACTTAAACGCATGTACCTAGAAGAGCATGGATGACACACAATGACCTGAAACCTTTGCTTGTTTAATTTAGAATTCTTCTATGCCAAGTCAGCTGTCTGGATTTCTCCTTTGTACATGTCTCTTCCTCCAACAGGTTTTGCAGACACCTCCTGACCATTTAAAAACTTCAAAATTAACATGTGTGGGCTGGAGGTGCATCATATCACAGACAAACAATTTCAAAAAGGAAATGAAAGTTCCAATTCACAGTGTATTGTGATGGAGCATATTAAAAAAAGAAGGCTGAGATACTGTAATTTTGAGCCAGACAAAAGGACAAAACAGCTGTGTTATGATCTAAATCTTGTGGAAGAGCATACAATAAAAAAAGGAATCCACAACATCTAGAACTCACCCCAATTCCCGTTCTCTGTATTGATTACATTAGCTACTATTATTTCACAAATAGACGTTTTTGTAAAAAATTAGTTCTAGAGACTTATAGATGTCTTTATCTACAATAAATCTTTATTCTATTTTTGGGCTGAAATACAAGATGAGGAAGTGGCTTCTTAACCCTTTGCTTCCACCAGTAATAAATAACTAGTAGTCTATTATTTCACCATATGCCATACTCTAATTATTCTATCAATGAAACCAGAGAGACATAGATACCTTGTATTTTCCTGTCACGTTATGAGGAATTTGATAAGGAAACCAGAAGCGCGGATATTATTAGCTGGTTTTAAGTATTTGGCAACAAATACTTAAACATTGATTCAGTGTTTCTGTCATGCTCACAATAGAAAGTACTACAATACAATCATCTGTTTTTAGACTGCAATATTTTATATATTATAAGAGAAGAATTTTTCATCTTCAGAGAATGATATAGTTTCTCTTCCCAACCTTTTTTCCTGCAGGATTTCTTGTTTCAGTAGATGGAATCTTCTATTTACATTATCTCTATCATCTTTCGACCTTGTGTTTATATCAACCACTACTAACTTGCCTATTAATTGTTATTTTAGCTCTATGCTTCCAAAGGCTATTTGTACATTTCCCCACTGAAAATTCTGTTTCCGAAAACTAGAATAATGGAAGACGTCTTTGCAGCTAGCTCAATAACTATTAAAATAATCTCAGAGCTGAAATACTGTAACTCTTTGTGTGTGTGTGTGTGTGTGTGTGTGTGTGTGTGTGTGAGTGCATATGCATGCTACCCTCACTTACAATTCAGTAGGTGACTCTGAGCCAGTCATTCTCTCTTAAGCCAATGTGTCTCATAGACTTGAAAAACATACCAACTAAAAATACTAAATCTAAAAAGCACACTGTACGCTTCATAAACTTGTGTTTATTTATACTTCATAACCTGGAGGATGGAATTGCCTTGAGCTCTTAGATGAGGAAAGGCGTTATCTAAATCTAATGGACCTCAGGCCTCAGACTTCCTGAATACCATTGGCTAACCGATGATTCCCCAACCCCCAGTCCATGGACTGACACTGCTCTGTGAATGACAGAAACCGGGCCACACAAGTGCACAGGATGCAGGCAGGACATGAAACCACGCTCCCTCTGGTCCAGGGAAAAACCTGTCTCCATGGAACCAGTCCCTGGTGCCCAAAAGGTTGTGGGGGGACACAGGGGCCAACCTGTACCTGGTTTTTTTATGTTGAGGTCTAAGTTAACTCTCTAAAAAAGTCTATAACACTGAGACAGTGTTATAAAATGTAAATAAAATGGAACAACTAATAGCAATCTGTACATACTTGATTATACGGGCATTTAACACCCCACTGAAAGACCTGAAGGGCCAGTTTAGGGACAGACCATCCTGGAAATGTTCTATACCAGGAGTGTCAAACTCAAGCTCCCCTGGGCAGGATCTGGCACACGGGGTGCTTAGATCCAGTCTGTGGAGCCCATCTGGAAATAGCAAAGGATCACAATGCCTCTGCTAGTGAAAATGGGCCATGGGGGTGAGGGAACATCCCCCATGTGACCCCTTTTCAGCCTGCATGGCCTCCTGCAGCACCCTGTCAGCTAAAACGGACCACATGGGGGATGCCTGCAGACCCCTTGCCCCATTTTGGCCAGGAGGGTGCTGTAGGAGGGTATCTAGGCTGAAAACAGGCTGTGTGGGGAATGCCTGCGTGCCCCCTATGCCCCGTTTTGGCCAGCAGGGTGCTGCAGGAGGGCACTCCATCCCGTCTCCTCCTCCCCCCCCCTCAGCCAGCCCGCAGAGAACAACTCCAGTGCTAATCCAGCCCTCCAAGAAGTCCAGTTTGACACCCTTGCTCTATATGATCATTAAGAGTCAACGCTGACTCACCCAATCAATCAAAATCTAGGCTAGAGATCTGGGCATCATTTGTACCTCTGCTCTCCGTTTGCAAAAGTCAACCGATTCAACCCTTAGTAGGATAAGGCTTATACTCACTCCTGACCCACAGAAACGTCCCACAGGATTGCCCATGACCAGTGGTAGCAACCACAAAGCAGTAGTACATGCCGGTGTCGTTCTTTTGGGTTGAACGAAAGGAGAGCTTTGACCAGCCCTGAAGGACGTTTGCGGAGACGATGCAGTTTGTGGTGTTGGAGACGTCATGATTGAGGCTGCAATTTGGGGAGCAAGATTTTTTCCAGAGAACCGTTGCGTTGGCTTCCGGTGGGGCCTCAAACTGACACTCCAGAGTGGCAGGATTCCCTTCCAAAACGATTTGAGAGGTATCTACGGGGTTCACAATGATGGACCGTTGCATCACCGACTTCTGATAGGTGGGATGCGTTGGCGTAGTCGTTACAACGTATTCTTTGGGACTTGTAGGGTTTTGATCTGTGCTATTGACTTCCTCTGTTGTTGAAATGGTTTTAGTGGCATCAGTAGTTGAGTTATCACAACCTGAAAATAGGAGAAGGGGGGGAAATAAATCAAATTTATCCATGCCCAAAGTCTTTTATCCAAGACTCTGGGCATGGTGGATAAAACAGAAGATATGATTATAAATATAGAAATCATCATAATCAATATCCTAATATCTCAACATACAAACTATAAGAGAAGGGAGAATAGAAAAAATGCCAACAATGGACCATGTAAAAAAGTTTCTGGTTTCATAGGAACCCCAGTCCTGATTACTTAAATTTTCTTTTTCTGAAAAGGTATAGGACAACCTGCTTGAGCAGGGGGATTGGAGGTCCCTTCCAGCTCTATTCTGATTGAACCAAATTGTGGATTCACTCAACACACTGACTCATAAGTATAACAGCATAAAAAAGCCGGAAGGGACCTCGGAGGTCTTCTAGTCAAACCCTCTGCTCAGGCAAGAAACCCTATAGTACCATTCCAGACAAATGACTGTCCAATCTCTTCTTAAAAAGCCTCCAATGATGGAGCACCCACAAGTTCTGGTGGCAAGCTGTTCCACTGATTAATTGTTCTCACTGTCAGGACATTTCTCCTTAATTCCAAGTTGCTTCTCTCCTTGGTTAGTTTCCATCCATTGTTTCTTGTCTTGCCCTTCTCTTTAAACCCAGACTGGGTTTTTTATGGTTAGCTGGTTGCTTGGAAATTCAATAGGATGAACCAGAGGAAATGTCTCTATGTCAGGTTGGGGGAAAAAGGCACAAAAACGAAGGGGGGGGCAGGGAAAGTCATATTTCCCAATATATCTTGCAATCTTTCCAATAACAAACCCTCCCCAGAGTGCCTTTCCTGCTGGTAAAGCCACTGAACCACATCTCCATGACAGAATGCCGCCCCTCGTCAAAACCCCAAGGGGCTTCTGGTGGTTTTGGTTCCTTTTTCCTGCCTCTGTTGACAGGAAACAGAAGAGGACCACTTTTTATAAGGCGGAAAGTTTATGGCCCCTCCTTGCAGGTATGCAGAAGTCCTTTCAGAGTAAGCTGGAACCAGATTTGAGAAGTTTTCAGAGAAAAATACCTCTAAATCTTTAAAAAGATTGTCCCAAAAATGCTTTTTGAGAAGTACAGAGATGGCCTTGAAAAAGGAATTCCGCAACCATTATCTAAAACCCGGATTTTCCTGGATAGACAGGAGCGGGTGAGGAAGAAACTCAAGATATTTCTGGCTTGGTTTTCTTTCATCTAAGACAGGAAAGAGATAATATCTCTGCAGTCTTTCAAGATTTTTATTACACCCTCTGGCAATAAAGTCCTAATAGTTTGTGCAGTATCTTTCCCAGATTTGGCCTATCTTGGGGGTCTGACAGGGATTTAGCGAACATTAATGAATTAGATTTTTATCCTGCCTTTATTACCTGGTAAGTAATTCAAGGCAGCAAACATACTTAATCCTCCTTCCTCCAATTATTTTTCCCACCACAATAAACCTGGGTTTAGCAGCTGAAAGAGAGTGACTGACCCCAATCACTCAATCAACTTTGTTGCCTAAGGCAGTGTTTCTCAACCTTGGCAACTTGAAGATGTCCGGACCTCAACTCCCAGAATTCCCCAGCCAGCATTTGCTGGCTGGGGAATTCTGGGAGTTGAAGTCCGGACATCTTCAAGTTGCCAAGGTTGAGAAACACTGGCCTAAGGAAGGACTAGAATTCACCATCTCCTGGAGATTGGCCCAAAGTCATCCAGCCGGGTTTCATGCCTAAGGTGGAACTAGAACTCACTGTCTCCTGGTTTCTAGACTAGGATCTTATCCACTACGCCAAACGGGCTCTGTTGCTTTAGAGCAGTGTTGTCCAGCCTCAACAACTTGAAGACAAGGGGACCAATTCCCAGATTCTCCAGCCAGCATTGAAGACCACACATCTGAAAGTTGCTGAAGACCTCTTTTCTTAAGAAAAGAGACTATGGGCTATTAATCAATGGAACAACTTGACTCCAGAAGTTGTGAATGCTCCAACACTGGACGTTTTAAAGAAGATGTTGGATATCCATTTGTCTGAAGTGGTGTAGGGTTGCCTGCCTAAGCAGGGGATTGGACTAGAAGACCTTCAAGGTCCCTTCCAACTCTGTGATTCTACTCTACTCTACTCTACTCTACTCTACTCTACTCTACTCTACTCTACTCTACTCTACTCTACTCTACTCTTGTTTTAGTTCTATTTTATTCCATTCTGTTCTATTATTGTTTTATTCCTGTTCTATTATTGTTTTATTCCCGTTCTATTATTGTTTTATTCCTATTCTATTATTGTTTTATTCCTCTTCTATTCTATTCTATTTTAAAGAAGATGTTGGATATTCATTTGTCTGAAGTGGTGTAGGGTTGCCTGGCTAAGCAGGGGGTTGGACTTGAAGACCTCCAAGGTCCCTTCCAACTCTGTGATTCTACTCTGCTCTACTCTACTCTACTCTACTCTACTCTACTCTTGTTTTAGTTCTATTTTATTCCATTCTGTTCTATTATTGTTTTATTCCTGTTCTATTATTGTTTTATTCCCGTTCTATTATTGTTTTATTCCTATTCTATTATTGTTTTATTCCTGTTCTATTATTGTTTTATTCCTATTCTATTCTATTTTAAAGAAGATGTTGGATATTCATTTGTCTGAAGTGGTGTAGGGTTGCCTGGCTAAGCAGGGGGTTGGACTAGAAGACCTTCAAGGTCCCTTCCAACTCTGTGATTCTATTCTACTCTATTCTACTTTACTCTACTCTTGTTTTAGTTGTATTTTATTCCATTCTGTTCTATTATTGTTTTATTCCTGTCCTGTTCTATTCTATTCTATTCTATTCTATTCTATTCTATTCTATGGAAATACCTGGAAGTAGGTCTCATTAATGCAGTGGAACGACTGTGTCTCAGCTACACTATAACATTATACATAGTTATTCAGGATACAGTAAGCCCCCTTAAACACAACGGTATATTCAACAGATATACTGTATATTTCGGATCAATAAAGAAATCCATTGTCTTTTCCGAAGTCTTAATCAAACAGTCCTCATCTGCACAGCTGCTTGGTTTATCTGACATTGAGCCCCAAATCTACTCAATCGGATTCAATTTGAAAAAGAACACAGCGGCCTCTCTCTTCGATCACGATGCCAAATAAGTGAACCCTAAGGAAATGAATTTGTTTATATTGATGGGCGAACAGTTAATCGTTAACAGTTAATCGTTTCTCCTGTGAATAAATATAAGGCCCTCCAATGGTGATTACATTGGGGATCCTACATATTCCTCCATCACGTATTCTTAGAATAATACTCATAACAGCATGAATCAAAAAAGAAAAAAGGGTTAACATTGTATTAAGCCATGGTACCTTTGTTTTTAACAGCGCTGTGTGGGGAGGGTAGAGCAAACCATGGTTTATTTTGACAAGCAACAAGTCTAATTCATTTATTGATTTATTGATTGCACTGTAATTAAGTATGTGCACATAACCATTCATTATGTTAAGTTTTCTTGATGTTCCTTTTTGATTTCGGAACACTATTGAAAACTCTAGCTAAGCAATAGTTGTACAATATAAAAAGAATATGAAGACATAGGAAAACTACCCCAAAACTGGTTCAACAAACAATGATTGCAGGTTGAAGTCTATTTTGTTTTTACCAGTGGTGAAATGCAACTTTTTTTACTACTGGTTCCTTAGGCGTGGCTTGGTGGGCATAGCAGGGGAAGGATACTGCAAAATCTCCATCCCACTCTGGGGCCAGCAAGAGGTGGTATTTGCCAGTTCTCCAAACTACTCAAATTTTCCGCTACCGGTTCTTCAGAACCTGTCAGAACCAGCTGAATTTCACCCCTGGTTTTACTCTGTTCAGTATAGTTTGCTTCAAACCAGGTGTGTACTGAATATACTCAGTAGATATTTTACAGTATCTATTTTATTATGTTGTATTCATTTTAACTTCTACCCTTACCTACTAAGGATACAATTCTCTATCCATTTATATGGGTACAGGCACCTCTTTAAGATCTATATAGATCTATATCTATATATCTATCTAATCTATCTATCTCTATCTATCTATCTATCTATCTATCTATCTATCTATCTATCTATCTATCTATCTAGAGGGTAAGAGTAGGGGAGAGGTAAGGGAAGAAAGTAGGGGAAGGAGAGGAGGAAGCAAGGAAGTAGAGAAGGAAGGGAGAGAGAAAAGAAAAGAAAGAGAAAATAAGGTGGTGTCATAACAGGCGCTAGGGATGGTAAACAAAACAAATCCAAACTGTACCTTATACTCTTTTAAATGGAATAACAAAAGTATAAGAATGGCAAAGAAAAAGAATAACTACGTGAATGTATACCTATAATTGTATGCAAGAGAATAAATGACAGTAAGAATATAAAGCACAATATAGGTAAACAATATTTGGTTATCAATAGCTAAGTATAAATAAATATAGAATTGTACATGAAAATGGATAACGAATAAGGAGACCATGAATGTAAGATAGAAATATATAGAAGGGAAAACACTAACTGCAAAGAAACCGATGTGGAACTGCTGTATGATTATATGATGGAACGTCTTGTTCCTATGTTGTCTTAGGTCATGTGTTTGTTTTTGTTGATGTGTTTATGTGTTTAAAATAAAAATTTATAAAAAAATATATATGGGTAAAGGCACCTCTTTAAGATCTATCTATCTATCTATCTATCTATCTATCTATCTATCTATCTATCTATCTATCCATCCATCTATCTATCTATCCATCTATCTAATCTATCTATTCATCCATCCATCCATCCATCCATCCATCCATCCATCCATCCATCCATCCATCTATCTATCTATCTATCTTCCCTTTTGCCTTTCAGTTCCACTCTAGAAGCCTTCCAGGCAGAAAACCATTTTTGTGTTGCATTTGTGCTGATAAATAAGTAAAGGGAGACTAGTATAGATCTATTTCAAGCTATTTAGCTCTCATCAGCTAGCCATACCCTTACTGGGATTAGCACCTGTGCTGTGTTAGGCACATCTGCCTAAAATGCAATACAGCCCAGGTTCGAATCCCAGTAAGGGTATGGCTAGCTGATGAGAGCTAAATAGCTTGAAATAGATCTATACTAGTCTCCCTTTATTTATCAGCACAAATACAACACAATATATATATTGTATATATATATATAGCTGCCAAAGTTGAGAAACACTACAGATACCAAAGATTCAGCTTTGCGCTATTTACATACCACAGATAGTTGCAAAAAAAAAAAAAAAAAGCAAGCCCATACAATCCTAGGTTGCATCAACAGAGGGATAGAATCAAGATCACATGAAAGATTAGTACTGCTTTTTAAAGCCTTAGTAAGACCACACTTAGAATGCTGCATCCAGTTTTGGTCACCATATTATAAAAAGAGGTTGAAACAGCACAGAAAAGCCACGAAGATCTTCCCTTCTCATCCTCTCTTAGTTAGGCTGGGCGACTTTCGGCCCATCCCTCTTTCTCCAGAAGGAAATAATGCCCAACCACTTCTGAAAAGGTATCCGAAAAACCCTCAGAGACCCATCCATGTCGCCATCAGGAATCAGGGTCACAATAGCCTCCTCTCCCCCGCCCCAAGCCTTTCCCGTTTTATAAAACCAATGAAACTTGGGGTTTCATCTTTGAACCTATAGCAGGGGTATCAACTCAAGGACCGGAGCCAGCCCCACGAGGCACTTAGATCTGGCCTCCGGGGTGAAGGACCAGCCCACCGGTGCTTCTGCCAGCAAAAATGGAGCTCGGAAGGACCCCATTTTCGCTGGCAGAGGGTTGCAGGTGGCTGTGGCAGCTGAAAACGAATCTCGGGAGCTTGTTTTCATTGGCACTTCGCTCGGGCCATCACAGGTGTTGTACCCCCCCCCCCGACACGAGTGACATCGATCTGGCCATGCCCACTTGCCCACACCTACCCTGCCCCCCCGCCCGAGATCAAACACAACCCTGATGCGGCCCCTCAATGAAATGGAGTTTGACACCCTTAGAGCACAGAGTTGCCCAGCCGTACACCTGTATAGCACCGTCCCCATGACTCCTCGGCCTTTAAAGACAGGTGAACATAAAACCAGCAGCTTTCCGGAGAAATCACAAAAGAAAGGGTTTTAACTCGTAGGCTTGGCTCCCTGCCTTTTCACCGCCACCAGTCCTTCGGTTACAGCTGCAAAGACTGATCTTACCCGAAAGGGTTCCCAGGAGGAGGAGGAGGAGGAGAGTCCACAGGTGGCAGAGGCCAATTTCCATCCTGTTAAACTATCCCAGGGAGACGATTGTCCCCCACATCTATGCTGCTTTGCTGCGGGACTCCACGCTTGTTTTAGTTGTGCATTCTTTTGGTTCTTTTCCTGTTTTAAGTAGATTTCAGGCGATGCGCCTGGGTGCTCCCTTGCTCCACCCAGAGAAGAAGTTGGCCTGTTTCTGGTTTTTGTTTGTTATGCACCGAAGCTTCGATCCGAGGTCAGGTTGAATGTCATCAGCTTCTGCAGCAGGGAGAGAATTTGGTCCCTAGGAGAGGGGTGTCCAAAGTTGGCCATTTTAAGACTTGTGGACTTCAACTCCCAGAATTCCCCAGCCACGGAATTCTGGGAGTTGAAGTCCACAAGTCTTAGAATGGCCAGTTTAGATTTAGGTTTATTAGATTTATATGCCGCCCTTCTCCCAAGGACTCAGGGCGGCGTACAACATTAAAAGAAACACATAATGCAAAAGTTTTAAAAAATTAAATAGAATATCCCAAACCCAATTAGAATTGACAATGACATTTTTTTTTAAAAAAATTCGAATTAAAATTAACAGTGATCAATGATTTGTTTTGTTTTGTTCAGGCCAGGCCGGCTTGCTGGAAAAGCCAACTTTTTAGGCCGCGTCGGAAGGACCGGAGGTCGGGGATTATGCGAAGCTCCGGGGGCAGCTCATTCCAGAGGGAAGGTGCTCCCACAGAGAAGGCTCTCCCCCTGGGGGTCGCTAGCTGACACTGCCTGGCCAACGGCACCCTGAGGAGGCCAATTCTGTGGGATCGCACTGGACGGTGGGAGGCTACCGGTGGCAGTAGGTGGTCTCGCAGGTACCCTGGGCCTAAGCCATGGAGCGCTTTAAAGGTCATAATTAGTACCTTGAATCGCACCCGGAAGACAACAGTTAAAAGCAAGAATGTCTATTTACAAAGTTCTCTGCCAGCGGTTACTTGCCTGGCAGATGTGAACATACAGGTAGATGTTGATCTACAACCATTCATTTAGTAACCATTCGAAGTTACGATGAAAAAAGTGACTTATAACCTGTCCTTGCACTTACGACCGTTGTAACATCCCCACGGTCACCCGAATCAAAATTCAGGGGTTAGATAACCATCAATGATGATTGAAGCATCCCGGGGTTATGGGATCGTCATTTGTGACTTACCCAGCCAGCTTCTGACAAACAAAGTTCAACAGTGGGAAGCTACATTTGCTGAACAACTATGTGATTCGCTTAACAACCGAGGCAAAAAGGTCATTAAATTGGGCGTGACTCACTTAACAACCACCTTGCTTAGCAATAGACATTCTGGGGGCCAAATCTGGGTTGTAAGTCGATGGCTACCTATAGTGAATTTGGGAACCTGGAAGGCTGGATGGAATGAACATGATTTGACGTTGAGTCTTCCTGGGAGAGCAAAGAACTCGGAATCTTGTGGATCTAAAGTGGATACATTTGAAACGGCAGGACGATGCTCCTTTTTTCCCCTTTTATAGCAAGTCATACATTTCCTTTAAGCAAACTCTACAGCAAAGGCCTACTACACCGTTGATTAAAATAATGCAAAACCGTACAGAACTGGATCACCTAACCAACCATATCAAATGAGCCCCCTCCCACCTCAAAACAGCAAAAGTGAGCAGGAATTACCGTAAGAGAGAGCAGCAAAGACTCCTGTTTTGCATGCCATGTCAGGAAAGGGCAGAATTAACAATTAACATAAGCGCAAAGGATCACATTCCGCCCTGATCCTTCCCGACTTAAACCACTCAGAGACGACTCCTGCAATTGGAAACAAGGATTCAGTTGGGCTTAGTAGGTAGAAGAGCAAGGATTTGGTTCAGTGGTGGGTTCTTACCCATTCGGACCAGTTTAGCAGAACCGGTAGTGGTTTGATGGCATGGGTCGTTGGAACCAGCAGCAACTGAGGCCTGCCACGCCCCCCAAACGGGTTCCCTGGGTGGTGCCGTCAACGGTGCCATCTTGTTTTTCAGTTCTGGGCATGCACAGAGCAGTTTTAGTTGAGCGAACTGGCAGTAGTGCCTGCTGGAACACACACACACACACACCGATTTGGTTCACAAGTACTAAGACAAAACCGGGATTATCATATACTGAGAAAAAAACTAAGCATTTGAAATGTGGATTTGCAGGCTGCTTTTATTAAGTCATTCAGTGACTTCATTTGACATTCGAAGGCTGCATCTGCATATAATTGCACAGTGGCAGATAAAACAGCACTCCAGAGGGTTAACATCATTGCCCAGAGGATCATTGGTTGCCCTCTCCCCACTTTGGAAGAGTTTTATAGCTCCCACTGCCTTAAGAAAGTTCAAAACATTCTCAAAGAGCCATCTCATCCTGGGCACCATTTTTTTTCTGAACTATTACCATCTGGCAGCCAGTACAGGGCAATAAAAACAAGGACAAATAGGCTGAAAAACAGCTTCTATCCTGGGAAGGAACTCTATTGAATTCTATGGTATAGTGCAATGTTCTGACCCCCTCTTCTGTCTAGTAACGAAAGCCGGGACATGCTTAATGAGAATGTTATATATATTTTTTTGGTGCCGTGACTCCTTTTTATGTAAAATATCTTTAAAAGAATGATAAAGTTTACTCCTCAGTTATTCTTACTAGGTATATGTACTGACTTTACAGTGGTAGAGACTAACTTGATTCTGCACCTAATAACGGCAGCAAGACTGTTGGTGGCGCAATACTGGAAGAAGGAAGACTTGCCTACAATCCAAGAATGGACATTGAAAGTCACAAACTTAGCCGAGATGGCTAAAATATCAGCATATCTTAAAGATCACTCAAATGAGAGATATAAACGAGACTGGGAAAAATGGATTGACTATATACAAAATAAACACGGGACCAAGAAATTCCAGTTAGCCTATGCTTAAGATCAGAAATGATTTAAATTGTTTAAAGTTAGCTCAGTAAGAAGAAGCTAAGGTCAATGTAAAGATGTCATTAATTTATTTATTTCTTTTTTCTCAATAGATTTTAGACTGTGTTTGTTAAAAATCCATACCGTGTACGGGTTCTGGGAAGTCAGGGGGGGGGAAGGAGGAGGGGGGTTGGGGGGGAGGGTGGAGGGAGGGAGGGGTATACATTAGGCTAGACAAGAATTTGGTGGTAAACTAGAACTATTTTGACACACAAAAAATTGTACTTCGATGTCTTACTGATTGAGGAATGATGAAATGCTTGTTTTAAAAGAAATAAAACTTTTGAACCGAACTGAAAAGAGAAAATAAACACTGCCTGAAGGTAAGTCGTGTGTGAGAATGTCCTTTAATAACAAGACCAGACTCTCGGTGGCTGAAAGCCAAGTAAACAAACAGATAAGGACCTTGACAGCAAGGCCAACAAACCTTGGCAGCAATTCAGACAAACTCGGGCAGCAATCCAGCCTGCCCAGTTAGTTCCTCTTTAGTCAAAGCGTTGACTTCTGCAAGAAGGGTGTGGCACAAGCAGTCTTTTTTATAGTCTGGAGAGGAGCCTAATGACCATCAGCTGAGCGTAATTACTTCCTGTAATTACTTAGTTGTTCTTGACGCCGAGTAGCTCTTCGATGGCGTGCATCCCGGAACAACTCACTGTTGGTTTCTGGATCACTCTCCCTTGTCTCCTCCCCACTGATCCAAGGCTCAGGCGCCACCTGGTGGCCAACCAGTCTCTCTGCGCCCTGCTCGGAGTCGGAACCCTGTCCAGGGTCCTCCACATCCTCCAGGGCCGACTCATAGGGCCCCTCGCTGTCAGAGTCTGGTGGCAGCTCCAACAGCTCCTGGTGGGCCACAACACATCCTGGGCACCCTTTTTTCTGAACTATTACCATCTGGCAGACGGTACAGGACAATAAAAACAAACAGGCTGAAACAAACAGGCAAACAGGCTGAAAAACAGCTTCTATCCTGGAAAGGAACTATTGAATTCTATGTTATGGTGCAATATTGGGTTTTCAATTTCAGTTATATAGAATGTAAAATTGTAATGTACACTGAAGATGGCATTTAATTTCATTGTACCATGTGCAATGACAATAAACTAAACTAAACTGAACATATCTGCTGTTGCTCATTCTTTATGATGGACAATAATAAGGTAGATCTTCAGTGGAAAGGTTTTCTGCATCATGACATAAGCCTAAGACCGAAAATTGGGCTTGTCAGATGTTACAACTTTTCCATCCTGCTCTACGGAGCGGAGAGCTGGTCTCTCTGGAGAGAAAACCACTTAAAGAGACCAGGAGCATTTGAAATGTGGATTTACAGGCAGCTGTTACATAGAAGCTGGGTTGACAACATCAGAAACGAAGAGGGGATAAGCTGCCTGGGAAAGCCGAGGTGGCGCAGTGGTTAGGGTGCAGTACTGCAGGCCACTTCAGCTGACTGTTATCTGCAGTTCAGCGGTTCTAATCTCACCGGCTCAAAGGTTGACTCAGCCTTCCATCCTTCCGAGGTGGGTGAAATGAGGACCCAGACTGTGGGGGCGATATGCTGACTCTGTAAACCGCTTAGAGAGGGCTGAAAGCCCTATGAAGCGGTATATAAGTCTAACTGCTATTGCTATTGCTAAAGCCAAAGAAAATAAACAAAACCAGAAAAAAGGAAAAAAAGTTAAAATATTTTGGACATGTGATGCAGAGGTGGGTTCCTACCCGTTCGCACCAGTTCGGTAGAACCGGTTGGTTAAATCTACTGAACCGGTTAGAAGAGGTTCCAAAATTTTTTGAAACCAACCACTGATGTGATGCGACACCTGGAAAAATATGGCACCCTTCACTTAATCCTCCAGGGAAAGATTGAATGCAAACAAGATCCAGGCAGAAGAAGAACATCATGGCTTCAAAATCTAAGGGACCGGTTTGGAACAAAGCTTGCCAACATCCGATGACAGAGATGGCGCAAGAAGACCACAAAACCGGGATTAGCAGAAGGAGGCCATGGCACAAAAACTGCAAAGCAGAAATGGCCGAAAGTGGCTCCGATTGGTCCTCCCTCCAATATCTCAACGATTTCCCAATGGAATGTGCCAAGGGAGAGCAAGGGTTTTCACTTCACTAGCATCCCACAGTTGATATTGGTTAGACGGAGCAATGTTTTAAGATGGGTGGATGTCAATTCCCAGAATTCCCCAGCTGAGAATTCTGAGAACAAGACTCCCAACTCAAAGTATTTAGAGCAGTCGGAAGGGACCTTGGAGGTCTTCTAGTCCAACCCCCTGCTGAGAGACCGCCTGCTGCCAATCACCTCCACTAGACCGATTAGATCCCACAGATTAGGCCTCCTCCGAATTCCATCCGCCGGCCAGTGTCGACTGGTTACTACCCGGAGGAGAGCCTTCTCTGTGGCTGCTCCGACCCTCTGGAACGAACTCCCCGTGGAGATTCGAACCCTCACCACCCTCCAGGCCTTCCGCAAAGCCCTTAAAACCTGGCTGTTCCGACAGGCCTGGGGCTAAAGAGCTGTTGCCCCCGTCTCGAATGGTATGACTGTTGTGTGTTTTTAAATTATGCATTGTTATGTTTCGTTTTTTTATTTTTTTGTCTGTACCCCCCTTTCCTGATTTGAATTGTGAGCCGCCCTGAGTCCCCTTCGGGGGAAAAGGGCAGCATATAAATATAATAAAATCAAATCAAATCAAGCAAGCAAGCAAGAGACCTTATTTGTTTTCAGACCAATGCCTGTCCAATCTCTTCTTTAAAACCTCCAGTGATGAAGCACCCACAACTTCTGAAAGCAAGCAGTGTTTCTCATCCTTGGCAACTAAAAGATGTGTGGACTTGAAGTCTCCAAATTCCCCCCCCCCCCCGTGCAACATGCTGGCTGGGGGATTCTGGGAGTTGAAGTCCACACGTCTTTAAGTTTCCAAAGTCGAGAAGCACAGGTATGGAGTATCGCCATGAAGAGGTGGGGGAATCTTGAAGGATACTGTGAAATAGGTTACACCAAACTTTAGCCTGATTTTTAAATGCAATTTTTGATTGAGACAACTGGAGTTGCTTCCCATGGGTCTGTCTGTCTGTCTCTCTTTGTCTGTTTCTCCTTCTGTGTTTGTGTACGTATTTGTGTCAAAAAAAGTCAAGCTGGGTGGTTATGGTTTGCAACCCACACAAATAAACCAGGGCGGGGCTTTAATTGTACACACCATCTTGCAAAATCTTCTCTTAAAATACATTTCCTTGGAAATCAAAGTTCAGCAGTTCTACCCCCTCATGCAAATATTTTCGAAAAGTTCATGTCTATATTTCACCAGCAGAGGTCACTATTGCTACTACTACAATATTTAAAGCACCTTCTGCAAAAAACAAAACCTCGTTTGCAGATAAATGTGGAACCAAGCCTTGGCAAAATAATAATAATAATTTCCTCCCTTTGCTGTGGCAGTCTCTGTTTTCTGTTACTCCCCCACGCCCTTACTCTCTTAACCTTAATTCACCTCCACTTCAGGAGGGAGAAGGCTTTAGCCACCTTTAAAAGCCTTGCTGTTAAATTACAGAGAGCCCTTGATTTATCCAAAATTTCTGTGTCTAAGCAAGACATACTTGAGCCTTGGTGGCGCAGTGGTTAGAATGCAGTACTGCAGGCTACTTCTGCCGACTGCCGGCTGCCTGCAATTTGGCAATAGCAATAGCAATAGCAATAGCAGTAGACTTATATACCGCTTCATAGGGCTTTCAGCCCTCTCTAAGCGGTTTACAGAGAGTCAGCATATTGCCCCCAACAATCCGGGTCCTCATTTTACCCACCTCGGAAGGATGGAAGGCTGAGTCAACCCGGAGCTGGTGAGGTTTGAACCGCTGAACTGCTGATCTAGCAGTAGCCTGCAGTGCTGCATTTAACCACTGCTCCACCTTGGCAGGTCAAATCCAGAGATGGGTTCCTACCGGTTTGCACCGGTTCGGTAGAACCGGTTCGTCAAATCTACTGAACCGGTTAGAAGAGGTTCCATCAGTGGACCCGGAAAGCAGGCCACACCTACAGAAGTAATTCCCAAATTTTGGGAAACCCACCACTGGTCAAATCTCACTGGGCTCAAGGTTGACTCAGCCTTCCATCCTTCCGAGGTGGGTCAAATGAGGACCCAGATTGTTGGGGGCAAGAGGTTGACTCCGTAAACCGCTTAGAGAGAGCTGGAAAGCAACCTGAAGCGGTATATAAGTCTAGGTGCTACCGCTAAGCGAATTCTGCTCCGTTTTACAACCTTCCTCGCCACAGTTGTCAAATCAGTAACACGGCTGTGAACGTGAATCTGGCTTCCCCTTTGATTTTGCTAGTCAGAAGGTTGCAAAAGGGGATTACGGCACACTGCAACTGTCATAAATATGAGGTAGTGGCCAAGCATCTGAATTTTGATCACTTCGCCAGGAAGATGCCGCAACGGTTGTAAGTGTGAAAAATGACCCTAACTTCGGTCACTAAGCGAACTGTTGTACGTCGAGGACTACCTGTACTGCTTTCCTTCTTATTCGCTTTCTTTCCCCTTGGCTATTCCTTCTGATTCCGACAACATCCAAGGACAGGCTGAAGGTCTGGGAATGGCTTTATCGCCGCTCTCCGGCAGGGAAGTCAGATGACTGGCAGGAACAGAGATAGGCGACGGGAACCGCAAAGGTCATCACGCCGATATTTGTTTATTCAAAGATAGGGTGGCAGAGTGCCCGCCTGGCGGTGAGGAACAGCCTCAAGGTAGAACTTTTTCCCCTCTGGCCACCTGCCCCTGGCAGAGAGT
The DNA here is from genome assembly GCF_009769535.1 of Thamnophis elegans. Lineage (NCBI taxonomy): Eukaryota > Metazoa > Chordata > Lepidosauria > Squamata > Natricidae > Thamnophis > Thamnophis elegans. The sequence goes on from NC_045552.1 coordinate 4,804,411, forward strand.
TTTGAATGTTTCCAATATCAGCAAAATAGGTACCGTATTTTTCGGACTATAAGACGCACTGTGATTTTGAAGGGGTAAATAAAAAAAAATAGTTTTTGGACTCTGCAGCCCTCTCAAACCCTCTGCATGCCTCATTTTTTGCAAAATAAAAAAGCAGGGGGCATGAAGAGTTTTGAGAGGCTCTTCAAAGTGTTCCTGGCAGCTGGGGGAGGGGGGAAAAACAAGCAAAAAACCAGCCTGTTTTTCACAAAAACGGGCGATATTATTTTTTTTTAGAAAAGGGGGGACATGCAGAGCTTTGGGAAGTTTGTAGAGTGAGGGGGGGATTTTTGCTCGTTCCCCCCCAGCCCTCAGGAGCAATCTGGAAGCCTCCCAAACCCACTGCACTTCCATTTTTGCAAAGGGGAGGGGTTTTTGGTAGGCCAAAAATGCTGTCTTTAGTGTATAAGACGCACCAAGATTTTCAGCCTTTTTTGAGGGAAAAAGGTGCGTCTGATACGCTGAAAAACACGGTAAATAGTTGAATTTGCAACCATTCCTCTACTGACTAGTTGCAATGCCCCCCCACACAAGTGACTTAGGACCAATCCTCGTACTTATGACCATTGCAGCATCCCCACGGTCACAGGATTTGAACACTCGGCAACCAGCATGCACAGGTAGTCCTCGACTTACAACAGTTCATTTAGCGACCGTTCAAAGTTACAAACGGCGTTGGAAAAAAGTGGCTTATGACCATTGTTCACACTTTAGGCACCGTTGCAACCTTCCCACAGTCACACAATAAGAAACTTCGGATTCTTGGCGACTGGCATGGATTTACGACAGCTGCACTGTCCCAGGGGGCGAGGGGGGGACCTGATCCCTTTGGCGACCTTCTGAGCAGCAAAATCAAGGGGGAGGCCAAATTCACTTAACAACCATGTGACTGACTTATCAACTGCAGTGATTCATTTAAGAAACGTGGCAAGAAGTGTTGTAAAATTCTCAGCCTTAATTCAAACTCCCATTGCAAAAGCAATCCAAATATTCAGGGGTATCTTTATTTAATATATTAACAGATTAAGAGAGTTGGAAGGGACCTGGTAGGTCATCTAGTCCAACCCCCCAACACCCCCCCCCAGAAATATACTATTTCTGACAGATTCTTGAAAGCTTCCAGTGATGAAGCTCCCACAATTTCTGAAGGCAACTTCTGTTCCATGGTCTAATCGCTCTCACTGTCAGAATTTATATATTTATTTATTTCCAGGTTGAATCTCTCCTTGTTCAGTTTCCATCCATTATTCTTCGTCTGGCTTCGGGTGCGATTGGGAAAGGGGAATTCATGAGATTTTTTTTTCTTTTTGAGAAGAAATAAAGTAAAGATATGTAAAGCGATGTTAACTATGTATAAAAATTAAAAGCAAAAAAATAAAGACATACGTAAAGAGAACAATACGATTGAAGTCGGCATAACAAAACTATGGCTAAAAATGATTAATTTGTAAAGATTAGGTGTTTAGCAACGATATGTAAGCTTAAATGAATTAATGGGGGGGGAGGAGGAGAAGAAAAGATTATATAAAAAAGATGAATATTAACGGAAGTGGGGAAATCAGAATATACTGAAATTATGATCATAAATGAGATGTATAAAATGTAACCGAGGTGGCGCAGTGGTTAGAGTGCAGTACTACAGCCACTTCAGCTGACTGCTAAGCTGCAGTTCGGCGGTTCAAATCTCATCGGCTCAAAGGTTGACTCAGCCTTCCATCCTTCCAAGGTGGGTGAAATGAGGACCCAGACTGTGGGGGCGATATGCTGACTCTGTAAACCGCTTAGAGAGGGCTGAAAGCCTTATGAAGCGGTATATAAGTCTAACTGCTACTGCTATTGCTACTAACCCAGTCAGCACTCTGTCCATAAAATATGTACGATGGGAAAAAGGAAAATTGCAATAAAACTCTATTTTTAAAAGAACGATGAGTACAGATTATGCATATAAGATACACCGCGAAACTAGTATTCCTATAGTTTTTCTCAAATCTGGTGATGAGAAGATCCATGGACGTCAACTCTCAGAATTCCCCAACAAGGAAGGCTGGCTGGGGAATTCTGGGAGTTAAAGTCCACGCGTCTTCACATCGCCAAATCCGAACAATGTTTGTTTAAAAGGCACCTTTAAGGGAGCTTTACAAAAGTATTCAGTCCACATTCCTTCCTCTCCTTATCTGTGCAGCCCTGTTTCAAATGGCACTCAACCCATTCCTGGCTGGCAGCCTTTAAATCTGGAAAGGCGGCTGCAGATTTGATCCGCAATGGCCATTTTTAACCTTTGGTGCTTGGAGTTGTTAAGCGTCAACAAAGTGCTGTTTGTTGAACCTTAACACAAATCTGTGAAACTGTTGCTTCCTTGAAGCTCCTGTTGGGATGTATGTGAAGCTGAGGTCACCTCCATGTCCTTCTGGAAACCGCTTCGTAGTTACAGGTAGTCCTCGCCTTACCAGAGTTCATTTAGTGACTGTTCAAAGTTACAACGGCACTCAAAAAAGTGACTTATTCCTACCGTAATTTTCAGAGTATAAGACGCACCGGAGTATAAGGTGCACCAAGATTTTGAAGAGGCAAATAAAGAAGTTTTTGCATTGCAGGCCTCCCAAAAATAGCCAGTTTTTTTGCAAAAATGGGCCCATTTTTTGTCAAAAAAGGGCAGGCATAGCCTTTAGAAAGCTTGTAGAGTGCTTGTAATATAGTTCCTTGTGTAGGTGTGGGTCACCCTTGACCCAGTTCATATCAGGGCATGCAGAGCCACGCTGAACCACACAGGAGAAAACAAACTCCTAAAACTCCATAACGTCCTGATAGTTCATAACATAACATTCTGAGATGTGCCCTACCAATGACGCCCAGGATTTGACCATATATAGACAGAACTTCCTTGAGCAGTAGATTAGAAATTGTACTTTTACAGGTTGTTTTTAATCACATGCTATTGCTCCTCCTGCCTTTGTCCTATCTCAATAAAAGGGGCTACCAGACCCCCAATCTGGGTGGTCGCTCCATCCCGAGAAAGATAGTGTCCTCTCTTTTCTCCACATTGGCCTCATGGACGAACCACGGGAACATCACATTTGGTAGCAGAGGATGGTTACATCGCAAGTGCTCCTGGGGTCGGGGGGGGGCAGAAACGAGCAAAAACAGCCCATTTTTCACTCATTTCTGCCCTCCCCTTAAGGAGGCACTCTGGAAGCCTCCTTAAGGCTATGCACATCCATTTTTGCAAAGGGGGTGGGGTTTTGGAAGGCAAAAATGGTGCATTCAGTGTATAAGACGCACCCAGATTTTCACCCTCTTTTCTGGGAGAAAAAGGTGCATCTTATACTCCAAGAAATACGGTATTTTTTCACACAACCTTTGCATCACATGATTAGCATTCAGACACTTGGCAACTAGTTCATATTTATGACAGTTGCAGGATCCTGGGGTCACAAGATTCCCCTCCTGGCCAGCGAAGTCAATAGGGAAGACAGATTCACTTAACAATTGTATCCCTAACTTAACAACGGTAGTGATTTGACAACAACTGCGGCAAGAAAAGTCATAAAAACGGGCAAAGTTCACTTAAGGGTCTCGCTTAGCAACAGAAATTTGGGGGGGGTCAATTGTGGTCGTTAAGTCGAGGACTACCTATGTATATTTCCGTACCGTCATCCCTGCCTGCTGAGCGAGTGGTGCGGTGGAGGTGGAGCCTCACTGTCAGGAGGCCGTGAGTTCAATCCTAGGTAGAGGCAGATATTTCTCTCTCTCTGGGCACAATGGGAAAATATATCGGCTGAACAAAACTCCGCATTGGCAACAGGGAAGGGTATCCGGCCAGGAAACATTCTGCTAGCTCCATTCAGTCGCCCAGACTCCATCCTGCAAGGGATTATGGGTCATTAAACAAAGATGATGATGATCCTTGCCTGCTGACCATATTTATTTAGGGTCCACAGCTGAGCTGCAGCAGGAGAGTGGAGCACACCCACACTCCACCTTTTCTGCTCCAGATCCAGCTGCCTGCGCATCTCTCCCTGGAGGAATTTGTCCCTCCTCCTGCTTCTGGTATTGGACCTGGGTACTTGAAAGACCGCCTGCTGCCAATTACCTCCCATAGACCCGTTAGATCGCACAGGGTCAGCCTCCTCCGGGTTCCGTTTACCAGCCAATGCCACCTGGCTACCACCCGGGGGAGGGCCTCTCTGTAGCAGCTCCGCCCTTTGGAATGAACTCCCCGCGGAGATTCGGACCCTCACCTCTCTCCAGGCCTTCCGGAAAGCCGTCAAAACCTGGCTGCGCCGGCAGGCCTGGGGTTGATGAGTTCCCCTCCCCTCTCGACTTGTATGGCTGTATGACTCTTGTGTATTTTAATTACGTGTATTGTGCTTGTATCCCCTTTTCCCCTTTTGAGTTGTTCGCTGCCCTGAGTCCTTCCCGGAGAAGGGCGGCATACAAATAAACTAAATCTAATCTAATCTAAAATCTTCTCAGGCCCTCCTCCCTCCTTTGCAGAAGCTAACCCACATGAAGACTCATGTCAAACTTTCTCAGTTTTTTTTTAAATAAACTGAAGGGCAATTTGGTGGAAACCACAGACCATGAATGGGGAGGAACAAACAACAAGCTAGATGCAATTATTTGTCGTGGTTTATCTGTCACCTAATTCCAGTTGCACAATATCTATTGGGCTTTGTTGTTGTTAGTTGAAAAGTCGTGTCCAATCCTTTGCGACCCCATGGACAACGTTCCTTCAGGTCTTCCTGTCCTCTACCATCCTCTGGAGTCCATTGAAGCTCATGTCGACAGCTTCGGTGGCTCCATCCAGCCACCTCCTTCTCTGTTGTCCCGTTCTTATTCTTTTGCCCTCCATCGTTCCCAGCATGAGGCTCTTCTCCAGGTGTTGTCATATAACTCTTTGTGTAGGTGTGGCGGTCACCCATGGCCCAGTGCATAACAGGGCATGCGCAGCCACGCTGAACCACACAGGAAAAAACAAACTCCATAACATCCTGACATCCTGATAGTGCATAACATAACATCCTGATAGTTCGCTCTAGATGTGCCTTACCCAACGATGCCCAGGATTTGACCATATATAGACAGAACTTCTCTGAGCAGTAGATTAGCAATTGTAGTTTGACAGGCTGACTTTAACCACATGCTGATTGCTCCTCCTGCCTTTGTCCTATCTCAATAAAAGAGGCTACCAGACTCCATTCTGCGTCGCCTCATCCCGAGAAAGCTCGTGTCCGTGTCTTTTCTCAACATTGGCCTCATGAGAGAACCACGGGTACTTCACATCCAGGGAGTCCTTCTTCCTTCTCATTCGGTGGCCAAAGTCTTTGAGTTTCCTCTTCAGGATCTGGCCTTCTAAAGAGCAGTCAGGGTTGATCTCTTCTAGGACTGACCGGTTGGATCACCTTGCAGTCCAAGGGACTTGCAGGAGTCTTCTCCAGCACCGGAGTTCAAAGGCATATTGTCTATTGGACTTGCACTTATTTAATATTTATCTTAATTTACAAGAAAGCATCTTCTGTAAATTGAGAATGGGGACAGAATGTGTGACCCGACACCCATCTGAAAATGTCTTTAAAAAAATCTCAGAATGAAAATAGCAAGGAATGAGACCAAACCAGTATGATCGTTGTTTTGATAAACGTAGCACATGTATACATGATTTATGTGAAGATCTTCTACTTCAGGGTTCGTCAACACTGCAAAGGTTTGAGAGATAGGGATTTCAACTCCTAGAATTCCCCAGCCAGCCGTGCTAGCTAGGGAATTCTGGGACCTGAACCCCATATTTGCTGGCTGGGGAATTCTGGGAGTTGAAATCCAAACCTCTTAAAAGTTGTCAAAGTTGGGAAAAACTGCTCTTTCCGATGGAAGGGTTGGACAAAATAAAGAAAGCAAAAGAAATGTTGATAACGATGATTTCAAATATTCCAGACATTGGACATTTTATCACAGGGAAAGGGAAAAGCAGAAGCACCATGAACCATTGCAAATGTGAACGAACAAGGACCGACTTCAGGGATGTATGCAAGGAGAGGCAATAAAGTCAAGATGGCGGCCACCATTCTGTGTTTAAAATCCCTACTAAAGTCCCAGCATGCCCGGTGGGGAATTTCAGTTGCTGGGAGTCCAAGCATGCTGGGCTCAATTGAACTCCACACTTGCTAGCTGGGGAATTCAGACGGATGGGGAATCCACCCATTTTAAAATTGCTAAGCTCTAAGCTTTAGCTACAACCCCACTACGCTTCCTTCCTATTTCAATCAATCAATCACTCAATCAGACTAGAGCTGGAAGGGACCTTGGAGGTCTTCTAGTCCAACCCCTGCTCAAGCAGGAGACTTTATACCACTCTGGACAAATTGGTGTCCAGTCTCTTCTTTAAAACCTCCAGTGTTGGAGTACCCACAATTTCGGGTGGCAAGCAACCACAGTATCTATCTATCTATCTATCTATCTATCTATCTATCTATCTATCTATCTATCTATCTATCTATCATCTATCTATCTATCTATCTATCATCTATCTATCTATCTATCTATCTATCTATCTATCTATCTGATTATCTATTTATCTATCATCTATCTATCTATCTCTACCTACCTACCTACCTACATGATAGATCTATCATCTATCTATCTATCTATCTATCTATCTATCTATCTATCTATCTATCTATCTATCTATCAATCTATCTATCTGATTATCTATTTATCTATCATCTCTCTATCTATCTCTACCTACCTACGTACCTACCTACCTACCTGATAGATCTATCATCCATCTATCTATCTATCCATCCATCCATCCATCCATCCATCCATCCATCCATCCATCCATCCATCCATCCATCTATCATCCATCTGATTATCTATCTATCTATCTATCTATCTATCTATCTATCTATCTATCTATCTATCTATCTATCATCTATCTGATTATCTATCTATCTCTACCGACAGGCCTACTTACCTACCTACCTACCTGATAGATCTATCTATCTGTCTGTCTGTCTGTCTGTCTGCCATCCGTCTGTCTGTCTGTCTTCTGATCCCAGCTAACCCAAAACGATTTGCTTACTTTCTGACGCCCCAGCAGGGATAAAAGGAAAACAAGAGGTTAAGTCAGGACCCCGGATGGCGGCTCGTGGGAACGCGACCCAGCTTTAACGAGAGGCTGGAGAACAAGCCTGCGAGTCCCAAGCGCAAGCCGATCCGAGGCTCGGGCGGCACCGACGATCGGCTCCACCTGGTCTAGCTCGCCCGATCTCCCCCCCCACCCCTCCCCGGCCAACCCCCCCTCCCACTCTTCGCCCTCCCGTGTCTAGACGGGCCCCTCCCGCCTTCCCGACGCTGCCCGCAAGCCGGGCTGTCCCCGTGGCATTCCGACGTGGCCGGGCGGCTTTTGCAGCCGTCGCGAGGAGCAGAAGCGAGCGAGCGAGGGGAGGGCCGCCCAGGCGGCAGCAGCGGCAGCGGCGGCGGGGAAGCGAGATCCGGAACATGCGAACGGGGCGGGCTCCTGCTTCCACCGCCCCCCTTTCGGTCCAGCCCTTCCCCGAGAGGCGCTCCCTGCCACAGGAAGCCCCGGCAGCGGCCTCCGAGGGCCCCGCAGGGCGAGCCACAAGGCCGAGCAGGTCCAGGTGAGCCGCTCCCGCCCCGCAGCTTCGCCCCTTGCTGGCTCGCTCCCCCCCCCCCCCCCGAGGCGTCCGCCCGGCCGGGAAAGGCCGTGGGAAACGGGCGGGATCGGGCGGCTTGGCGGGTCTGCAGGGAACCGGGACGCTCCCCGCACCTCCCGGGTGGGTGGAATGGGGGATAGGCTCTCTTTGCTCCGCCGTCGCGGGCGAGGAGCGGGCATTGTCTCGCAGGGGAATTTGCAGGGGGAAGGAAAGGGGTCTGGGGGGGGGGACAGAGACGGATTTCCCCCTCCTCCCTCCCAGTTTTTTTGTCCCCCCCTCCCAGTTTCCATGCCCCCCCCACTTTCCTTGTTTCCCCTCCCACTTTCCCGGTCCCCCACTTTTCTTGTCCCCCCCTCCCACTTTTCTTGTTTCTCCCTCCCACTTTCCCGGTCCCCCCTCCCACTTTTCATGCCCCCCCACTCTCCCTGTCCCCCCTCCCACTTTTCTTGTTCCCCCTCCCACTTTCTTCCCCCCTCCCACTTTTCCTGTCCCCCCCACTCTCCCTGTCCCCCTCCCACTTTTCTTGTTCCCCCTCCCACTTTCTTCCCCCCTCCCACTTTTCCTGTCCCCCCACTCTCCCTGTCCCCCTCCCACTTTTCTTGTTCCCCCTCCTAGTTTCTTCCCCCCTCCCACTTTTCCTGTCCCCCCCACTCTCCCTGTCCCCCCTCCCACCTTTCTTGTCCCCCTCCCACTTTCTTCCCCCCTCCCACTTTTCCTGTCCCCCCCACTCTCCCTGTCCCCCTCCCACTTTTCTTGTTCCCCCTCCTAGTTTCTCCCCCCTCCCACTTATCCTGTCCCCCCCACTCTCCCTGTCCCCCCTCCCACCTTTCTTGTCCCCCTCCCACTTTTCTTGTTTCCCCCTCCCACTTTTCCTGTCCCCCCACTCTCCCTGTCCCTCCTCCCACTTTTCCTGTCCCCCCCACTCTCCCTGTCCCCCCTCCCACCTTTCTTGTCCCCCTCCCACTTTTCTTGTTTCCCCCTCCCACTTTTCCTGTCCCCCCCACTCTCCCTGTCCCCCTCCCACTTTTCTTGTTCCCCCTCCTAGTTTCTCCCCCCTCCCACTTTTCCTGTCCCCCCCACTCTCCCTGTCCCCCCTCCCACTTTCTTCCCCCCTCCCACTTTTCCTGTCCCCCCCACTCTCCCTGTCCCCCTCCCACTTTTCTTGTTCCCCCTCCTAGTTTCTCCCCCCTCCCACTTTTCCTGTCCCCCCCACTCTCCCTGTCCCCCCTCCCACCTTTCTTGTCCCCCTCCCACTTTTCCTGTCCCCCCACTCTCCCTGTCCCCCCTCCCACCTTTCTTGTCCCCCTCCCACTTTCTTCCCCCCTCCCACTTTTCTTGCTTCCCCCTCCCACTTTTCCTGTCCCCCTACTCTCCCTGTCCCCCTCCCACTTTTCTTGTTCCCCCTCCTAGTTTCTTCCCCCTCCCACTTTTCTTGTTTCCCCCTCCCACTTTTCATGTCCCCCTACTCTCCCTGTCCCCCTCCCACTTTTCTTGTTCCCCCTCCTAGTTTCTTCCCCCTCCCACTTTTCTTGCTTCCCCCTCCCACTTTTCCTGTCCCCCTACTCTCCCTGTCCCCCTCCCACTTTTCTTGTTCCCCCTCCTAGTTTCTTCCCCCTCCCACTTTTCTTGTTTCCCCCTCCCACTTTTCATGTCCCCCCTCCGCTTTCCCTGTCCCCCCTCCCACTTTTATTGTTTTCCCTTCCCACTTTTATTGTCCCCCTCCCATTTTTCCTGTCCCCCCTCCCCCTTTTCTTCTCCCCCCTCCCACTTTTGTTTCCCCTTCCCACTTTTCCTGTCCCCCCCCCCCCCAATACTTTTCTGCCCGCCTCCCTTCCCGTGCCTTGCCCGGGCCCGCCTAGCCGGATTCACGTGCGGGCGGGATCGGGCCCTCCAGCGGGCCCGCGCTTTTCCTGGCGAGGAAGCGCGGCTGGAAGTCGCGCCGCCCGGGGAAAGGAGCTCCGGGTCCGGGAAGGACGGTGGAGGCTGGGCTCCTCTCGGAGCTCGGACCGGGAAGCTGCAGGGGTTAACGCCGGGCTCGGTCTGGGAAGGAAAGAAAGGGGGCCTCTGAGCGCGCGCAGAGTGGGCTTTCTGGCCTGCCGTCTGCGGGAAAAACCCCCGGTCCCATTCTCGGAAATCTCGCCTTGGGGATGTCGGATGATCTAACCCCCCCCCCTTCTTTGCGGGGAGGGGAAGGCGGAGGATTAAGAACCTGGAGCATTCTGTACATGCTCTTTGTACATTGTTCTACCAACTTGAACCTTAAGATCTAGAGTTAGCTTGAAAACATATTATTATTATTTTTTTAAAATGTCCTGAAACGATTTGGTGGGTGGTTTGGCATTTGAAATGCAGAATGGAAAATCTCTCTCTCTCTCTCTCTCTCACTCACTCACACACACACACACTCCCTCCCTCCTTCCTTCTTTCTCTCCCCCCTCCCTCTTTCTTTTTTCTTTCTTTCTCTTTCTCTTTCTCTCTCTCACACCCCCCCCTCCTTCCTTCCCTCTTTCTCTCCCTCCCTCCCTCTTTCTTTTTTCTTTCTCTCTCTCACACACACACCCTCCCTCCTTCCTTCTTTCTCTCCCTCCCTCTTTCTTTTTTCTTTCTTTCTCTCTTTCTCTCTCTCACACACACACCCTCCCTCCTTCCTTCTTTCTCTCCTTCCCTCTTTCTTTTTTCTTTTTCTCTCTCTCTCTTTCTCTCTCTCTCACACACACACCCTTCCTCCTTCCTTCCTTCTTTCTTCTTTCTTTCTTTCTTTTTCTTTCTTTCTTTCTTTCTTTTTTCTTTCTTTCTCTCTCTCTCTCTCTCACACACACACACCCTCCCTCCTTCCTTCTTTCTCTCCCTCCTTCCCTCTTTCTTTTTTCTTTTTCTCTCTCTCTCACACACACCCTCCCTCCTTCCTTCTTTCTCTCCCTCCCTCTTTCTTTTTTCTTTCTTTCTCTCTCTTTCTCTCTCTCTCTCACACACACCCCCTCCCTCCTTCCTTCTTTCTCTCCCTCCTTCCCTCCCTCTTTTTTCTTTCTCTCTTTCTTTCTCTTTCTCTCTCTCTCTCTCACACACATACACACACCCTCCCTCCTTCCTTCTTTCTCTCCCTCCCTCTTTTTTCTTTCTCTCTTTCTCTCTCTCGCCCTCCCTCTTCCTTCCTTCCTTCCTTCCTTTGTTTTTATGACTCCTGGTCTATTCCTAAAAGACATAATGCTGAGGTGAGTTCTAGAATCCAAAACACAGGTAATCCTCCGTTTACGACCAACATTGAGCTCTACATTTCTGTTGTTAAATGTTTTGCCTTCTGTGGCTGAGTTGAATCGCTGCCGTTGTTCAGTTAGGAATCCGGTTGTTAAGTGAAACCTGGCTTCCCCATTGACTTTGCTTGCCAGAGGTGGCCAAAAGGGGATCGTGTGAGCCCAGCCTCTGACGCCGCCATCATAAATAGCATGCAGTTGCCAAGTGGTCTAGATTTTGATCATGTGACCACTGCCACAGTTGTTAAGTGTGAAAAAGAGCCGTAAGCCATTTTTTTCCTGTGCCGTTGCAACTCAAAACGGTCCCTAAGTGAATAGTTGTTAAATTGAGGGCTACTTGTAGCCAAGGACAGGGCGAGAATTTAAAATGTAGTCATGTAGGGTTTAGTTAGGGTTTATGGCAATTGCGTTTGTGTGTGGAGGGGCAGTAATCAACGTCATGGTTTTAAAAAAGGATATTTTCACTTTGAGCAATCATTGAATCTTTAAAGAAATGAAGATTTGCTTCAGAGATCTTTTAGCACGCCTCTATGGATTTGATGAGGGAGCACACGGACTTTGTGGTGAAGAAGCGTGGAAAATAAAGCTAGAATAAAGCTTTGAACAGTTGGTGTTCATTTATTTTTCCAGATTTGGGTTAAAAGTTTTAGATGAAAAAGGGGGCCGTCCCTAGACTAGGATATGTTTGGAAAGGTCATTTCTTGTTATTGTTTTTAAACCAAATAATGTTATTACGTTTTGCAAAGTGTATGCATCAAAAGCAACATAAACTTAACAAGAGAAAAAATAAGAGTTAAAAAAAACAACAACAAAGATCAAAAAGGTACAAAGAAAAAGAAAGGAAGACAAAAATAGAATGACTTCTGACTTCTCCGAATCATGTAGAGGACATTTTCATTCGACTCTTAGTTTAAAAGTGTAACATCCATCCCCGCCCCCCCATGCCCCCCAAAAAGAAAAGGGGAAATTAAAATATAAGTTCTTTTGTTTTGTCCCTATTAGAATTTCAGCAATCATCACATCCATATGTCAAAATTGGATTTTTCTCCATCGCTTGCAAAAAGTCCACAGAGGGCTTCCAATTATAAATGAAATTTATTCAGTGGTTTTTCCCTCCGGAGGGAGGGCCGTTAACTTAGCCATCATTGCCAAATCTGTCATCTTTATTAATTGTTCCTCTATTGTGAGAAAAAAATTTCCTGACAGTGGGAACAATTAATCAGTGGAACCAGAAGTTGTGAATGATCCAACACTGGAAATTTTAAAGAAGAGATTGGGTAACCATTTGTCTGGAATGGCATATAGGTTTCCTGCTTGAGCAGAGGGTCAGACTAGAAGACCTCCAAGGTCCCTTCCAACTCTATTTCCTCGACTTACAACAGTTTTTTTTTAGTGCCATTATAACAGTACTGGGGGAAAATGGTTTATGACTGGTTTTTCACACTTACAACCTTCTGGTTGCATGATCAAAATTCAGATGCTTGGCAACCGACTCGTCTTTATGACGGTTGCAGTGGCTCTGGGCCATGCGGTCTCCTTTTGCGACCTCCTGACAGCCAGTGGGGAAAACGGATTCACTTAACAACCATAACTTAACAGCTCTAGCGATTTGTTTAACAACTGTGGGCAGGCAAGGAAGGTTATAAAACCCAGTTCACAACTGCCTGGCTCCAGAAATCACCCAGAAATTTTGGGCTCGACTGTGGTCGTAAACCGAGGACTCCCCGTTCTTCTGACGTCTGGAGCGTTAAAAGGCTGTGTAGCTTCCTTTAGGCCTAGGATCAGAGTCAAAACAGTCCCTCCTACATTTACCTCTGCTTGGAATCCCTTAGCTTATGCAGTAGCTGTTCATTTATTTATATGTTTATTGCCCCCACTTCTAATCCCAGAACACGCCTTCTATCACAGCCTTTATTCACCCCATTTCCCAGGAACTTGGGCAGGGATTGTTCTCTCTCTCTCTCTCTCTCTCTCTTTTTTTTCATTTTATTGCTGCAGATTATTTTGCTGCTTTATATTCTTGCCCGGATTGCTGACAGTGGTTTCAGGATGTTTATAGAAATGTTTTTTAACCAACCGAGTTGGAACAAAAGTGCTGTTACTGTTATTCATTATGGTTTGTCCCACAGCCAGACATCGAGATTTCGATTTGGCCTTTTTCACCCATCCAACGAGTCCTTTCCAAGAACCAGGGACGGGGGGCAGACGGGAGCTGTTTGATGCTGTTTAAAATCAGGGTAGAAGGGATGTCAGTTGCAAACAGCCAAGCTGCCGTTTTGCAATTGACGGCTGGGGATGTTGTCAATGCCTTCAGAAACAGAAAGTATTAAGTTGATAGATAAATTGATTGGCCAGATAAGAGTCAAGTGAATCAAAGAAGGGGTGGACTTGGGATCATTTGTGACAATGTAAGGATTCTAAACACAACACAATACAATAGAAGAGTTGGAAGGGCCCTTGGAGGTCTTCTAGTCCAACCTCCTGCTCTGGGCACGCATGCTGTTGCCATTTGCTCTTTTGTTTTCCAGCATGCCCGTGAGCGCCGGGCTACTGATTTTCCAATTTCCGGGGTTCCGGCATGCACACATGCGCCTTCCAGTGTGGTGGAAAACTTGGTGCCGAAAATATTCACCATCATTGCCCCAGACGATTGCAGACAAGGGATGCTCCAATTGTTTTGTTCTTGTCCCCAAAGCGTCTGTTAGTGGTAATTAACTATTAGGACTCCCTTTTTGTTTCCCTTGCCACAGTCGTTCTATTTTTTATTTATTATCACTTTTATTTTATCACCCATCTCCCCGGTCAAGGTGTGACTCAGAGCTGCAACAGCATTACTGGCCTCCTTCCACTCTAGCGCCAGGACAAATTCTCCTCCCGTTTTCTCACCCCTCTGTCTGTCCTGGGACAAGCCTTGTGTGCCAAACAGGGAGGCCGAACAAGCCTCTTCAGCTGGTGAGGTCAGTGGGAGGTTTGCAAGCCAAGAGAAGTGTGGTTTGGGGGGGAAGGGGCAGGGGAAGACCAAACTTCTCTCTCTCTCTCTCCATCTCTCTCTCTCTACCCCTCTCCCTCCCTCTCTCCTTCTGTTTTTCTGCTTTCTGCCATATCCTCTTCCCCCTTAATGCTGTGAGGCCATGCCATATGTTTCCCACCAGCAGACCGTAGCCCACCCCCTCCTTCCCTCACCCACCCACCCACCCACCCCCCATTTAATCTCCATCGTGATTAGCAAAGCTCTTGTCTGTTGTGCTTCTTGGCGACATGACAGGATGACCGCATTTGCAGAATGAGTTTGCTTCTTTTGAAACGCAACTTGTCACGGATGCTTAGCCCTCTGCAGCGATGTCTCTGAAACTTAGCAAAGTCTGGACTTCAACTCCCAGAATTCCTCATTTTGCATAGGATCACCCAACACCCCCCCCCCCCCCCATTCAAGGCCTGCCGGTTGCACCGAGATGCAGAAATGTGCTTTCAAGCAAAGAGATCACAGTTATAAATTCAGAGACGCATCTATCTTTTTTTCTTTTTAAAAATGTTCTTAGATCTGAGGTTTTCAACCTTGGTAACTTTTAAGATGTGTGGACTACAGCTCCCAGAATCCCCCATTTTGCATAGGACCCAAGGCCCACCTGTTGAGTCCAGATGCCAAAATGTTGCTTCAAGAGATCTTGTTGCAAACCCTCTTTTTTTAGTTTTTGTTTTTTTAATGTTCGACACAAGTATCTCAACCGTGGTAACTTGTAAGATGTGTGGACTTCAACTCCCAGAATTCCCCATTTTGCCTAGGACACCAACACACACACACACACACACACACACACACACACACACCAGTTGAGTGTAGATGCAAAAAATGCTGTTTCAAGTAAGAGATCTTGTTGCAAATCCAGCGGTGTTTTTCTTTTTAGCTTTTTGTTTAATAATGTAAATCTGAGTTTCTCAAGTTTGACCGCTTTAAGCAAGGGTGGACTTCAACATGGCTGGGGAATTCTGGGAGTTGAAGTCCACCCTGCTTAAAGTGGCCAAATTTCAGAAATATTGCTCTAGAGCAGTGGTTCCCAAACTTGGCAACTTTAAGACTTGTGGACTTCAACTCCCAGAATTCTCCAGCCAGCTGGAGAGTCTTAAAGTTGCCAAGTTTGGGAACCACTGCTCTAGAGAACAGAGTTAACCTGACCCAAGGAAGCTCAGTTTTGACAATTGAAGGGAGGTGTCAGAAAAGAAGGGAGGGGAAGTTCGCAAGCTCGCCTTACTTGTCATAATTAGATGGTGTGATGACGCCCAACAGGAAATTACACGGGTTTCAACTCTGCACCTGATTCGACTTGGGTTCAAAACAGGAGATAGTTCTTTCTCAGTCTTTTCACACAAAAAAATTTCCTTTGCTACAAAGGCTCGTGCACCAGCGAGGCTGAAGAAACTGGGAAAAAAAATCGAGAGAGAGAGGTGACTTTTTAAAAAATCAAATTTGCATGCTTAGATAGCCACAGGGAATAGGTGCATCTTAGCTGCTGTAATTTTCTTATTGTATTGTCAAAAATGCCAAGACTGCAACCTTATCTCTGTTATTATAACAGCTGGCATTCCTTCAGTCATTTTTGTAAAAAAAATGGAAGGCTACGTATATTTTGTTAGATGTTCCGTAAAAGAGGTTTTTGCTGTTGTCTGAAACTGTTCAGGGCAGACCAGGGATCTTTTCTCTTAAACACGGTTGAATTTGCAGCCTTGGGGGTGGGGTGGGGATATTCATCGTAGCCCTTCCCTCTGGGTCTGTTGACTTATCTCAAAGTCCCACCTCCTGCGTTTATTTTCGGAGAAAAGGAAAGCTAAGCGAGGTGGGAAAAGCCTAGGAGGGGAAAAAATGAGATGGAAGGAAGGAAAAAAAGAAAAGAAAAACGTAGGTTAAATATATATATATATATATATATATATATATATATATATATATATATATATATATATATATGTATGTAAGGAAATGAGTCTGTAATTTAGGGGACGATAAAGGACCATGAGAAGTGAATTAGCGTGGCATTTCCTGTTGGTTTCGTTTTTGCTACTGCTCCGCAAAGTGCTTTTCAACTGTTTCCAACTATTTTTTTCTTGGCTGTGCCTTGTCTGGGCCAGACAGATAGGGCATCTGTGTCGACAAGAAGTGTTTGTGGTGTCCTCCCACTCCCGTTTTTAGGATGCATTGAGATTCCACTTGGTGGGTGGGATCATGTTGGAACTGGCTTTCCTTCCGGGCAGAATAATGAATCAGGGGAACGGCCTGCCACCAGAAGTTGTGGGTTGTTTCATCAATGGAGGTTTTTGAGAAGAGATTGGACAGGCGTTTGTGTGAAGTGGTAGAGGGTTTCCTGCTTGAGCAGGGGGTTGGACTAGAAGACCTCCAAGGTCCCTTCCAGCTCTGTTATCCTTCCTTCCTTCCTTCCTTCCTTCCTTCCTTCCTTTCTCCAATACTGGAGTTTTTAAGAAGAGTTTGGACAACCGTTTGTTGGAAACAGTATAGGATTTCCTGCCTGAGCAGGGGGTTGGACTAGAAGACCTCCAAGGTCCCTTCCAGCTCTGTTATCCTTCCTTCCTTCCTTCCTTCCTTCCTTCCTTCCTTCCTCCAATACTGGAGTTTTTAAGAAGAGTTTGGACAACCGTTTGTTGGAAACAGTATAGGATTTCCTGCCTGAGCAGGGGGTTGGACTAGAAGACCTCCAAGGTCCCTTCCAGCTCTGTTATCCTTCCTTCCTTCCTTCCTTCCTTCCTTCCTTCCTTCCTTCCTTCCTTCCTTCCTCCAATACTGGAGTTTTTAAGAAGAGTTTGGACAACCGTTTGTTGGAAACAGTATAGGATTTCCTGCCTGAGCAGGGGGTTGGACTAGAAGACCTCCAAGGTCCCTTCCAGCTCTGTTATCCTTCCTTCCTTCCTTCCTTCCTTCCTTCCTTCCTTCCTCCAATACTGGAGTTTTTAAGAAGAGTTTGGACAACCGTTTGTTGGAAACAGTATAGGATTTCCTGCCTGAGCAGGGGGTTGGACTAGAAGACCTCCAAGGTCCCTTCCAGCTCTGTTATCCTTCTTTCCTCCCTCCCTCCCTTCCTTCCTTCCTTCCTTCCTTCCTTCCTTCCTTCCTTCCTTCCTTCCTTCCTTCCTTCCTTCCTTCTTTCCTCCAATACTGGAGTTTTTAAGAAGAGTTTGGACAACCGATTGTTGGAAACAGTATAGGATTTCCTGCCTGAGCAGGGGGTTGGACTAGAAGACCTCCAAAGTCCCTTCCAATTCTGCTCTTCCTTTTACCTGTTTCCTGAGCCTCAAGTAGTTTTTTTTGGGGGGGTCATCCTGAGAAGACGAAAGGAACGGCTGTGTCCGTAATTCCCATAAAAGTGTGGACCGCCATAAGGGACAGCAAGAAGGAAGGTTTGGGAAGGAACTCCTCCAAGCAGCTCAAAACACTGAGGGTTTCAATTAGATGGCAAATTGTTAGCAGAAGCCCTGGACAGTTTGGGTTTTTTGGCGAAGAGAAGGAGCATCAAGTTGCTAAAGTAAGAGATCAGCGCTGCAAAGCCAGAGTTATGTCTCCATTTTGGGTTTTTTTCATGATCCAGATCTGAGTTCCTCTACTTTGGCAACTTTAAGATGCTTGGACTTCAACTCCCAGAATTCCCCAGCCAGCATAGCTATTCTGGGAGTTGAAATCCAGGCACGTTAAAATTGGGCAACTTGAGAAACAGCGATCCAGATAGTTCAATTACAGTATTTGAAATATAGTGTTAAGATGTCATTTAAAGTTGAGAAACTTTTTTTAGATCTACCATACATCAGGGATCCGTCTACTGATGGATCCTAGTGCACCTTTCCTTGAGTTACATGTCTCTTCACTGGCCAAAAACTTAGAATGCTGGTTTAACTCTTTAACTTTCCTTTTATCCGAAAGTTACTGCCTTGTGATCTTGTGAAACTTGGTTGTGTGTCAATAGCTCTTGAAAGGGCCTCATGCTCTGCAGTTGTGTGTGTGTGTGTGTACCTTTACATCACTTCCTGATCCAGGAAGTTGGTGCGATCTGAAAATACTGTGGGCTGGTTCTTTTGTTTAATAACCTGGATGATCTAGGCAGCAGACTAAAAAGCAGAGACATTACCCTGCCAACAAAAGTGCGTGTAGTCAAGGCGATGGTTTTCCCAGTTGCAATGGATGGCTGTGGAAGTTGGACCACAAGGAAGGCTGAGTGCCAAAGAATGGAGGCCTTTGAACTCTGGTGCTGGAGAAGACTCCTGCATTGAGTCCCTTGGGCTGCAAGGCGATCAAAAAGGGTCAGTCCTACAGGAAATCAACCCTGACTTCTCTTGAGAAGGCCAGATCCTGAAGAGGAAACTCAAAGACTTTGGCCACCCAATGAGAAGGAAGAAGGACTCCCTGGAGAAGAGCCTCATGCTGAGAAAGGTGGAGGGCAAAAGAAGAAGAAGGGGACGGCAGAGAACGAGGTGGCTGGATGGAGTCACCGAAGCAGTCGGCATGAGCTTAAATGGACTCCAGAGGATGGTAGAGGACAGGAAGTCCTGGAGGAACGTTGTCCATGGGGTTGTGATGGGTCGGACATGACTTCACAACTAACAACAAATCTGGACGAGCCAAAAACTGTTCAGCCAGGAGGGAAAATCCCAAGGAATTCAGGTGTCCCGTTGTGACGATTGGCATCCCCTTTGCCTTTGGTTGGAATAAACGAAGATTGATGGAACATCATGTGGGATCTTTGAAGATATTTCATTTTTCTTCTTCCATGTCTAGATCAAACCTTGGGGGTCTCCTAGTCCAACCCCCTGCTCAGGCAGGAAACCTTCTACCATTTCAGACAAATGGTTCTCCTATCTCTTCTTAAAAACCTTCAGGATTGGAACATCTACAATTCCTGCAACAATTTGCCTCCAGAAGTCGTGAATGCCCCAACACTGGAAGTCTTTAAGAAGATGGTGGATAGCCATTTGCCTGAAGTGGTGTAGGGTTTCCTGCCTAAGCAGGGGGTTGGACTAGAAGACCTCCAAGGTCCCTTCCAACGCTTGTTCTATTCTATACTTTAAACTGTGAAACAAAAGCAACTTTTTTGCCTTTGTGTTTGTCCAAAAATGATTCATAATTGGTACATGTTTCTGGCAGTAGCCAACCTACCAGAAAATGGGCCCTTCTGTAGGTTTTTCCACATTCATACGTGTTATTATCCCATAAGAACCTCCACTTGAACGTAATGTAGGCTCTAATTCTCCACCTGTTAAGGGTCCTTCAAGTGCAGGCAATCCTCGACTTACAACAGTTCATTTAGTGACCAAAGTTACAACAGCCCTGACAAAAGTGACTTACGGCCGTTTTTCACAGTTACGACCTATGCAGCATCCTCATGCTAGCGTGATCAAAATTCCGATGGGTGGCATTCATATTTATGACGGTCGCCGCAATCTCTGGGTCCTGGGATCCCCTTTTTGCGACTTCTGACAAGCAAAGTCAACAGGGAAGCCAATTCCAGTTAATAACCGTATTACTAATCAACCGCAGTGATTCATTCAGCAACCGAGTCAAGAAAAATGAGGCCAAATGCACTTAACTGTCTCACATAAGAGCAGAAATGTTGGGTTCAATTGTGGTCATACGTCGAGGACTAGCTGTAGTATAAGGGAGGTCAGATCCTTGGGTGATGTTGGATATTGGATGATAAGGGTACCGTATTTTTCAGAGTATAAGACGCACCAAGATTTTGAAGAGGCAAATTAAAAAAATAAGTTTTTGCACTCTGCAGGCATCCCCAAAACGGCCTGTTTTTCACGAAAATGCTTTCCCCCCCCCAAAAAAAAGGGCATGAGTAGCCTTTAGGAGGCTTATAGAGTGCTCCTGGGGAGTACCCCCCCCCCCAAAATGAGCAAAAAACAGCCTGTTTTTAGCAAAAACGGGCTCGTTTTTTGTCCAAAAAGGCATGCATAGCCTTTAGAAGGCTTATAGAGTGCTCCTGGGAGCTGGGGCGGGGGGAACTGAGCAAAAAACCCTGTTTTTTGCTCATTTCTGCCCTCCCCAGCCCTCAGGAGGACTCTGATAACCTCCTAAACGCTACGCACGGCCATTTTGTTGAAGGGGAAAAGGGTGCGTCTTATACTCTGAAAAATACCGTCGTTACAGCTGTTTCTAAACGTAGGCAACTTTTAAGATACTTGGACTTCAATTCCCAGAATTCCCCAGCTAGCATTCTGGCTGGGGAATTCTGGGAGCTGAAGTCCACACTTCTGCCAAAGTTGAGAAACGCTATATTAAAAAGGCTTAGGAACTTGCGTGACTCACTTGTCCTCACTTCTCAAAGGAAACTCGTGTGTGCCAATCTTACATCCCCGTAGCTTCCCTGATTCCCTCCAACCTCTTGTCTCCAGGATCCTTTCGCAAGTGGTTACGCTTTGCTTTCTCTCTGGTACAGTGGCAGCTGATGCTGCCCTGTTTTTATTTGCAAATTTCCATTAATTTGCTTCCTGTTTGCTCCCGCTCTCTTAAGATTGGTGTCGGTCGGTGATAGGGCTGTGTCTTTTGCATGTTATCTTTTGCAAGGGAGATATTTTCTGGTTAAAGAGAGAGGATATTGGCTTACCGCAACTGCATTCGTATTTTGGGGTGCTTCGATGCACTGTTTTTAGTCCTTTTTTTTTGGCCTCGCCTAGGTATGTTTTACAGGAACTTTATTTGCCCATTCAAATAGCATTACTGCATATAATGTTGGGCTAATTCCTATTGTAGCAAGGAAACAAAGAGATGGATTTAAAAAAAAGCTGGCTCGCTAACATGCTTTTATATTCCGCAGACTGATCCTCTCTAGATGTATTAGCACAGCTCCCGTCGTCCTCGGCTGGCTGGGAATTACAGGGGTTTTGTTTGTTTTTATGCCTCCTTTATTATTATTATTTTTACAAATAGAGTGGCGAACATATCCAATACTCCTTACTCCTCCTATTTTTCACACAACAAGAACAACCATGTGAGGTGGGTTGGGATGAAAGAGGCTGACTGGCCCAAAGTCACCCAGCTGGCTTTCATGGCTAAGGCGGGACTAGAACTCCCAGCCTCCTGGTGATTAATCCAAAGCCACCCAGCTGGTTTCATGCCTAAGGCAGGACTAGAATTCCCAGCCTCCTGGTGATTGGCACAAAGTCACCCAGCTGGCTTTCATGGCTAAGGCGGGACTAGAACTCCCAGTCTCCTGGTGATTGTCCAAAAGTCACCTAGCTGGCTTTCGTGCTTAAGGCAGGACTAGAATTCCCAGCCTCCTGGTGATTGGCACAAAGTCACCCAGCTGGCTTTCATGGCTAAGGCGGGACTAGAACTCCCAGTCTCCTGGTGATTGTCCAAAAGTCACCTAGCTGGCTTTCGTGCCTAAGGCAGGACTAGAATTCCCAGCCTCCTGGTGATTGGCACAAAGTCACCCAGCTGGCTTTCATGGCTAAGGCGGCACTAGAACTCCCAATCTCCTGGTGATTTATCCAAAGTCACCCAGCTGGCTTTCATGCTTAAGACAGGACTAGAATTCCCAGCCTCCTGGTGATTGGCACAAAGTCACCCCGCTGGCTTTCATGGCTAAGGCGGCACTAGAACTCCCAGTCTCCTGGTAATTGTCCAAAAGTCACCTAGCTGGCTTTCGTGCATAACGTGAGAATAGAAGTCCCAGCCTCCTGGTGGATTGACCCATAGTCACCCAGACAGCTTTCACGACTAAAGGGGGGACTAGAACTCCCAGTCTCCTGCTTTCCAGCCCGGAGCCGTAACCACTAGACCAAAGTGATTGTTTCCAGCTCCTCTGAAAACCTAACGGGTTGTTCCCAAAGTTATATTTTTGGGCTGTAATTTGGAGGTTGTTATCATTTCTCTTCCACTAAGCAAATCTTATGTTTGTTTATTGGCAGAAATCCATCAGTAGCTCGGTTGTTTTCTACTAAGTACATCGGAATGCGTATAAGAGCAATATCTTGAATTTATGGGTGTGTGTCTATGGCTGGATGACTGTTAAAACAATAACAATAACAACCCTCTTTCAAGAAAAATATTTCCTTAGCTGGAAGCTCTCTACTTAAAGCATGAAATTCAGTTTCAAATTCAGCTTACTCCTGCTGCAAAGATATGCCTGCCTAGGATAAAGCTATTAGTCCTCAAGAATGTTTACTGTCCCGAGTTTGCAACTTCTCGTTCTTGTGGGCTGTCGGCGGGCCCAGAATGACAAAAGAAGACCCAGCTTTTGATTTATCCTGTTTTACGTTGCCTTCTGGAATTAGTTTCTAAGTCTACAGGTGGCTAAATGATGAATCGCTGAGGAGGGGCTGGGTGTAAACATGTCCCGAAAGGAACTTCAGAATGTGGTTTCATTTAATTTGCGCGGATTTTGCTGAGCCTCAAAACTTTTTAGGTGCCGAAATTGCCTGCTAAAGAGCCCATGGTTTTCCCATTCGGCGGCTGCAATTAGCCACCCAATCCTTAATGCCTTTTCCCTGCTGCTTTACAGAGAGGCGCCAACTCCTGAAAAAAGTATATAGATAAGTGTTTTTCAACCTTGGTGACTTTTAAGTCCTGTGGACTTCAACTCCCAGATCCCCCAGCCAGCATAGCTGGCTGGGGAATTCTGGGAGTTGAAGTCTGCAGGACTTAAAGTCGCCAAGGTTGAGAAACACTGATAAAGATAGTCAGAGGTGGTATTCAGCCAGTTCGGGGCGGTTCGCCCCAACTGGTAGTGGAAATCGCGGGTGGGCCTGTCCATCCACCCTGGCTCTATGCCGTCCTATTTGGGCACGTTTACAAGCCGTGTGCATTCGTGCAAGCCACACACGGGATCAGAGCACATGTGTAGAATACCGACCGCATGTGTGGATGGTGCCGTGGGCTCACATTTGCGAACCAGTAGGGATAATAAGTGGTCACACACACACACCCTGTAAGGTAAAGGTTCCCCTCGCACATATATGCTAGTCGTTCCTGACTCTAGAGGGCAGTGCTCATCTCCGTTTCGAAGCCCAAGAGCCAGTGCTATCCGAAGACGTCTCCGTGGTCATGTGGCCGGTATGACTCAACGGCGAAGGTGCACGTTCCGTTTATCTTCCCACCAAAGTGGTCCCTATTTTGCATTTTTTACGTGCTTTCGAACTGCTAGGTTGGCAGAAGCTGGGACAAGTCACGGGAGCTCACTCCGTTATGTGATGCTAAGGATTCGAACCGCTGCCTGCCGATCTTTCTGATCAACAAGCTCAGCGTCTTAGCCACTGAGCCACAGCATCGTTCCCTCCCCCACCACCTCTGTAGCTAGTGCTTACAATCATTCGTTTAGCAACTGTTCAAAATAACATCCACTGGGAAAGAAGGGACTGGCCACCATCACAGCCTTCCCATGGTCTTGTGATCAAAATGTGACCATCATGTGTTTACAAAAGTTGCAACATGCTGGGGACCTCGGGCCGCCATTTTGCAAACTTCCCAGCCTGCTTCCGACAAGCGAAGTCCATGCGGGGACGTTAAATTTGCTTAGCCACCGCAAGTCACTTAACAACTGCAGTGATTCGCTTAACAACCGTGGTCAAAAGAGGTTGTAAAATCCGCTGTGATTTGTAAGCAATCACCTTGCTTAGCAACCAAATTCGAAGACTCCTTTGCCTTGACTCTCTTTGGTACCTGTTGTGACTCAACAGCAGTCTTCTGTGAGTCTTTTCGGGATGCAAGTTTAACAATGCAGCTGGGGCTCGTTAGTGGGTCTTCGGAGGGATGATGCCACGCCCTGGTGGCAGGAGTCAACGTTCCTTCGTTTATTCATGCATCCATTGATCATCGGTTGTGGTTTATTTGAGATACACTTGGAGAAGTGATTTGCTTTCTGTAACCCTGATTCAAGGAGACATTTGGAGAAGTGCATTTGTAAGAGTTTTTGTTTGGTATTCTGTTATCTCATTAGAGACTTTATTTATGTTTATTTTTGGGCTCGCAGCCAGTCTGAGCCAAGAACTGATAAAGTGAGTTCCTTTTACGTTTGTCTGCCTGTCGTCTGTTAACGAGCGGAGAAGGGGGGACAGAACAGGTACCCAAAGGGAAGGGAAAGTCAGACTTGATCAGGCTTCCCTGTTCTTATAGGTTATATAAGAGCCGTGGTGACGCAGTGGTTAGATGCAGTACTGCAGGCTAACTCTGCCGACTGCCATCAGTTCAAAGTAGAACTCAAGCCTTCCGTCCTTCTGAGGTCGGTCAAATGAAGACACCCAGATTGTCGGGGGCAAGAGGCTGACTCTGTAAACTGCTTAGAGAGGGCTGTAAAGCGGTATATAAGTCTAAGTCCTATTGCTCTTCCTTCTCCCTCCCTCCTTCCCTTCCTCCTTTAACAGCAGAAATGCTGGGCTCGATTGTCGTAAGTCAAGGATGACGCTGTTGTAAGTGCTGTTGCTCTTTTCAACAGAGCCCTCCAGGGTGTTGCATTGAGGTGCTGCTATTTTTGGACCCATTTCCCCCTCCCCAGAGGGAGCTCCTCCCTGCCTTAGTGCCAACCAGCCAGCCTGTTGGAACGCTGCCCTCGATGAGTAAGTCTGCCTGTGGGGTGTGGACTTTCCCTAATGCCAGCCGCTTCTCTGAGGCCTCTTTGTCGGTAACAGAGGCAGTATTCATGCCACACACACCTCCACCTCAGGCAGGAATTTCTGAGTAATGGGGGCTGGGGGTGGGGGTGGGTTGCTTGAATACCTTCCTGTGTATGAAATCTCCCCTGTGTTCTATACCTCTTTTTTTTCCCTTCTTTTGCCTACATCCCTGGAGACACTTCTTCCCACACCCCAAACTAAATCACGTTGGATGCATTCAATCAATCCTGGAAGTTGAAGTCCACACCTCTTAAAGTTGTCAAGGCTGGGAAAGACTGATGGAGGGCTGGGCCTGTGTCTAGAATTCGGAGGAAACAAAAGAAATGTTGATAACGATAATTTTCAAATATCCCAGACGTTGGGCATTTTATCGCAGGAAAAAGGAAAAGCAGAAGCACCACCATTTGTTGTTGTTAGTTGAGAAGCCGTGTCCGACCCATCGCGACCCCATGGACAACGTTCCTCCAGGACTTCCAATCCTCTACCATCCTCTGGAGTCCATTTAATTTCCTGCTGACTGCTTCGGTGGCTCCATCCAGCCACCTCCTTCTCTGTCATCCCCTTCTTCTTTTTCCCTCCATCTTTCCCAGCATGAGGCTCTTCTCCAGGGAGTCCTTCTTCCTTCTCATTCGGTGGCCAAAGTCTTTTGAGTTTCCTCTTCAGGGTCTGGCCTTCTAAAGAGCAGTCAGGGTTGATTTCCTCTAAGACTGACCGGTTGGATGGCCTTGCAGTCCAAGGGACTCAATGCAGGAGTCTTCTCCAGCACCAGAGTCCAAAGGCCTCCATTCTTTGGCTTCCTTCCTTCTCATCAGGTGGCCAAAGTCTTTGAGTTTCCTCTGCAGGATCTGGCCTTCCAAAGAGCAGCCAGGGTTGATGTCCTCTAGGACTGACCGGTTGGATCGCCTTGCAGTCCAAGGGACTCAGTGCAGGAGTCTTCTCCAGCACCAGAGTTCAAAGGCCTCCATTCTTTGGCGCTCAGCCTTTCTTATGCTCCAGCCTTCACAGCCATACATTGCAACTAGGAAAACCACAGCCTTGACTATGCACACATTTTTGTTGGCCGGGTGATGTGAGAAGGGTGAGAAGCACCATAGACCATTGCAAATGTGAATGAACAAGGGCCGACTTTCAGGGATGTATGCAAGGAGAGGCAATAAATTCAAGATGGCGGCCTCCATTCTGTGTTTAAAATCCCTACTAAAGTCCAAACATGCCAGCTGGGGAATTTGGGTTGCTGGAGTCTAAGCATGCTCAATCAATTGAACACACGTGCTGGCTGGGGAATTCAGATAGATTTGGAATCTACCCATCTTAAAATTGCTAAGCTCTAAGTTGTTGTGGTTTTTTTTAAAAATATGTTTATTTCCATTTCATTCCATACAATCACATGTATACTGTGCATAATCAGGGCATATAACATTGAATAATAAACACAGCCCTCCCTTTTATAGACAATACCCCCCAAAATACAAACCCAATATACCACCTTGACCCACCATACACCCTCTTTCACCCCCCTCCAACTTTCGTTCTTCCTTCCAACATTCCCCTCTACTTCCTACTTCCCCTCCCCCTCTATCACTCCTCTCTCCCAATACATTCCCTCCCTTCCTTCTCCTCCTACCTCCAATCCTTTCTCCCACCTTCTCTACCCCTCTTTCTTCTTTCGCTCTACTCCTCCCTTCGGTGTATTTCTATTGTCTACCAATATGTTCAGCTTGTCCTATTTTTACACTAACATTAAAGAGCCACAGTATACGAATGCAGTCATGTGCTTTAAGATCTAACACTAGGCTCTAATTCATTCCTATTTCAATCAATCAATCAGACTAGAGCTGGAAGAAACCTTGGAGGTCTTCTAGCCCAACCCCCTGCTCAAGCAGGGGACCCTCTACAATTTGAGACAACTAGAGCAGTATTTAGGACATCCACAAGTCTTAAAGTTGCCAGATTTGGAAATTCTGCTTGATTTACCCCTGATTTGCAATTCTGGGGTCGTGCATTGGTGATAGAGGCTGTCCATTTATCCACATCTGCCTGTCACAGGACTTTTGAAAAGATTCAATAGTGGGAAATCCAATCTAATCATCTGGCTGGCTGCAACGAATCATAATGATAATGGTAATAATACGTAAAAAGAAAAACTATGACATCCTAAGTTCTTGGGAAGGACTTGATGCAAATGAAGGCCAATGCCAGCTAACAAGTAGGAATGTGTGATGTCACGCTGTTTTGTGTATGATAATTATAATACTATTTCTGTGCCTCTAGGTGTATGCTGATCCAGGCTATTTGGACACCCTGACTCAGGTGCTGGGGGCCCTCCCTCCCCCCCAAGGGGGCAGAATGGAGTTAGAGGAGGGTTACAATGGGGTAAGTAACTGACTGGGGTGTGCTTGGAAGTAGGATGGAAGGGCATTGGGATGGATGGATGGGTGGATATAGATTGATGGCAGATAGAGAGACAAAGACAGATGGTAGAAACAGATAGATGGATGACAGATGGATGGATGGATGGATGACAGGTAGATGATAGACAGGAAGGTAGGCAGGCAGGCAGATAGATGACAGACAGACACAGATAGATGGATGATAGGTAGATTAATACTGGTAGATGGATGGATGACAGACAGATAGATGACAAGTAGATGAGAAATAAATAGGCAGGCAGGCAGACAGACAGATAAATGACAGATGACAGGCAAACTGACAGACAGATTGCAGGTAGGTAACTAGCAGTGGTGGGATTCAGCCAGTTCGCACCACTTCGGGAGAACCGGTTCTTAACTTTCTGAGCAGTTTGATGAACTGATTGTTGGAAGAAATCATTAGGGCAGAGAACCGGTTGTGAAATTATTTGAATCCCACCACTGGTAGCTAGGTAGATTAGATAGATAGGTAGACAGACAGACAGACATACAAAATACATACATACATACATGCATGGCCTGGCTTGGGCCATGGCTTGGGAGTGGGTGGGTTGGTGACTCCCGGCCTAAATGACCTTGGGGAATTTCTGGTATTTTTTTTTCCCTCCAGAGTTCAGCCCTGGGAGCTCAAGGGGGCGTGGCTATGTCCATCATTGGTGCGGAAGATGAGGATTTTGAAAATGACATTGAACCTGTAAGTGTGGAAATTAGCAGAACAAACGGGGCCTTTTAAGAAGATTAAGAGGATAAAGTGGGTCGGAGGAATTAGGTTGGGGAAAAAGCATGGAAGAAACAACATTATAATGCATACAGATAGTCCTCAACTTGCGACAGGTGATAAGCAGGCTCCGTAAACAATCGTAAATTGAGGACCAGCTATAGTTTTATTGAGTCATGCCGGAGATGGAAATGGAAGGATCTCTCCTGCCCCCCCTGATCAAGCTCAAGAGTTATTTGCGACCCCAAGAATTGTAGAAGGCAGAAGTGGGCATGGAACTTGGAAGATTATCTAGTCTCGTGATGGCGATCGGTTCTCCAGCTGGGGTCATATAATACTCTAGATTAGTTTTCTCAGCTTTGGCTGCTTGAAGAGGCGTGGACTTCAACTCCCAGAATTCCCCAGTCGGCATGCCAGCTGGGGAATTCTGGGAGTTGAAGTCCACACCTCTTCAAGCAGCCAAGATCGACAAACAATGCTTCAGTGTATACTTGGATTGGATTTATTACATTTATATGCCACCCTTTTCCCCGAAGGGGACTCAGGGCGGCTCACAATTCAAGTCAGGGAAGGGGGTACAGACAGGGAATAAAAAAGACGAACATAACGATACACAATTTAAAAGCACACAACAGTCATACCATTCGAGGAGGGGGGCAAAAGCTCTTTAGCCCCAGGCCTGTCGGAACAGCCAGGTTTTAAGGGCTTTGCGGAAGGCCTGGAGGGTGGTGAGGGTTCGAATCTCCACGGGGAGCTCGTTCCAGAGGGTCGGAGCGGCCACAGAGAAGGCTCTCCTCCAGGTAGTCGCCAGTCGACACTGGCCGCCGGATGGAATTCGGAGGAGGCCTAATCTGTGAGATCTAATCGGTCTATTGAGGTAATTGGCAGCAGGCGGTCTCTCAAGTACCCAGGTCCAATACCATGAAGGGCTTTATAAGTGACGACTAGCGCCTTGAAGCGTATCCATAGCGTAGAACATACTTGAGCATGTTCGGAATGGATTGAGTTCAACATGTAGAAGAAAGGCCCGATTGGATCAGCTGCTGGCCTGAATCCACCCTGAAGATAGTTCTTCTTAATTGTGGACGGGATGAAAACCACAGGAGGATCTGAACAGGAGATTGAAGAAACAGACAGCTGGCCTTAACAGTGGCTGGATGAGGAAATTCCATTCCCAAGGGTGTTGAAGATGACTAAGAAAGCTATTTCTGGTACCGATAGAAAAGAACATTTGTAGCTCAGGGTTGAACTGCGGGGCCCTCTGAGCTTGGTAGTTTCCTTGCAGACGTTGGATGCCGAGCCCTGTTTTCGGCTGGGATGGCCTCCCGCAGCCCTCTGCCAGCAAAAACGGGATGCCGAGCCCTGTTTTCGGCTGGGATGGCCTCCCGCAACCCTCTGCCAACGGAAACGGGATGCCGAGCCCTGTTTTCGGCTGGGATGGCCTCCCGCAACCCTCTGCCAGCGAAAACAGGATGCCGAGCCCTGTTTTCGGCTGGAATGGCCTCCCGCAACCCTCTGCCAGTGAAAACTGAGGTCGGGAGGGCCCTTCCGAGCTCTGTTTTTTGCTGGCAGAGCACCGTGGGCCAGTCCTTCGCTGTTTCCAGGGCAGTCCCATGGGCCGGATCTAAGCACCCGGCGAGCCAAATCCAGCCCCTGGGCCTTGAGTTTTGACACCCCTGCTATAGCTATTTCTGACATTTTCTTATCTTATCCACAGTTCCAGCACCCAGATGCTCAAACCAGCTTGTTCCAAAACCTGGAGATTCTGATGAAGCACCCTGCATACTTAATGGTTTTCATACAACATGTGGTGTTGCAGTTTGATTCAAGCCCTGTGGTGAGCTGACAACATCCTTGTGTGCGTGTGTGTGTGTGTGTGTTTTAACTGCAACCGCCTCAAGTCTCTTCCTCTTCTGCATAACCCCCCCACCCCACCCCCGGTAACTGTGAAGCACCACACCCTCCTTCACTGAAGCTGCTAGCGATGCATCTCCAAAGTGTATAAACGTGCATTGTGGTGGTGCAACAGGCGGTGAATTCACACCTGTTCGTGCCGGCTCTGTTCCCATGGATGTGCGAGCATGGATTGAGTTCCAAGGCAAAAAACAACACCGGCTGTGAAATTCTGGGGATTGAAGTCCACATGTTTCAAAGTTGCTAAGGTTGAGAAACACAGCTGTAGAAGAATCACTGATGCGTTTCTTGCTGGACTGGATGAGTCCGGTGTGACTGGAAGGGAAATTGCATGATTCTTGCCACCCTCCTTAAGTAACATTAATGTGTGACATAATATAGTGGCAATGGACAACAGAGATTGTTGTCAAGGGCGACAAACACAACATGGTTATCAGTGTGAGGAAAAACGCACTTCAAACAGAAACAGACTGGGACTCCATAATAAGTCCAATATTCCTCCCATGTTTTTATTTATTTCTTTGTTTGTTTGTCAAGCGTGTACAAGATAACATGTATGGGCAGGAACATAAACATGAACAAAGGATGTAAATGTAAGACCTTGGGTGGCGCAGTGGTTAGAGCACAGCTGACTGCTAGCTGCCATTCAGCAGTTTGAATCTCACCAGGCTCAAGGTGAGCTTCCCTCCTTCCGAGGTGGGTAAAATGAGGACCCAAATTGTTGGGGGGGGGGCAAGAAGCTGACTGTAAACCGCTTAGAAAGGGCTGTAAAAGTGCTATGAAGCGGTATATAAGTCTTAAGTGCTATTGCTAAATACAGATAGCAATAGCAGTTAGACTTATATACCTCTTCATAGGGCTTTCAGCCCTCTCTAAGCGGTTTACAGAGTCAGCATATCGCCCCCACAGTTTGGGTCCTCATTTCACCCACCTCGGAAGGATGGAAGGCTGAGTCAACCCTGAGCCGGTGAGATTAGATTAGAACCGCCGAACTGCAGATAACAGTCAGCTGAAGTGGCCTGCAGTACTGCACCCTAACCATTATGCCACCTCGGCTCTATAAGTGGGGACAGGGGAGGAGGGTGGAAAGGAGAGAAAGAGAAGGAGAGAGGGTAGGAAAGGGAAGAGGAAGAGTAGGAGTGAGGGAGAGGTAAGGGGAGAAGGAAGGGGAAGGAGAGGAGGAAAGAAGAAAGTAGAGAAGGGAGGGAGGGAGAAAAGATAGGGAAAATAAGGTGGTGTTACAACAGGTGGAAGGGATGGTAAATAGGCAACTCAAAACTGTATATTATAACCTATTAAATGGAATAACAAATGTGTAAGAATGGGAAACGTAAAGAAGAATAACGATTATGTGAATGTACACTTACAATGGTATGTAAGAGAATAAAAAATAAAAATTGGGGGGGAGATAAATAGGGGCAATAGGCACGCTGGTGCTCTTGAGCCGAGATGGCGCAGTGGTTAGGGTGCAGTACTGCAGGCCACTTCAGCTGACTGTTATCTGCAGTTCGGCGGTTCTAATCTTACCGGCTCAAGGTTGACTCAGCCTTCCATCCTTCCGAGGTGGGTGAAATGAGGACCCAGACTGTGTGGGGGCGATATGCTGACTCTGTAAACCGCTTAGAGAGGGCTGAAAGCCCTATGAAGCGGTATATAAGTCTAACTGCTATTGCTATTGTTATTGTGTATGCCCCCTTTAAGGACCTCTTAAGAATGGGGTTCGCTCTAGACTATTTGATATTGAAGCTGTGAGGGTTTGAGGCTGTAACAACGGAGTTTTCTGAGTTTGTGGCTGCTAGTTATTTCTTTTAAAAATTGCTAGCGAGGGTATCTATTAAATGGGGGGTAAATCTCCAATCCCAAATGTGACACCCATTCTGATTTTTTTTCCAAGTCACTCCCCACATTCCGATTTTAAGCTGGGCGGACTTCAATTCCCAGAATTCCCCAGCCATAACTATAGATCTAACTCTGGGAGAAACAGTACAGATGTGACTGAGGGGTCGCTATTTGAACCCTCTTCCTCCTGATCCTCTTTGGCCTCTGGAAAGTAGCCTTCCTCCCTCCTGACTACCTTCCACCACACTTTTCACAAACTTTTCACAAACTTTTCACAAACTAGACCTCTAAGCATCGCTGGGCATTTAGAAAAAAATGGCCCAAATGAGGAAGTTTCACAGATCTAAACCAGAAGTTTAGAGTTCTCCTTTTTTTCAGTAGTGAGAGAAGAGAACTGTGGGGGTCTTTGGTGTTCTCTGAGCTGGGTGGTTTTCTCGCAGGTGTTTTGTGATCAAACTAGGTAACGGCATCAGTGTTGGAAAGGAGGGGAGTAGAGGAGAAAGAGAAAGGGGAGGAAGACGACTGTGGAATCCTTGGTGGTCTCTGAGCTTGGTTGTTTCTTACAGACATTTTGCCCAACTCATCAGTGCTAGAAAGGGGGTCTTCTGACCAAGGCTTCCCCAAAAAAGCACGAAGCAGATTCCTGGTCCCGGGAAAACCCCTTTTATTAAACGAATATGAATTCCTCCCATTCACATTCAACTAAGACCTGGTAAACAGTCTTTCAAAGGTGGATTTATGACCACAGACCTTATCTATCTTGGAAAGCTGCCAGTCCTTCAAAGGTGGATTTATGACCACAGACCTTATCTATCTTGGAAAGCTGCCATGTAAAGCTTGCGGTGCTGTGCAAGGAGAGACTCGGCAGAGAGTCTCTGAGATTCACGGACAGATCTTCACACTCCTGAAACGAAAGAATGAATGGTTCTCTACAAAAGCCCACTCCCCTTTCGTTCCTCTTTTATTTCCTATGGGAGGGGCCATTCACCTCCCACCTGTGGCTTTACTTCCAATCAACCCTGATTTCTTAGCTGCTTTTTTCTCTTAGCAGCTCTGCGCATGCACACACTGGGAACAGGCTCCAGTTGTTCTTCTGCCTCACTGCTGTCTAGCTCTGAAGGCAGCTGATAACTGTCAGACGGCCCTGGCCCCCCCTCTGCCTCTGACGCAGAGCCCTCCTCAGAGCCTTCCCCAGCCTCCAGGGCTGGCCCATGTTCCTCCCCAACCTCCTCACTGTCCGACTCTGCTGCCAGGTTGACTGGTCTCCGGCAGGCCCCAAGAGCGGTGTTTGCTCTCCGCGTTAGTCTGTTTGTTCAGAGAGCGAGCAAATCCCACTCTCTTCTCATCCTGATGATGTTACCTAGTTGGGTAATGAAACGTCTGCAAGACAACAACACAAGCTCTGTCTCTTCAGTAGCTTCTGCGGGTTTCCTTTAATACCTTCTCTCCCTGTAGCTCTGTTACCTGCACGTGGACCTCATCCTAAACCGCCTTGGACCCAAGGAAGCCAAGAAGCAATTTGTGGATTTTTGCCATGTCTTCTTAGACAAAACTGGGGTGAGTAGAAGATCTGGGAAGACCTTTCGGAAAGAAAACTCCCACCCCAAATATTTGGATAATTGGTCATGAGGGGCAGATTCCTTTTGTTTACCTTCCAGATCAGGTTTACACCATTTGTTCTCGTTCCCCTGGTTCACAGGGTAGTAGGAACTTACAAAAGCTCCAGATAGTCTTCCTGATCGATCGTCGCTTTATTTTCAGTGACTGCATTCTTAATCTGCTTCTTGCATTCTCTTATCTCTTCGACAGCTGCTGAGAGTCCCTATACCAACTGTTGTGCAGTTTGAACTGGGTAAGAGCCAACTTTCATGACGTAATTTGTGCCATGATCTGGAGCAGAGTGTACAAATGGATCAGGTGTGAGCTGCAGAAATCCAGCACTGACCACCAGAGGGCAGCAAAACATTCAAGCCTTTTTTTAAAAAATCGCTTTGCTGCCCTCTAGTGGTGATGTTAATTTTCACAGCTTCGATGAGATTGCCGTAAAGATTTGTGTAGCTTCTACCATTAGGAATATCAAGCCTTTCCTAACTGGATATTAGGGTTTTGGTTAGCCGTATTATCTGGGAGTTATGGAAGTTGCAGTCTGAACACATCTGGAAGGGACATCAGGTCGGGGAAAACCGATGTAAGCAATTATTTTCGTAAATCTCTTTGTTTGGTTCTGTGAGCCCAATTCTTTCCTTTGTAGAACATATTCTGGCAGCTGCGGGAAACTAATAACAATCTATGGTTGTTTTGGCCAGAGTGACTCACGTAAAATCTGGTTTAAATTGTGAATGTAATTGGAAAAAATGGAAGTATTTCAATTCGGATATTTGAACAGAATTCTTAACTTGGATCAGTTTGGTTTTGGCTTTCCGGATCGATTTGGAAACATGTATTCTTTCACCTCGTCGGTTCAGTTCACTCTCAACACCATCAAGTGGACTCCGAAAACGATTTGGAGTTTTAAACAAATCACCCTTAAATCTTTGAATCCAATATTGGCCGATCTTATTTTTTTCCCCCCTTCCTGCAAAACTGTGGAAAAAGCCACTGGATTTC